>NC_051076.1:1690450-2035450 GCF_004664715.2 Peromyscus leucopus | reverse complement strand
TTTACTATTTTGAGCATCTCCCACTGAAAAACCCAGATTTCTCAACTGTGAAATGGAAATAAGGCTCACCTTGAAGAAATCACTGGCATGAGGCCCTTAGCATATATAGCCTTCCCTTCACTACACCATAATTGGTACATGACAAATATTAGTCCTTTTCCATCCGACCCAACTTTTTCTAAATTATGAAATATATAGAAAACAGCTTTAAGTCTATCTCTTAAAACTTTTATATAACTAGTTTTTTTGATTTTTTTTTTATCATGAGGCAGTGTCCCATTAGTGTTGTGTTCCTTCACTGTGCAGTAATTTAATCTGATAACTTGCCATCACTTATGTCCAAATTGCAAAGAAGTGTCCAGACTGACTGAAGTTTCCCAGAAATGAAGGAGGATGGCATCTAAGTTTTGTCTGGGCCCAGATGAACAGAAACACTAATAAGCAGAATCCCCGAAGCCAGTTTATCTCTAGGCCCAGCTCGTGAGAATTGCTTTTCTTGTCTGTCATTCCTACTTGTTAGTCTTCCTCCTAGTGCAGTCCCCCGTTTGATGCATCGTTTCCAGTTCTCCCCTCTCCTTAACAGAGGGAACGGAGTTGGACATAATGTGTAGTAAGTGAGCTAAGAGATTCTACAATGAAAAGAGATTGTATACTACTTTCTGTTCCTTGCTAAAGAACAGTTACTAGAGACTGATTGGGGTGCTCTATCTGGATAGATTTGAATATAGAGAATTCTAAGGTCACTTGTGACACACATTTGGCAACTGTCCACCTTCTGTCCAAGCAGAAAGTATTAGTGACACAAATGACACTGGCCTTGATGGAATGGTGTGTCTTCTTGTACCATTTTCCATACCACCGTCTGGTCCGCCTATATAGTTTCTATATAGTTGTCTATAAAGACAGATCTATTTGTCTTGTCTTCTGAGAGTGTGTGTTTGGTTGGTGTTATTGCCTACCAAATGTGTTACTGCCTATCAAAAAAGACCATCTCGAGTGGTTGCCTGGTAGATGTTCTCTACTTCTTGTGATGTCTGTGTCTATGAATTTATCACAGTCTGGGTTAGTCAAGTGTGTTTTCTTATGAAGTCTGAGGTGTATTTCTCCATGTTATTGTGAGGCAATGTCTCCTTAGTATATGAGTTCCTGTTTCTTCTCACTTTTTCATAAGTGATGTATTACACACATTTAAGTGAAGTAACACAGGAAATTACTTTATTTCTACCTGTCATCAAATAGTCAACAATCTAGAATTTCCTATTCTGTTGTTTGTATCACTAATTATTGTCCACATGTAGCCAAATGGCTAAAGTACATCTATAATACGTACTTATTTTAAGAAATAATCTTATTAAAAATTCCTACTACATATTATAGGCAACTTCATGAGAATGTTTTCTCTTACCTTCCTTTAAAGTAAAAATTGAAATAAAATGACCTTTATATCTTCTAGAAATAAAAAGTTAGCTAAATTGGGTTGTGGAAGCTAAAGGGCTCATTATATTATAACGCCCAGATTTGTAACCATGTCTTTTCCACTGGACTGTAGGGAAAAGAGTGCAAATTCGGAAAGCGCCTCAAGCCATCTCAGATGCAGTGCCTGAGAGGAAAAGGTCAACCCCCATGAACCCTGCAAATACAATTCGAAAGACACACGGTGGCAGCAGTGTTTCTCAGAGGCCATACAGGGACAGGGTTATTCACTTACTGGCACTAAAAGCCTACAAGAAACCTGAGCTGCTTGCCCGCCTGCAGAAAGATGGTGTCAATCAAAAAGACAAGAACTCCTTGGGAGCAATTCTGCAACAGGTGAGGACAACTAGAACGAGGTGTCTATGTGCCTTCTGGGGGGCTGGCTCACTTGAGAACACGTGATGGGCTGTGGGTGTAGCTTAATTGATAGAGTGCTTGCCCGGTGTGCTTGATTCCTAGCACCTCAAAACCAGGACATGCCTATGACAGCACTCGGGAGGCAGAGGCGGGAGAATCTTTACAAGTTTAGGATAATCCTGAGCTATAGAGTGAGTTCTGGACTGTGTAGGATCCTGTCTGAAAAACAGCAAATAAAACCTCTGCTTGCTCCCATTAATACTGTCACTATTTTTGAGATAGGGAAAAATTCATGTATAAATATAACTCTTTAATATTACAGGACATCTTGGGCTGTTTTTTTGTTTTTGTTTTTTAAGATGGAGGATTGCTAAGTTTCTCAGGCTTGCTTTGAACTCAGTTTTAGTGATTATCTTGCCTCAGCCTCCTAAATGCTGATGGTACTGGTATGCACCACTATGCCCGGCTTAAGTAATCTTTTCTTTAGAGCATTTCATGAAAAACTGGTTGAAATGTGAGCATTGTCCTCTTTTGGCTAAAACCAATTTTGCCCAAAATTTCCTTAAGAACTGGGGAAGTTTTTATTTGTTTTCATTGTAGATCACCTCAGCTGTCACCTACGTCTCACTGTTTAGAGAGGCAAAGGTGTCTAATGTCCTGTGTTGGTCTTCAGGTTGGGTGAGGCATAATACTTTTCCTAGTGAGTCGTTTAGAATGTGGTGTTACTTCCACATCCTTTGAAGCTCTTATTACTTAGTATTTTTTGGCCATTGTGTATGCTAAGATTGGTCACTTGTTTTTATTAAGGGATATGAGTATTTCAAGAGCAACTGTGATCAGTTACTTTATAATCACAAGTTATATGTGAAGTAGGCTTGTAGGCTTTTTGTTTTTCATTAAAGAAATATCAGATGGTGATTTCCTATATTTTTCATACTTAGTTCAGGTAATAAATATAAATTAGCATTCAGATCCATCATAAACAGAATTCTGTCTATTATTTTTTCTAAAAAAGTAATGACATTTTCAAAGTTCTTAAATTTCACCATTTTTAAAAATTACATATTTTATCTGATACTAAAGAAATAATCGTTTTAAATTTTCATTCATATCTTACATTCAAAAATAGTACTATGATGTTATAAGAGAATAAAATCATCATCATGGCACATAGCCCTTATTAAAACTAAAGAGAAAGGATAAAAGGGAAATTAATATGAAAGTGAGACAGAGTGTGTGTTGGTTCAGTATTCTGTTGGGGAAAGAGTCAGGTTGCATATCACAAAATACATGGTAAATGCATCTACAGAAAGTCTATGAATTACCTTCTAAGATAGAAGAGAAATAGGGAAAGTGATGGAGGGTAGCCTCATAGAAGCTACTACTGTACCTGGCAGTAGTTCTGTGGTGTTGTGAGTATAGATAGCTGTATCTTAAAATGAATAAATTTGACCCTTAACAATTGGATATGAGAGTTAGTGATTGGGTTGTTTTGAAGAATCATTGAGTATAGTTTTCCTGGCTGTATATTTGAATATCCCAAGGATCTTTTTGAGAAGTGCTTATGCCAGAATCTACTCTACACAAATCAGTGAAGCATCTGAAAGAAGGATGTGAGCACCAAATTGTATATGTAGAAAGTCCTTGAGTAATTTGGGTGTTTGATATGAGCTGAACCACTAGCCTAGTGAAAACAGATAGAGAAGCCAGTAACACCGACCATTTTGGAAGCTTATACTATGTGCCAGACACAATATGGCTAGGCATTTCGTGCACATATCATTTCATCTTTAAAAGGAAGAAAACAGACACATACTAAGAACTTTGACTTAAGCCAGTTACCCGTACATTCCTTATCTGAACATTCCTAACAGCTAATACAACTGCTTCATGAAACTGACCAAAACTGACATTAAAAGGAGTAGAGTAACAGAATAAGCAGATGATCAAAAAATTGGTTATTTTGTCACCAGCTAGTTAACAAACATACTAGATAAAATGATCAGTTCTGTTTTGCCCGTGCCACTAGATGTTTTTGCTGATTTGTTACTTACATTGTAGTTTTCTTTGAGCACCTTGTGAGTGTTATTAATTAAAATATACTTAGTAATGTACTAGATGTGATTTAAAACCGATACCATTAAGTTAGTATAAAAATGTATAGCTTCCTTTTCCTTAGAATGACTTTTCCTGGAAAACCTTTTTTAAAAAATCAAAACAACTCAGTAAACGTGAATCTTAATCTTAGGATGTTTGAGTCAAGCTCACATTCATTGCTCATTCATTCTCTTCATTTAGTACAGCTGGTTCTCTGTATCAACAGGCTGTACACCTATGAACTCAACTAATTGAAGACCACAGTTTTTTAATTGCATCTATTTTAATAAAGTCTATGTATGACTTTATTCTTTGTCATTATTCCTCAAACAACAACATATAAGAACCTTGTAGATAATATTTATATTTTATTGGTTGTTGTAAGTAACCTTGAGGTTATTTATAGTATATGGAAAGATACATTAAATCTACATAATTTTACATGGAGGACTATGGGGTCATCCCCTTTAAACACAAGGGATAACTGTCCCTAGACTATACCAGATAGCATTGTAGGTGTGGAGTCTCGTGGTTCTCATGGAGTCTCAAGAGATTTTCTCATAAAGGGGAAGTTTAGGGAACCTCTTTCTTGGATAGTTATCTCTTAGTTGAAATAAAAAGCAAAAGACAAGAAGAGTCATCATTTTTGGAAGCCTGGTAGAAGGAATGAAGACTAAATTTCAGAAGGCATTGCAGACCAGATAAGGAGATTATGTTGAGTGAGATGAGAAGTAGCAGTGGAGTTTAAGCAACAATATACTAGAATCTGATTTATACTTTGTATAAGACCACTCACTTTGTATCAAGAATGGGCTTTGGGGGTTGAGAATGGAAGAGAACAACTACTTAAGTCTACTGCAGAAGTCAAGGTATGATGTGTTGGCGACTTGGTCTGGTGGAATTGGTTTCATAGACTAGAGATACGTTTTTGAGAAAACCTTCTAACAGAGATGAAGAAAAGAAAGGGACCTGCAGTTATGAATAGGTTCTGACCAGAGCAGTTCAGTGGATGTTGAGCTACTGATTAGAGGAGTGCAGGAAAGGGACAGGTGTAAGGGTTGTGGTGGGATTGGAAATGTTGATTAGACATATCCAATAGATGTCACACGTAAGTATTCAGAGGACATTGGGGCTGGAGCCATTCATCTAGGGATTGGTGTATAGATTGGGCAGTGTGAATTTTACAGTTGAGTGAACTCAGGAAGGAGAAGAATGAAAAAACAGGGCAGAAGGCAGTTACTGAACACATCCCTATATAAAGGCATGAGCATTGGAGACTTAAGAAAGGTCCTGAGGGAAGGGTAGTGAACAGGAGACTGTCCACACACAAACCTCAAGAGGTGGTTGTGGTGGGGATGTCGTGTTAGTTTTGTACATTGTCAGATATAACAGAAAAAGAACACCATTGTTATGTAGTCCACTTCAAAGGAAGCCTGGTTTGCATCTTGTATTCATTTATTTACAAGATTGAAAGGCTGCTTTATGACAACATTAATACTAAATTAGTACTCATATGAGACAAGCTATTAAATATGATAGTATTTTTTAAAGGCACAACAGGAAGTCAAATTACTGAAAAGACCATTCCCAGATTTATGGGATTTTCTAGCCTTAAGAAGTATTTTTGGTGTTTAGGAGGGAGACTTGTTGAGAGGGATAAGAAAGGAGAATACAGGATCAAAATGACTAAAATTTATTATATAAAATATGAAACTGTCAATAAAAAAATTTTAAGTACTTTTAGTTTGGCCTAAGCCCATAGATTTGTGTAGTGAGTAGAATATTGACCTGGACATTCTAGGAATTGTAGTTAAGGGGTAGGAAAAGATTTCACTTGGGAATAAGCCTTCTAACAGATACCTGAGGAGCCTTTAGTTTGTGATTTACTTTATGGGTTCGAGGGGATTTCAAGGACCTTGAATAAATAGTTCTTCAGGAAAGTTGGCAGATAAAAGAAATAAACTTGATTATCACAAAAGAAGTAAAGAGCAGGATTATCAAAATTGGTAGTATTTGTAGAGACACTTTGTGCTGCTGGCCGAGAAGTTATAACTCACCATTAGGGTCCTGTTCATTTTTCTGCTTAAATAGAAGTGACCAAGGATTTTCATTATGACTCAGCGGCATTGAAAATGACTCAGTGGGTCAAAGTGTGTCACTGCAAGCCTGGTTATTAGAGTTGATCCTCGGAGCCCACACAAAGCTGTACAAGAAAACCGACGCCACAAAGCTGTCCTCCTAGGGGTGCCATGCATGTGTTAGCTTACAGCATTATGTACATACAAACATCAAATGTTCAAGTAGACAGATAAGAAAGAACATGAGGATTTTTGTCCTCTGAGACTAGATTTCTTCACTTCATGTAGTGTTTTCCAGTTCCATCTATTTTCCTGCAAATTTCATTTTTCTTAACAGCTGAATAAAATTTCACTCGTGTGTGTGTGTGTGTGTGTGTGTGTGTGTGTGTGTGTGTGTGTGTGTACACCACATTTTCATTATCCATTCTTCAACAGAAGGCGGACAGCTAGGCTGGCTTCATTTCCTTTCTTATATGAGTACCGTAGTAATGAACATTATACACAAGTGTCTCTGTGGTAGGATGTAGGATCCTTTGGATATATTCCCAGGAGGATCATAAAAAAGATTTCTATAGGCAGCAAAAAATAGCTAATGCTCTGTTTGCATCCTGTGTTCTAGGTGGCCAATCTGAATCCTAAGGACCTCTCCTATACCTTAAAGGATTATGTGTTTAAGGAGCTCCAGCGAGACTGGCCGGGTTACAGTGAGATAGACAGACGGTCATTGGAGTCAGTGCTCTCTAGGTAAGCTCCTTTTGTCTTTAAAATTGTATAGATATTACTATATTCTGGTCAGTGTTATTTTAGTGTTGAGGTGGGAAAGAGAAGCAGGGATAGTTTTCTGTTCTGTGTATTTCAGAGTCCTCTTTATTACCTGGAAAATGTGTTTCCTTTACAGAAAACTAAATCCATCTCAGAATGCTGGCACTAGCCGATCAGAGTCTCCCATGTGCTCCAGCAAAGATGCTGCCTCATCTCCGCAGGTATGTCAGGAAGTTACAAAACCCTCGGCCTGCCCTGCAGCTCAGCACTCAGACAGTCTCTAATTTGTAAATGAGGGGAACTACAGATGACCTGCCCAAAGCACAAACTCGTTCATGGCCAGGCTTTCAGTTTCAGCCTCAGTCTAGAATAGAGTGTAAACACAGTGCTGCACTGCTTGAGGGCTTAAAGCATACCTTGCTTGTCACTTTCAAAATTTATTGTAAAATTTTCTGCTTTTCAGTTTGGTCACTAATCCAATTCTCAAGTTATATGAAAAATTGAAGATATTTGATTTTATCTGAAATGTGTCTGGAAGAACATTCTTGGAGAAAATATTTTTGGGGCAAATTAAAAAATGGTGGCACTTTTTAAATGTATTTTCTTAATTTTTTTTTTTTTTTAATTTGACCATAACCAGAAGATTCCTACTCAGACTTTTCTAGTTTAGAATCATCTCAATGGGACATTTCAGAGAGTTCCCCTATCCTGAGTGTTCCGGGCCAATGTTGTCAGATCCCTCCCTACCCACCCCCTGATTACTAACACGGTACCTCCTCTCTCTGTATCCTCCTGAAGAACTAGGGGAAAGCAGACAGATGTGTAGGGAACACAAGCAAGAGGGCAGCTGTGTGTCCACTCAGAGGAACGCAGCCAGAGGACAGATAAGTAGGTCCATCTTCAGGTGTCAGTTGTCTGTGGAGACTTACTTTTAATGCCAACTACTGTGTAGCTATTTCTACTCTGACCGAATCACATACAGGATGCTAAAATGAAAACAGAAATTAATTAATGGGTTGATTAACTATTATTTTCTTGTAAGTCACAATACAAAAATATTTTAACTGGTTTGCAATTTTATACTTTTCAATTGTTCATTTTCCTTTGTAACTTATATAGTGTTATTGTGAGTACTGGATTGAGCTAATACAACAAGATTTTTAAAGTATTATCTACACCATTTTAATGAGCCAGTCTTCACAGACTTAGTTTACAACATTGTGAACATATATGTACTGTGAAAAAGTGAAATGGCATATCAATACATAGCTGTACTTAGAGAAATTAATGTAAAGAGAGCTAGTTCACAGTGTGATGTGGGCACATTGCCCTTTACCAGCCTTACAGCACTCACAGAGTCTGGTGCAAACTGCTTTCTCCATTCACTTGCTAGAACTAGGCCAGCTGCAGCTAGCATCGAGGATGGTACTTCGATTTAGTACTGTATGAGTGGTCTAATGCACATAAATCAGAATAGTTAGTCTCTGGCATTTAGGGTGGCCTGCCACCAAGACCTAAAGGCACCATTTGGCACTGTTCCCCATTTTGCTTTTGACAGAACTAAAATTGGATTTTTTGTTTGATTGGGGGTTCTTAGAGGGTATGTGTGTGTGTGTGTGTGTGTGTGTGTGTGTGTGTGTGTGTGTGTGTGTGTGTGTGTGTTGGGAGAGGTTCATTTTTGAGTATGATGAATAAGGCTGCTCAGCTGTCAAATCTCTCCCTTTTCTCCCCCCACCCACAGAAACGACCTTTGGATTCAGATTTCATTGATCCTTTGATGAACAAAAAAGCTCGAATATCTCACCTGACAAACAGAGTCCCACCAACATTAAATGGCCATTTGAACCCCACCAGTGAAAAATCTTCTGCAGGCCTCCTACCGCCCCCTGCAGCTGCTGCCATCCCCACGCCCTCACCGCTGCCTTCAACCCACCTGCCTGTCTCAAATCCTCCTCAGACTGTAAATTCCAACTCCAATTCCCCTAGCACTCCAGAAGGCCGGGGGACTCAAGACCTACCTGTTGACAGTTTTAGTCAAAATGGTAGCATCTTTGAGGACCAGCAAGACAAATATACCTCTAGGACTTGTCTGGAAACATTATCCCCTGGGTCAGTTCTGCTAAAGTGTCCAAAGCCTATGGAAGAAAACCACCCAGTGTCTCACAAGAAGTCCAAAAAGAAGTCTAAAAAACACAAGGAAAAGGACCAAATAAAAAAGCATGACATTGAGACAGTGGAGGAAAAGGAGGAAGACCTTCAGAGAGAAGAAACTGCCAAGTTGAGGAACTCCAGTCCAAATCCCAGTGAAGGTATTTTACATTTGTTTAAAAGAAACAACAAAAAATGCTTTCTGTGTTACATGAACTGGAGGAGCATGAGCTGTAGGTGGTGCTCTTTAGAACAGTGATTTTTAAACAAATGACCTTCTATTGAATTAATCTTAATATTGTGCTTTTGTAGCACATTGTTTTCCTCCACCTTGTAGCTGTCTTTTCAGTCTCTCTTTAGCCAAGTATTAGACATGATTTCTTTATGTAGATTTATAACGGCATTTTAAAATGACTTTACCATTCTCCAAAGACTCCCCTTTGCCACTTTTTTCCTTCTCCGTCATATTGTACAACCTCAGTGTAACAGGTACATGCCATTCTTGAACTAATTTAAACAGATACACAATAGGCAATAGAATTATCCATTTCCTCCTTTTTGAAAAGCCAGAGGTACCCCTGCTGTAGTCAATATTAGCACAGAAAGATGTCAAATTCTTTGTAAAACAGGCAAGCTCACATCATCGTCATTTGCAGTGAAAGTAATTTACTTCACAAGGTTCCTGGCTATTATTAGCTTGATAGAGATTAAGAGTATTTTTGTTAGTAAACTAACATCACTTGTTACTCCATTTCCTGCTCATAACACTGAAGACCTGAAATCTTGAGGTTTAACTGACTACCTCTGCTGAATGGAAAGAGCTGTCATGATTTTCTCTTAGTGAAATTTGCAGAGGACTTACAGTAAGATACAGTTGACCTGGATTGGGTGTATTGCATAGCAAAGCATATCTCTTGAAGTGTGTAGATCAGCATAATAGTAGATAATGGCCCAAGTATAAGTTGTTTCCCCCCACCTACACCACTCTTTGTACTTGAGTTAATAAGCCAGATTCCAGAGTACCTCTCCTTCCCACACTTAAACCCTTATAGGGTGATTTGAGTCGTTCTAGTACCAAGAGAACTGGGTCCAGTGTGCTGAGACTACCACAGAAAGTTGTGTGTTCTCAGGGTTAGAGATCTGGATAAACAGGCCTACTGTCTTTAGATCCTTCTTTTGTGTACGTAGGAAAACTTTTCAGAACCAAGTATGATCATCACAAGTGGAAGAAGGTCCAGACCCACGTCCTTTGTATCCGTTAGAACTGGTCGGCCATCTATGGCAAAGAAGGATGCTGTACTTGATGCTCTGCCTTGAAGACTCAGGCTCTTGTGGCCCGCCTGAGTCAAATTTGTATAAGTGAACAATAAGCCCACTGAGGCTATGTAATCTATCTAGTGTATTTTATCTTTCAAAAGACTGAGAAATTGTCAGATATTCGCATTTGTTTTATAGTGGACATATGTTTTGCCAGCAAATTAGAGTTTGAGTTATTGAGTGTGCTTTGAATTAAAAAAATTACATTCATAAAAATATTTAAACATAGCCCCTGGAAGTTGTATGTTAAGCAATGTAATACTGAGAATTAACCCACTTTTAATAGCATTGCCGTGAGTAACTAAACATTTTTTATTGTTTTCCCTAAACTCTGTCTAGTACTGTGAGAGCCAAAGGTAAGAGGAATATGAATCCACATTCATTAATGCCTTGTTGTGAATTGATAGGAAAATGTCCTATCTGGTCCCACTACCTAAAAATCCAGTGACCCAAACAGACTGCTACCTGACTTATTATTTCTTCTGCCTTGTTTGAATCTCATGAAGAGTAGATGTTGCTGTAAAATTTGTGTCTCTCATTGTCTGGCTGCATCTGCCACCACAGTCTTTGAATTGCCAGGCAGATGCCACAACTGTTGATGAAAGAATAGCAGCTTGACCTTGGGTTAGGATGGAATTCCTTTTCTGTGCAGAGACTGCAGTAGCCGGGGTGCGTGCAAAGCCTGGCGTCAGCTCTGCTGGCTCTGCTCACAGGCCTCCATTGTTGTGTTCCATTGTGTTCCTTGTTGCTCTTGCCTATTGAGGTGGAAGAAAAGAATTTGAGGAAAAGTGTTCCAGATGTTTCTAATCTATTTGAAAGTTAGAGGCATTTGATAACCATTCTGGTTGATGAACACTCTGATTTTTTCCCCTTCATAGGAGTTAAAGAAGGTTGCGCTGCCTCCATGGAGCCGTCTTCAACAATTGAACTCCCAGATTATTTGATGTAAGTTTTCCATCTGCCAGTGGACAGAGCTGTTTAATTTTAGAAAGTTTGCAAATTCTTTTCCCATAATTTGCAAATCAAAAAAGTAAAAAATTCCAGAAATATGAGTCCTGAAGCCACCTCTGCAATGAAAGACTGCCACTAAGCCTGCTGACTCCAGGGCACCGCTGTCTTCAGGGGCAGGTTGTGCCTCCCCTGCTCAGGGCAGTGTCTGTTGGTTTGTAAGTACAGGGAAGCTTGTCTTTGTTCCAGGGCCAGGCTGAGCATCATAACCTTCAAAGCTGACAGTCAGTCCATCAATGCGCAGCCCCTAGAGGGGCCCAGAGTGCTGTAGAGTGCTTGAACTTGTGCGCTGAACAATGCAGAGCAGGCATAGGTTCATTTTTATGTAAATAAAAGTCTTTTTCTCAAATTAATTTTAAGGGGAAAGATTAGTAAAGTTAGCTCATTTCACTCTAGTACCAGGTACAAGTTTTTCTTGTGACAACAAGTTGTTAAATGCTGAGCTGGGAATGTTTTTGTAAGTGCTTATCACAGAAATTATAACTTAGACATATAATTCTAGCTTTTTCATACAATAAAAGACTTGTGTAAGAAGAAAATAATTAAGTTGCTAGTGCCTGGAAAGGGGAGCATGGAAAAGCAAAAATCTCTGATAGCAGATAACTTTCAAAATGGAACAAATTTGCAAACTGGGTACCACAGAGAGCCTGAGGATGTGATCGGAGCTGTCTGCACATTCTCTTCTGCTAGTGCCACCTCACAGTAGGCAAAGTGAGGAGATACTTTGAACTTTGCTTCTTGCAGAGGAGAGAACATTGTAGATGGACAAAGCTGTCACTTCTACTTACCACCAGTAGAGAGCTACAGTTGCTGGAGAATGAGAAAACATGGTGCTGATTATCACCCCTCAGCTAACCGGGGCCTGAGGAACCTTCCTCAGTACTCTGCATTAGGCGAGCGGCCAGCCTGCCATCACAGACCCACAGACCCGCTGCTGAGGGCTTTCACCCTCTCACTTACCTGCTTCTCCTTAGACTTGTGAAAGTTGAGTCCTGGAGTAGCACAGCATTCTCCTGTGATAGATTTTAAATCCTTTTATTAGTAGTGATATATATAAAATGTATCCTAAAACTTCTGCCATGGATTCAAAGCTCTTGCCATGTTTGCCAGCCTAACTGGCTGACTGTATTTAAGAAGTGTTTTAGGTTAGTCCTGATGTGTTTATGTAGGCTTTCAGCAGGAAAGTATAATCACTAAGAAGTGTTGGTCCTCCGCCTGAGTGAAGCCTTGTATATTTGTCACATTTCTAAGGCTTTTGTTGTGTGCTTAATATGCTTAAATAAAAGCACTATCTTCTACCCAAACTAAAAGCTTAAGTTTTATACCAACCACTACAGCTATTTTCTAAAATAACAGGAACATTTCCAGAACACAGAACTTAACTTATCTCAAGAAAACCAAAAGGAGACTCAATAGAACCTCCATCCATGGTCAGTCTTTGAGTAATTCATATGTAACTGCAATGTTACTTTTATATACCAAGAGTGCTTTTGTTGCTTGTATTTGTGTTTTTACTCTGCCACCTCATTAAAAACCAACTGCAAAATCCTAAGAATTTGTTAAAAATATTGGTTGCTAAAATGCCAGTATCAAACAGCAACACAATTGTTGGCCTAGTTGGTATTTTTCCTTAACAGAGTTGTTAAATAAAATACTAAAGGTCAGATTTTAACTAAAGTTTAGATTTAAATAAAATACTAAAGGTGAAATAAATGTGTTACACAATGACTTAAACCTGAGTTTCAAGATTGGCTTAGTCTTTACTTGTACATGCTTATTCCCAGGATCCTCATTCGCCCTCAGGGCTTCCTCCGTTGTGTTATAAGACAGCTTGTCTGGGGAGGACCACTCCCCGTGTGGCTGGCAGCATTCCTTTTGCAGCTGAGACCAGCCGGGCAGCTTAAATCAGCACACTACCACTGTCTCAGTTACACTTAGAAGACCCAACCTCCACACTGTCTTAACTCAGCAGAAATAAAAATATTAATGAGGACGCTCAGTTTGCACACTGCGTCACTTTTCTCACTTTCCCAGCAAGGCATCTGTGATAGAGTGACTTAAATAAAACTGGTAGGATTATATAAACCATCTGCAAAGGCCCCAGTTCCAAGATGTGCCACCAGAAGGCCCGAGTATGCACCTCAGGATGCATCCTGCAGCGCTCGCCAGCTGCCCATCTCAGTTTTTACCCAGAATAATCAAGGAAATTGGGCCTTCCCTGACAGGAAAACAGAGGGCAAAAAAGAAGGCAGAATGTGCACTAATGATACTGCTTGTTTTACTGTTAAAAAGATCTTGTAACTGATTTCCTGCTGAATCACCCAGCATATGGTGAAGATGGCCTTTACTTACTGGATTCTAAGGACTAGTCGCAGCTTTGCGGCATCCTAGTAAGACAGTGAATTTGACTCAGCAGCACAAGACTGGCCTTCTGTTGTGTAAGTGTAACTTAGTGTTAGAAAGTACTGGAGGAATCCTCTGCTGTGGCAGTGCACACTTGTAATCTTAGCACTCAGAAAATAGAGGTACAAAGATGGGAATTTCAAGGCCAGCCTCAACTACATGGTAAAATGGAGGCCAACCTGGACAATATGAGGCTATCTCTCCAAAAACCCAACAGGGAGGTCTAGAGAGATGAGTCCATGGTTAAGAGAGCATTTACTGCTCTTCAAGAACTAAGGTTCCATTTCCAGCATTCATATTCAGTGGCTTATAGCTGTCTATGAATCCAGTTGAAGAGGATCCAGTGCCCTGTTCTAGATTCCATGTGATATCAGGCACACATGTGGTACACACACATACATGCAGGCACCCAGATTAAATAAATCTTTCTTTATCTGAAAGGGGGGAATATATAAAACTAGAGAAACTTTCTTTGGTAGAGGGCCCCACTCTCTGTCAAAAATGTTTTCTTTAATTTGTCTAGTCAGAAATGTCAAGAGAGGAATGGAGAGAGCAAAGCAGGGGATCCTGGTCCAGCCTTGACTTGAGTGCTCAGTGGCCCTGTGGCATTCTCCTGTTGCACCTCCGTGACTGCTAACAGATGGCTCGGTCTCCTCCGCTGTGGTAGTAAATTGTCTGAAAGAACACTTTTCGTCTTCTCTGGTTCCCTTTGAACTCCATTGCCGCTGAGATCTTTTCCACATTCCTTCGCCATGGACACTCTTAAAGGCTGCTCTCTGAGTGCCCTGGCAACAAACCAGAGCAGAGTGGCATTCAGTCACTGGACACACATGCAAGAAGGCGGCGTTCCAGATTCGTGCCTCCATGCCTGTTCTTTCCATTTATCCTGTTTCTCTCTCTTTTTTTATTAGAAAATACATTGCTATTGTCTCCTATGAGCAACGCCAGAATTATAAGGATGACTTCAATGCGGAGTATGACGAGTACAGAGCTTTGCATGCCAGGATGGAGACTGTAGCCAGGAGGTTTATTAAACTGGATGCACAGCGAAAACGCCTTTCTCCGGGTTCAAAAGAGTACCAGGTAGGTGGAATGTTCTTGGACTGGTTTTCATTTCTCACCATCCCATTAGCCTTAGAGCAAGCTGTCTTGCTTTAGGAAACAAATGTACTTGAAATAGTTCTTAAATAAGTAAGCACGGGGGGCGGGGGCGGGGGTGGGGGGAGATGTATTCCATTATAATATATAATGTATTGTGAAGCATGCAAAGCACAACTAAGTAGAGTACGTTTTCTGCAATTGTAAGAGACACCAATGTTACATTCTACTAACTTAAATCATTATTGTGTTTCCTGCTCTCATTAAATTTAGAAGAAATCTTAAGTTATTGAATAATTAAAATATAGTACTGTGTCTTGCTTTTAATGATAGTATCAAACTACCCATATTATTTTGTACTTTGATTTTTCTTTCTACTAGTACAATGCTTCATAGAGAATTTTTACATCAGCCCAGAAAGCACTTTTGGTTTGTTTGCTTGTTTGTTTGTTTTTACTGTCCTCTTGATAGCCCTTGTATAGCCGGAGTGGCATTCCCATAGTGTGTATTGTCCTTCGCTGGGCAGAGCTGCTAGCCTTGTGTCTGTCTGCATCATAGCTCAGGCAGATAGACCTGCAGAACTTGTAGAATTGCTGAGTCAATTTTGCATTTGCTATTTTGATAGCTTCTGCCAAATTGCCTTCCATAAAAATGTTATATCTCCTCATCAATATTTCCCATACCTTGCCAGATGCCAGTTAGATACTGTACTGCCCCCTCAAAGGCCTTCTCTTCTCATTTCTAATTTTTAATTTTGCAGAATGTTCATGAAGAAGTCTTACAAGAATATCAGAAGATCAAGCAGGTGGGTATCACCACTGTGCCATCTGGCCTGCAGTGAGAAGCACTGTAGATTCTGTGACCTAATTCCTCACTGTTTTCTTTGTCTGCAGTCCAGTCCCAATTACCATGAAGAAAAATACAGATGCGAGTATCTTCATAACAAGCTGGCTCACATCAAAAGACTAATAGGTGAATTTGACCAACAGCAAGCAGAGTCATGGCACTAGAACTCTGTTTGGACCAGAAGATGTGAATAAACTTAAACTTATTTATTTAAAATTCCAGATGAGTTGCTCTAGATCTAAAAGATGAAACTTTGCTTATGGGAAGTTTCAGTATTAGTAAACTTGAGTTACTTTTTGTCTCTTCATTCTACTTTGCTTCCTTGAATTTTGAAGCTGCTTTCTTTTTCTGGGCCTCTCCCCTACCCCCAAACTTGTTTTAATAGAAGCAATTTTTTTAGATATTGGGGATCCAGTGTCTATACTTCAAATCGACTTTTCCTTGAAAACTTGTGTTTGTCATTAGATATGATTTTTTTAGGTATTGGGGATGCAATGTCCACACTTAAGAGTTGCTTGTGTTTAAAACAAAACAAAACAGTAATGTGCAAGGTGAAATGCTTTTCATAAGCCTATTTTCTGACCTTTCTTAATGCAAACTCTTTGCCTTAAATGGTAGACTATTTAGACATATGCACAAAATTCAAAAAAATCAAAACATTGTTTTGGAGGGTTGAAAAATAGAAAGTTGTGTGAATATGTGTGTAGTTTCCTATGCACATACATACATACATACATACATACATACATACATACATACATACATATGGGCTGACTGGCTCTAGAGTGTTAAATCTGCCCTGCAAGTAAAACCCCCCATTGCAATGACTGCCTTAAGGTGTTTGCTAGTGTGTACATCGTGTGGTTAATCATTAGCTACACTGCTTCCCTGTGCTAACAGCCACAGGAAGCACACTGTGGCCTACCAGCGTCAGAATGCGTGTGTGTTCAGCTTGTATGTCTGCAGAACTGATGTGGATGTGAGCTGCATGAAGGTAAAAAGCTGCTCCTCAGTAGGCCGGACGCTCAGGTTAAACAGCTGATGAGTGTTACAGTAGGTTGTTGGTGTTTGTTTGTTTGTTTGTTTCTGTCAAATTGCTACTTCTATTGTAGAAGACAAAGCATTTCCATTTCAACAGTTTGTCAGCTTTATTAATGTTGGGCAAAAAAATTGATATGTTATAAAAATGAAACAGATCTATAGTTTTGGGGCAAAATGATAAAATTAAATGTGTAGGTAACATATTTATATACTGCTATAAAGTATTTTTTGAAGAGAGATATGCAAAGAAGCTATTACCTACATCAGATGTATATTTAAGAGATTTTTTTCATCCTGGATACCAGGACTATAAAAAGAGTAGATATATTTAACCATAACATACTGTGATTCATCAAACAGCACAAACTTTCATTTCATGGAGTTTATCTGTTAACGTTGATTTAAACTATCTCGTCTTATCATGTGGGAACATAAGTTATGTGGTCAAAATATAAGGATTTTGAACTAATGTTGATTCAGGTTGTGTTGTCTTGTGTTGTCTTTTCAAAGTGCTGCCGGTTGAAAAGGGAAGCATTATGTTTACAAATCTGTTTTGAAATGTTTGCCAAAATTTTGGTAGTATCTTTAATAAAGATGTTTGTCTCCAGCATCCAAAAAAAAGTGAGTAACTTTGTTGTGTATCACTGTAAACTAAAAAATGTTAGTATTGAGGTCATATGACAGAATATGTTGATTAACTTTCTTCTCTGGAGTTTTTCTGAAACATTAACTGGGACTGGAAAGAAAGCTCAGAGGTTGAGGTTGAGAGCACTAACTGCTCTTCCAGCGGACCCAGGTTCAATTCCTAGCACCCACATGACAGCTCACAACTGTCTGACTTCAGTCCAGGAGCACACAAGTGGTGTACAGACATACACTCAGGCAAAATTATCTTTACATAAAGTAAAATTTTTAAAAAATTGGCTCATGTATTAGAAGTGCAGAGGCCTTCTAACTCCTAAGACAAGATCACGTTCACTCTGCAACTGAAGACGCCACTACACAAACTTCATCTCTGTGTAGCGTGGTCCTTCTAGAGAATTCCATTGAGATCTCTGGTACTCTTTGACCTCAATATTGGTACACCATTATTAAATGGACGTTTATCTCGAACTTTTGAGTTTACAAAGAAAAGCTTAGTTGTGGCTAAATTAGGGCCTCATGTTACCACAGCAGTCTCCTGAGGGACATACAGCGTCTATAGGTAATGACTTCAGTGGGATACTCTAGTGACGTGTTTGCCTTTTAACCAGAGATTGCTGCTGTTATTCACTATGAGCAATGTTTCTCAAAAGGGGGCTTCTTAGATGGCTTACGTTGCCCACACTAGAGTCCCTTGGGAGGGCCCAGGTATCTGCATTTTCACAAGGTTCCTGCAGTGACATTTGCAAGCTGATATATAACAATTCCGTTGCCTTGGGTGTGTAGCTCTAAATTTTAAGTCCCTTAATCATGAAATCTTGAGTTTATAGACTCCAGCTTTAACAGATGTCCAGTTTGAATTAGGTATAAGACTACCCCAGTTTAATCTATACTCTAGTTTCTAAATGTTCTCTGAGGAAATAATGCAGAAGAAAGGAAAGGCTTCAGTTGAGCACTGACATTAAAGTCCTGCATCTGTTGGGTCAGCAGTGACCCTGAGTTTACAAGGATTCTCAAGGAGAAAGAGGGTCCTGAAGTCACCCTTTTGTCAGCAGCCCTTCACCATCAGACATTTTTGTGTCCTCAGCCCTAAAGTAAAGCTGTGGTGGAAGTTTCATTACATAAAACTTTTGAGAATTCAGTGAAAAGTAGCCACCTAAATTAGGTCATTGACTATCTGTCCAATACAGAGAATGTTTATGGAAACATTGCTTTTCAGACAAGAGTCAATCCATTTTGACTGACTGCAGAGGGGGCAAGGCAGATAGACTTGAAGTTGGAAGGTAGAGTGTTGGGGTTTATTGAATGCTAGGCCTATCCATACCTGCGCTTCTGGTTTCACTTCTCAGAGGTTGTACGGGGAGGAAGGCAGGTGGCTCTGACATTTTATGATTGCCTAATTCTCAAGTTGGGAATCCAAGACATGTCATTTTCAACTTCTGCCTGCCTGATTCAACTGATCCACCAGGCTACTTTTTCCTACTATGACTAGATTATTGTTACAACATGGGGCTTGTAAGTGGACAATAAGTATCCCCTGTCTAGGTCCCTGAGATGCAGGAGAGAGCTTCCTGAAGATGAGCCCACATGATTAGCTGGCTTGCTTGCATTAGCCAGCTTAGGACTTGTTGCCTGGCCTTCAGACTTGGTATTTCCCCAATGGACATACAGCAAATTGTGTTTGTTACATGATCGCCCTACTCTGCCTCACCACTCTCACTTCCTGCTGTCCAGTACTACTTGTTCTTCCCATCCCAAGGCCTTCCATGCTAAAAACAACCATTGGACCACTAGCTCTACGCTCCACTTCCTCACTCTGCTGAATCCTTATCCTAACTCTGCTTGACCTTCCACACTGATATATGCTCTCTTGATTCTCTGTTTCTCCTTCATGGCACTTGTCACAATTATAACTGGATACTAGTTGTATCCTTAAGATCCAATAGAAAGGACACTGCCTTGTTCATTACAGTATCCGCAGCCTCTGGCTTAGGGCATGGCATAGAAATGGTGCTCACTAATGCTGTATTGGAAGAATGAGCAAGGCAGACTTTTCACAGAGGTCATGTTTAACAGTGAAGTGCGAAGGGTAAGGATTATTGCCAAGAGTCCATGGGTCGTCCAGGAGGCTGAGCCCTGCTGCTGCCTTCTCAAAGTCAGGATGTTGGGATGTAGGCATTGGTCAGAGTGGCAGGTTGCTGCCTGTGGCCCTTCTTTTTGTTGTGATTAACTGGATATTTTCAAAGGGGGCATTTCTTTCCATTTATACTTTCTATTCATTCAGTTTCCTTTGGAATCTGAAATGAAATGGTTTGGGGCTATTTTTTCATTGACCACACTTACAACTTGCATATAGGTTCTGATTTTATTTTCCAAATTTTTAAATTATTTGTTTAACATTTATGTGTGTGTGTGTGTGTGCACATGTGTGTGCACCCACAGGTGCACATGTAGCAGTCAAAGGACAACTTTGAAGAGTCATTTCTCTCCTTTCACTATGTGGGTCCCAGACATTGAACTTAGGTCATCAGGCTTAGCAGCTAGCACCTTAACCTGCTGAGCTATCTAGATGGCCCAATGGTTTTGCTCAATGGCTTTCTCTCATCTCTCAAGGTCGTGGTAAAAGATAACAGTCTAAAGTTGGTATGCCAATGTTCCAGCATAATCCCAGCATCTCTAGCAATTTTTCTTTAAATTCAACACATGCTTTTATTGACATTTATTTTACATTTAGCACTTGTTCAGCCTTCCAAATGGTAGACACTCTGAGGATAATAGAAGGACTCAGGTATTTCTGTAAGGGTAATGATAGTGAAGCCCGTCAATCACATTCACCAAAAACTGCCTTCAACTTGTAATTGATGAAGCTTAGTGACAGCACATGGAAGAGCAAGATGTGGCCCCAGGTAGGGGAACAGCTGTCATTAGAAACTGACACACACACGCGCGGGAGGTGTACCAGACAAGCACAGGCATTTGGCTACAGTGGTGCAGAGCATGAAGTTAAGTTAAATGGGTGGCTGAGAATCCAGGCTCTGCTACTCACAAACTACAGATTGTGACTGAGTGGAAAAGGCCTCTGTTCTCAGCCTGGAAGTAGGATAAGATACCTCGGGGGATTATGGTAATATAGAGGTGTACCTGGAACTTAGTAAATTTTCTCTCTGTGTTTTATTAAGTATTTGAGAATTATTCCTTTCCATCTTTTATTTGTATGTAGTTTCAATGAACAACTGCATTGAGTTCATTCAGAGAATGACATGATGGCAACTGAACCCCTGTGGTAGACACACACAGCGCAGAGTGTTTTAAAGGCTTTGGTCCTAGTTTTTAAGTACCACATTAACTTAGCACCATGGCTACCAGTAACCTACACATGGTGTTGATGTAGATTTGTTCCAAACTTGAGCTAAACTGTGAATATTGTCCATTCTCTCTTCCAGTTATCTTTATAAAGGACAGGGTTGTGTTTTTCTAATTTAAATCCATACTTGAATGTATAGCAATCCAATTTATATATTAAATAACTGTAACTGAAATGTTTTTATTTACTTTTAAGTAGATTTTTTTAGACCAGGCTAGCCTTGAACTCAGAGATCCTCCAGCCTCTACCTCCCAAGAGCTAGAATTAAAGGCGTCTACCACCACTGCCCAGCTTAAGCAGAATTTTTCAATCACTTTTGGGGCTGGAAAGATGGCTCAAGCAGATTAAGAGCACTTGCTGTTCTTGCAGAGGACCCCAGGTCAGGAGGCTCACAAATACATGAAACTCTGGTTCCAGGGAATCCAGTGTCCTTTTCTGGTCTCCATGAATACATATGTGGCACATAGACATATATACAGGCACTCACAGGTACACATAAATCTTTTTTTAAAGTCATTTTTTTCTAAGTGACTTGTTGCGTCTGATTCTCATTGTACTAATGGTCAAAAAGAATTCCCAACTTGCACAAAAAGAACAGAGTTTAAAAAGCCTTTTTGTTTATAAGCACAGTGCTTCCTACCACCTCCTTGTAGAGGGTCCTTAAGAGGGTTCATGGCAGGTGAGGTGCCTTGGGGCAAGGCTGCTGGGAAAAGGACTCCTTGTATCTGTAGTCTTCTCCTCTCACAAAAGGAGTTCATTTACATCAGATTTGCCTAGGAGAATCGAGAGGGTCTCCAGGGGTCTATGGACACCTAGACTATAGACTCTGCAGCTGAGAACAGCTGTGACGGACACTAGGGACTGCTGGCATGCCACTCCAACATCCACCCTCATCGTTCCCTTCTGTGCTGTTGACAAGCCTCTATTGCTGTAGGAGCCAATTACCACCTCCCACCTGCTCCTCCCTTCCCTTGCTTGAATGAACAACCCTGCTCCTCCACTCTGTCCATATGCATATCTTAACATTATTTATTTGTCTTTGACTAAAGGTATAGGCTTACCCTGTTTCACCAGCTCAGAAACGGGCTGCCAAGCAACACACCAAAAGCTTAGGTAGCAGTTGAAATGCTTTGTAGGCCTACATTCTGCCATGAATCTTAATTGTGGAATTGTCAACATGTGACCCAGGGCAATTTGCCTCAACTCTGGCCTTTCTGGCAACATAGGATATGATTTGGGATGGATTAGCAAACATTGTTGCACTGAACTAGAGTGACCAAATACTGTAATCCTAAAGCAACATTGCTTGTTCTCACATGCCCCGCTGTAAGCTGCCTTCAGAGAGGAAATTGTGGCAGGTCCCATAATTTCTCCAGAGCAGCTACCTAGTCTCTTGTAGCATGGGTCTCATTTCAGTACCTTATAAGTCCAGTCTTGTATAATTGCTGGAACTTTTACAGTGTGTTTAAAATTAGAGCCTCCCCTCTCTTCCAGCTCCAGCTTGCTTTAGGCTAACAGCCAAGCACTGCCATCCCCTCCTCTTACCATTCAGCTTGCAGCAGGGTGAAAGGAAGGGGCAGGTGAAGGCCATGGGGCAAGAGAGGTCTTGGATGGCACCTATGAAATTGCTCTTGTTTTCATCCAAATACTGTCAAGTTCTTGGGCATCTCAGACCTTTCTGTTGCCTCTGGCTGCTGGCCACGCCCCTCCTTTGGCCATCCTTGGCAGTCCCCATTCCCTCCTCCCCCAACCCCCTGCATCTTCCTCTCATAGGCTATCTTTGGCTTTGGAGGGCAGAAAACTAGACATCTAAGACTTCTTTTTAAATAACTAGGCCATCATGTAAACTAGAGAAATGATATCTAGGTTCTCACCCTTAGATAAGCACTTTGGCCCTCACTAAGGATGCAGTAACTTCCCAGATGCATCACTACTGTGCTATAGACTTACATCAAACTTCAGAGTCCCTCACCAACTTGAGGAGTCACCAGTCATTCTTAGAGACCATCATGAAGCTTTTCCATTCGTAAGGAAGAGCATGCCTTCCACTGTCTGTGGAAACCTTTAGGAAGTGTTTAGTATTCACTGACTTTCACCTCTGTTCCTTAGACCAAAGAGAGGATCCAGAAGCAAAAGGGAAGGATACACCCTCTGCAAAGTCCTCTCAATGTTCAGGGTCTAGCTTCAATTAGGGAGTTAGACAGAGGTAGATGCTGTCAACTATCTTGGGACATCAACAAAAACTGTCAGGAAGTCCTCTGATAAGCCTTGTTGCATAATTTCTTAGTTTAGTCTGTGTTTCAAATATTTATGTGGTCCTCAGTTTTGTGTTTGGGAACAGGAAAACATCACTGAACAAGACAAGTGTGAATTATGCAAAATGATTCCGACTGTAGTAAATGTGACACAATAGGGTTTGGCTTTGGGAATGAGAAATAAGGAGGCTTAGCAATGAAGGAACATGCGCACCTTGCAAAGGAAGCAGCTGAAGCTAATGGCAGGAGCTTGAGAAGGGAGAGCAGGAAGAAAGAGACCACTTAGAGGAACTGTTAGCTCCCTGTGTCTGTTCATGAGCCAGGGCAGGCTTTCCCTCTTGCATTGTGTTTGTTCCTCTGGTGCTGCTCCGCCTCTGTTCACCATTTCTGGAGAGGTAAAGCCAGAGACATGAATGCTGCTCTCCTGAGAGCCAGACACTTCATTTTCTGGCCTGATCAGAGGCGTTTGGGTACTTGAGCTTCTTATCAGGTAGCCTTCTTGTGTTGCTAATCCCTGCAGAGGAAAGCTTCCAAAATGGACTGATATCATTTTAATGGGCCAGTGAACTTCAGCTGGCCCAAGAGGCTTCACATAAAGAGATGTGGGCAGGGGAAGGCTGGTGACTTCCTTTCCCAGGGATGGTCATGATGCCTGTCTTCCACGAGGTGAGAACCTGGTGCATAATGAGCACACAACAGCCAGCTCTGCTGCTGCCTTCTCTAGGTAGATGCTTCTGGAGTTAGAGCAAGAAATCTAGGCCACACAGAAAAAGAGAACACCTGTATTATTAAAACTGTCACTGGTTCTCTCTGCTGTCAGTAGCCGGGCCATCTGTGTGATTATGTTATTGGTGGGAATATAGGATACCAGTAACCAAACAAGAAGAAAATGCCAAAGGCTTGGAGGAGGGGAATGGCAGTATTTATTTGCCACTTTGACAGTACTCCTCGGGCATCATTTGATTCTTGCTTTAAACCATCTTTAGTGTGAGGTGTAATGACCTACGAAGAAGAAATGGGCCCAAAAGGGTCATATTGGATGAGACAGGCAAGAATACAGGCCAAGTGTCTCTAATAGACCCCAATTCCTGTAAACCTGCTTTCAGGGTTTGTCCTCTGACTTGGTGCCGGTCCCCAAGATGGGACCCGCTAACACCTCACAGGCCATCAACATTCTTCCTCTATGAAGTTTAGATTTTCCCGAGGAAAACTGAAGTAAACCGTTCTGGCAGGAGGTAAAATTTCTGGGGCACGTCCTCCCCACTGCTTTGTCCCCTCTCAGAGGATGAACACCTGCCTCTTCTGGAACTGCACCCCTCTTCTGCTTCCCAGCCCTTCCCTTGAGGCCATTCCACAGGTCACTAGCAGCCCTCTAGGACTCCAGCTAGTGAGTAACCACATCCACCTCCCTCACCCCACCTGGTTGTGCCCTGCCTGGAAGTGAGATGCCACCCACCATGGCCAGGCTAGTTTTTTACCTATTGGTGCCAAGTGTGGTCACTGCTGCTGGCATTTGTAGCATTATATATTGGAACCCCCTTCAGCCCTAAGCAGAACTCTACACAGCTGCTTCTTTGCCTTGATGGTTGCTCTGTGCGTTCAGTTACAGCGTAGCTGACCGTCATACTCAAATAAGTGCCATACTCTTCTCAGCCCACAACTGTAGTCCATGAGGTCTTCATTTTGTGAACTTTTTTACTTGGCAGTATTCATTGTTAGCTATTCTAAACCCTAGGTAAGAGATTAAAGATATATAGCTTTCATGTAATTTTTTTAAAAAGAAATAGTTTTTGTACTTTTTTGGGTTTCCTTTCTCTAAAAAGAAAAAAGGAAAAGTTGAATCACAGAGAAACTCCAGAATGATCCATTGCACCATTTCCTGTGTCCTGTGAGGTCTGGCATAGTGGTGACCTAAAATTTGCAAAGGCTGTGTATGATGGTGATTACAAGGGTATTTCTGAAATTGCCTCTTTGTTATCATTGAGTGTTCTCCACAAATGCCTAGTTACTTACAAACACATGGCTGTGGTTAAATAGTTCGCATCTATTGTCCCGTTCGGTTTCTGAGCGTGCGGACTCGAGAAACAGCTTAGCTGGGTGGCTCCAGCTTAATGTCCCTAGAAAGGTGAGAGTCAGGCTGTTGGCTGAGCTGCAGTTGTGTCCGACCGTAACCTGTCCAGAGAATCTGCTTCCCGACTGACTCCACAGCTGTAGCCATGTGTAACTGTTTCTAGGCTGAGAAATTGTCTTGAAAGGGTGATAGAGTGAAAGAAGAGAAAGAGAGGACCCAAGATGAAAGCCAGTGATTTATAACCTAATACATGGGGTACAGACTCAGGTTAAATAACATGCCAAACATTTCTCTGCTGGATCCACTGTAGCCCTTCAGCCACACCCTCTTTAGGACTAGGATGGCAGGCCTATGCCCACATTTTTGTTTTTAATTAAAAAATAAATAGTAGACTTGAACCCTTATTTCTGAAGAGTTTTCCTTATTTCTTCAGAGCTCTTATTTCTGAAGAAAGTATGAAGCTGAAGACTGAATACCATACAGCAATCTATAATATGCCTAGTCAGGGTCCTGCCTCTGATTGCCTGCCCAAGGCCAAAAGGAAGGAAACATGACAAGTAATCAGCTTTGAGAAGTATGATGGCTCGCCTCTAGGACTCTTGCCTTAGTGAAGAGAATCATCCGTCCATTGAGACAGGACACATTTGCCCTATGGCAGCACTGACACACTAAGCATACTCACTGCCTTCAAAAGGCCTGCAATCCGAAAGTCAGTGCCAAGCAAAAACAACTACCAGGTATCAAAACCGAATGCCGAGGTAAATAAAGCGTATGCTAGAAACCAAATAATGAGGCTAGAGGCCTATTAGGTCAGAGCACCCCGTGACAACAAATCAGGCCAGGGCAAAAGGGTCAGGGTTGGACAACAGGTCCTGAGTGTCTCCCAGCAACTTGGTCAGGATGGGGACAGGAAATGAGCTAACAGCTCTTAAGCGAAGTGGTTTGACCTGATTGTCTTTCTAACTCCCAGCCCATGACTCAGTGGTGATCTAGAATAAAATGAAAACATAGCCTTTGCCTTCTTTAGTCTGTTGATAGAAGTGTGGTCTGGACTGGATCTGACCCAGAACTTCCTCCCTAGGACTAGCTTTCACAGTATGGGAAAGTGCTGTGCATCTGCTTAGAGGTGGGGGATCAGTTCTCCCAGCTGTTGATGCCCGTGAAGCACAGCAATAGCCAGCGTGGGGATATCCCTGAGGGCGCACTAGTGGCACTTCTATCTTGGAGGGGACCAAGCCGCTAGCTGGATGTAAGCCATGCTCAACAGGAGGGAAATCATGGTACTGGAAACCTAGCCAACTGTCCAGGGCTAATGAGATCATGAATCTTAGAGAAGAGCCTAGCACTACTTCACTAAACTAGTATAATTCCTAACTGTATCCTAAATATGTATCCTTACACCCACAGGTAAGTCTAGCTTATCAAAAGAATCCTCATCAAAAAAGCTTCTCTTTGCCGCAGATAAAAACAACTGCTTAAATGCGAGAGCAACTGGTCCTAGGGTGCCCAGCCCCAGTTGCTACAGTTATAACACAGCCCCATGCCTAAGGCTCAGGGAACATCACAAAAGACTGAATGGAAAGATTTTAGGACTAAGAAGTCTACTTCAAAATTGTGTCTCCTAAAAATGACATGGAAGGTATACCCAAGATACCTCAACAATATGGATGCCTAAATAGACCTGAACAATAACACATGCTAACATGAAAGGTGGAACTCTCATGGTGGGCCCCACCCCTAAACAGAGAACTACAAGTAACTAATGGGAGGGAGAACAAGTCATCCAGGATGAGCCCCTAATACTAAATGGTTAACCCTGAAATCAGATGCATACATACAATAGTAAACAGACCCAGCAGGTGGTATTTTTAGGTTTGTGCACATATATATAACAATAAAAAAGGCCATGAACATGAAAAAGATCAAAGAATATGATTGGGGAGAGGAGAGGGGGGAGGAAAATTATGTGATTATACTTCAAAGTTTTTAAAAATTGCAAGAAAAAGAAATCTGGATAAGGAAAAAGAGTAGCCAACATAATCTTTAAGAATTGAGGGGTTGGATGGGATGTGGTGGTGCATTCCTTTAATCCCAGCACTGGGGAGGCAAAAGCAGGTGGATTTCTATAATTCAAGGCCAGCCTAGTCTGCATAGTGAGTTCCAGGCCGTCCAGACATCGAGAGACCCTGTCTCAAACAAACAAAAGGAAAGAATTAGAATAAACAGAAAAGGAAAGGAAAGGCACTGTGCAAAATCCCGAATAGTAACACTGGGCATAGTAAAAGTAGAAACTCCCCACTCCAATGCACCGGAGTCAGATGTTAGAAGCAACTACAAGAACACATATCCGTGAAGTTTTCTTTCTATTGTCCACATAGGATATCAAATGTAAGCTTTTACTTAACAATGCCTGAACATTATTCTGTGATATTCCCTCATGATCTGGTTTATTATTTTAACAGCTGCATGTTTTTTTTCATGATTTATAGCCTATTTTAATATTATAATCATTCCTGAGATTTAGACTATTTAGCCCTAATTATGAAAATCTGGAATTCTCAGCACAATATCCAGAGGAATTCTCATGTATCTAAGTGTATTACATTTAATAGCTGACCCCTTGTACAGTCTCTGCCCTACTTTGCCTCATAAAAATCTCTTAAAAACCTAAAATTATGAAGATTATTTAATGAATACTCAGAAATCTTCCAAGTTTTTTTTTTTGTTTTTTTGTTTTTTGTTTTTTGTTTTTGTTTTTTTATTGGTTTTTCGAGACAGAGTTTCTCTGCGTAGCTTTGCGCCTTTCCTGGAGCTCACTTGGTAGCCCAGGCTGGCCTCGAACTCACAGAGATCCGCCTGGCTCTGCCTCCCGAGTGCTGGGATTAAAGGCGTGCGCCACCACCGCCCGACCCAAGTTTTTTTAAAAAAAACTTTTAATACAGCATTGTTAATTTCTGGATGTGAGAAATTAAGATTGTTTCTTGAATTTGGCAACTTTAGAGGCAGCTATGGCTCCCCACAGTGAATGGGGAGGAAGAAACGGCAGCTGCTTCATCTCCCTGCACAGGCTGTGGTCTCTATGCTGTACTACATAACATGTCCATAGTACATGGTGTTTGTAGGTCTAGGGTTTCCAGTAATATGTTTGGTTCTTTAACCAAGACTCTGGGTGTGTTTGTTTTGCCCTGTGTTTCAAATGACCCAAGGCTCTGCCTTTGCAGTCCCCTTCCCTGAGACTGTATTTTAACTCATTATTTACCAAAGTTTTGTTATATCCCTCCCCCTCACTTTGCTAATTGACTGTTTCTGTTGAAAAACCCAAGATCAACCTGTTCTTCTTTCCCTTATATGAAGCTTGCTTTTTCCGAGTTATTCACAACATCCTTATATTGTTTCTGTGCATCAGAGCTTACTGGTGTTAGTATGTGCCTCCCTGTTGATTATCTCAGTCGGGGCTTTAACGCCTGAGACCTCTTATGTGCACAATTGCATCATACTTGACTTCAGTGGAGTTTTGACTTTACTTTAGGCATTCTTCCCTGCTTCCTTATCCTGTTCTCTATTTCAAAGACAACCATTATTCCTGGTTGGCAGGTGATTGTATATAGCAGCTGTCATCTTTTTATTTAATTCCATTTTTTGCCCCCTGCTTAAAAGCTATTTTATTCTCTGCAGTCTGACCTCCAGCCATTGAGTGCATTTTCCATATCTGTTCTAATGTGATTTCATTACATTGATGGTTTCATTATCTTCAATTTCTTTCATCATTCTTTTATCTTACTATCTTTTCTCTATTTTTCTTTCACTGCATTTTTCATATATTTCTTTACTTCTATGTTTCATTTAATTTCATTTAACCCATTAGCAATTTAAAGCCCAACTTAATACAAGAGAAAAGCACTCAAAAACTAAGGGAAAATACAATGTACAAACCCAGTTTTTCATTATTCATAATGTATTTTCATTAAAAACTGTTTTTAAATCCATAGTGTATTCAGAGTAAGATAAGATGAAAATGACTCCAGAGGTGAACAGCCCTCAGGCTGGTAGAAAACATTTACCTAAGTAATTACCTGAAGGTGGGGGATATGGGTCAGTGATAGAGGGCTTTTTTTTTTTCTTTTTTCTTTTGAGAACATAGACAAATATGCAAAAGAAACTCTGGTTTTCTGGAACAGTCTTTCCTAAGATTTTATTTGGGCTTGCAAGATAGCTCAGTCATGGCTATTTACTGCTAAGCCTAATGACCCAAGTTCAAGGCCCTCTGATAGCCACACAAGCACTGGGGCACATGTATCACCTCCCCAATAAATAAATGTAATAAAAAAGTTTAAGAGTTTATCCTTCATCCTTTGAAGTACAGTGTCTGCATCAGTGTTCGGGACTCTGCATTCATTTGAGGTTGGCGTTCCTGACATCTGTGAGTACATGTGAAACATTGCTGAGTTCTAGAGGAGAGAGGTCCTCCTGGCTTGCTAGGTTGAAACCTTGTGGAGATGAGTCAGCAGGGCAAACTGGGCTGCAGTCTGCAGATGGGCTCTTACTGCTCACAAAATGGTTAGCAGTATGTGCTACACTCTCTGACCCTGCAGAGGAGTGCCTACCCAGGCAGACTGTCAGTCAGTAAGGATCGTGATGGACAGACACACCAGCTGTACATCTTTGTTGTTTTTATTTAGTTTGCTTGTGGTTTGAATCTGCTCAGCCGAGGCAAAGCTGTCTGCTGTTCCGCTTTTTATACTCCCGTTAACCTTCTAAATAGGCTGTCTATTTTCAGAGAAAATAAACATATCTTGCCCAATAACTTCCTGCCATCTGTCTGGCCATCCTTTCCTTCTGTGAAAAACAGAACCAGGTCCCAGGGGAGGCTCTGCATTCCTCCTGGTCCCTGTATTAAAGAAGGGCATCCTGGGGCTCTTGTCACCCTTCAGATGAGCCTGTAGGTAGGTCTTAGTTCTCACACCTCCCTCATCTTTATGCATGTTCACCATATTGGACAGATTATGTGATTAGACATTTAGATGTTTCCTAGTTTTCTTGTAGATGGACTTTTTAAATCAAAATTTCATATTTTAGAAGTCATTGTGGGTGCTGGGAATGTAGCTCAGTTGGAAGAGACCCTGCCAAGCATTAGTCAAGCCCTGGGTTCATCCAGAGCACGACATATAAGTAGAATGAAACACACCTGTAATCCCAGCACTCAGAAAGTACAGGCAAGAGGACTAGCAGTTTAAGGACATCCCTGACTACATAGCAAGTTTGAGGCCAGCCTGAGCTACATGAGACCCTGTCTCAAAAAGAGAAAGAGACAGACAGACACACATAGGGAGGGAGGGAGGGAGGGAGGGAGGGAGGGAGGGAGGGAGGGAGGGAGGGAGGGAGGGAGGGAGGGAGGAACGGACAGACGGACGGAGAAAGAGGATCCTGTGATGGGTTTTGTATGAGTAAAGTAGACATACTCTATGCCTCCTCCCCCTCTTAGGGAGAATAATCGTTTTTCTAGGCTTTCCAGCCCATAAAATCCCTGAATTAAGAGAAATTATCTTCTCTTCAAAACACTTATTGAAGAGAGAAATAGATGCAGAGTACTACAGGGCGGGGTGGGGGGGGAATGCTAAAGATAAAAAATGAGTAAAGACTTAAGCCCTACTTTCAAAGAACATATGGTAACATCAGTAAGGAGAAAAATTTACGAGTCACCGTAATAAGATACAGTAAGTGGGTCAGTGAAGGATCAATCCCCACTGTTGGGACAGTGATTGTGAAGATAATGACAGCATGGTAAAAGGATCTACAGAAAGTTAGACACAGGGTGACCCCATTAAGCTGAGGGATTTTAAAAGACAGAAGAAATCATGAGTAGTATTTATTCATCCTGTAGTCCGATATAAGGTCATATAATGGCAAGAGGGCAGGTTTGGAGGCTATATAAACCCTGGACTTGCCTCTCAGGTCATACCATTAACCATGGGCCCTAGGTAAAACCACTGCCAACCTGATTTACATATCAAGGAAACAATGCATGTCAAAATCCCTGTGCAGTGCCAGGCTCATAGTAGTCAGGTATTTTTTAACTATTATTGATTTTGGATTGTCATACAAAAAATCAGTTTCGTTGTGGCATTTGCACACACACACACACACACACACACACACACACACGTGTGTGTCATTAGACTTTCTTCTTATTCACTGCTCCCCTCCCCCCTTGAGAGCCCCCTTTCTCCTTGCTTGCTTAGCCACTTGCTCCCCCAAACAGTGCCCCTTCGGCTTTCATGTCACACGGACTCTATGACCTTTCCTTCGCCCTCCTCTGGTAGTCTACTTTGTACTTCCATGTTCTATATACAGACATGTACATGTGTATAATTTAAATCTGCATTCTCTAAATAAGAGAATGTATCTGATGTTTGTCTTTTTGAGTCTAATTTTTAAGAGTTCTAATTTTTAAACTCTGAATATTAATCCCAGCTCAGAAGTAGCTGCAAAGGATTTTCTCCCATTCTGTGGATTTCTGCTGATGAGAGCTTTTTGATTTCACTGTCCATCCATGTGATTCCTTCCTGGGCTGTTGCAGCATTCTCGCCTCTGCCTATATCTTGAAGTATGTTGCTTGTTTTCCTCAATAAATTTTAGAATTTAGTTTAGAAGATAAGTATTCCATTAAGGTTTTTGATCCATTTTAGGTGGATCTGGTTTTGCCATTTTGTCTGTGGACACCCACTTTCCCCTCATGATCTGTAGAAGAGGCTTTGTTTCTTCCTATCTGTGTTCTTGGCACCTTTGGCAAAGATTAGGTGGCTGTGACTTGGTGTGCTCTTCTGTGGGTCCTATACTCTACTCCATTGGTCTATGTGTCTGTTTCATACCAGTTCACAGCACAGCGGATATTTTTAAATGTTCATCTCCTTTTGATTTGTGTACCGTGATCCATCCCTTAATTGTCAGGCTATTTTATTAACTATTTGATACATACATGGTTTTTTGAAAAAGGAGTGTTCTTCTGTGTTAATTATGTTATGTAATTGTGTAGCACCTAAGTGTCATATTGCTCTGTAAGTTTCTGTCTGAAGGCTCAAATGACGCTACTGTGAAAGTGTTCTTCCAGCTATCAAGTGCTCCCCAGTGTAAGAAAAAGGTATTATTATCATGTCAGCACATTAGTTTATGTCCCTTTTTCTAAAGGACATCAAGCCCCACTCTGAATAGGTGACACCGTCCGCAGATTTTAGCTGGGTTCTCCCCTGGACTTTACATAACTAGACCAGTCTGCTGAGAATTCTAAGGACCTGCCCGAGGCTGGCATGGGATTTTGCCTGTGTTTCCATAGAGGTGCAACATGATACACATGAAAAGAAAATAGGTCAGAATCTTCTGGAGTTGTGCTGCCTCACTCACCAGCTAAAGGTCATTCTTAATCCTCCCACAGTTCCCAGAACGCTGTGTGCAGTGTTTTGTTTTTTATGTTCCAGGAAGGAAATGACTTCTATAAAGCAAAGCAGGGAACACGTTCTTCATGAGAGCAAAAAATCCTAAATGTTTTACAGTTCCATTGACAACATTACAAAGACAAGATCTAGTGAAATTTGATGATGCTGTAATTCTCATGATCAAAACGGGAAAGTGTATCTCTGTATAGAGCCATGGCTGGGGTTTTAATCATGAATTCTGTGAAAGGGGTAGCAGCAACTCCAGGTTCAGGCTCAGCACATGTGAATAGACAGGAGGGCACTAAGCAGAGCTAGGGAGTTTCCACAAGATGCTGTGACCATCAAGCTCAGAACGAACGAGAACATACTGCTCCTCAGAAGGATAGACATCACAAGAAAGTGACAGGATACACTCACACGCCTTTGAAGCACATGGCATCCAGAAAACATGCTAACGGTTGCAGTAGTCCATGAGACCCACTATCCAGAGCCAGTGGCCAACCCTTCACAATGTTTGGGGTTTTCATTGTCAACTACATGTTTTTTCTCCAGTTCAGAGAAGGGCTTCTTTCCAAAGTAGATTTGTTGTTCTCTGGACATGCTTTCCTTTCCACATTTCCTAAACTTTCTGGTTCCTTGTATAGCTTTGACTCGGCCTCCATCAGAGCCTTGTAGCTCCCTCGGATATTTATCTAGAAAGAACGTGCTTATGACTCAGAGACAAACAAGGAAGCATGAGCACTCTGATATCAGGCCTTCCACTTAGTACCCTTTCATCCATTTTCTAAAGTGATGTTTATCTAGCTTCTTTTTATATGGACCTATTAACATGCTCACAGAAAGAACCATAAAGTATGTGTATGATACATTTTTTACATACATGCCTATCTTTGTGCATTAAAGTTAACTAATGACAATATAATTTACTGACAAAGTTAGACATATTTTAAAAAGACATTGATAACAATCTCTCCTAAGAACTATGCCAAAATTAAAACTCTGCCACTAAACAGGTTAAAGTGTGTGATTTCTGGAAGCCATTAAGTCCTTTTGCTTTTATTTGAGTTGAGTTGCCTAATGTAAAAATCAGTTTCTCCTTTGCCTCATTTGAGTCCTTAGAATAAAGCCATCCCTTATAGACTTGTTTATTTACTTTAAGGATGTCTTGATCTTGTGGTCACAGCACCCTGACACCCATGTCAGCCATGCTGCCTCAGCCTCAGAGGTGCTGGGGTCACAGGTATGAGCTACCACTCTTGCATTTTTTTCTACCACATGATATCTCCTTGCTGGTAAGGTAGTTTTTTCATCAAGCCCACACTCTGCCCAGGTCAAGGATCTGGGGCTGAAGTTATGCAAAAGTCTATCCAGGCTGGGTTCGTGCCTGAGCCCAGACATTTCGCACCTCTCCCTTCCCCGCTCTCACTGCACCCATGGATGTGAGCCTCAGCTGATGGTCAGCCATTGGCCCACCTTTGTGCCAACCTTCTCGACTTCCTTTAAAAAGCCTGGATGCCCTCATAGTCAAGAGGCTGTGAAAATAATGTCAAACTTTGCTCATCGGTGTTGAATATCTGGTCATCTTAGCAAAACCCTGGTCCAAGTGCCGTGTGCATTCACTGTAGATTCCAATCCAGCTTTGCCAGTTCTTGCCATTAAACTGTATTACAAAAGCCGGTCCGTTGAGGATAAGCTGTGAAAGCTGGTGTGTGTGTGTGTGTGTGTGTGTGTGTGTGTGTGTGTGTGTGTGTTCCAGGAACCCGCCTATCTCCATATCCCTTAAAATAGGATTACCAGGGTGTACCACCAGGCCTGACTTACATGGCTTTGAGGGGTTAAACCTGGGTCCTCAAACTTACATAGCAAGCATATTACTGAGTGACCCTCACCCCCAACCTTGAAACCTCGGTTTTAAAAGTAGATATATCAAGAAGACATAGGCAGTGCTGTCCATGTGATTGTGCTTTGGATGGGCAGCAAGGAACCCACTGTGGTTGGGTGCTTACCCTAGTACCTATAGCTATGAAAGAGAACTATGAGGAAGAAGTCTGAAAGTCCATAGCTCTGGAGATGGAAAGGACCTAGATGTCTTTACTAGCTGTAGATGAAGTTTAGAACCACTTTCAGTCTCAAACCACCATAGTTACTGGTGCTAACAGCTGCTACCAACACCTTAAAGTAACTATGTAAAACAATTCCTCCGACATTTTGAATATGAAATACTTATTAAACATACCAGTAGAACAGTACATATACGTACTTGGTTTTCTTGATGTCTTGTGTGTTTTGCCTTGTGCTTTTAAGCATACAACATCATCATTCTGCAAGGGAGCCAAAGGCTACATCATATTTAAAATGAGGCCATGGTTCCAAACCAAAGATTGAGAGTCTCAGTACCAGTTAGACTTCACAGATAAATTTGAACAGCTGGTTTGTAAATACATCAGTCACAATAGAAACAAGACAGGTAATAATGACCAATGCTTAAGGAATTCAGTTTAGAAATGGGCCTTGAACAGAGATTCAACCCTCCTGGGCCAAGAAACTTCAATGAAAGGGTGGAGAGAGAGAGCGCACCTATTGTCAGCAAGCTTTCCAAACTGCAAGGCAAGCCATTGCAAAACCATAGGTCTGATTCACTGGTTGGCTTCTTTTGTTCAGCTGAGATGATGATCCTCTTGTCTTCAAGGATGATTATAGGTTACCAGGCCTGAAGGTTCAAAGTTGCCCTCTGCATCTGTTCTAGATGTTTCTGACTTTGAAGGGGCTTTCCTGTAGTTCCCTAGTTATCTACCCTAGTATCTTGTGCTTATAACTTCAGCTCAGGGTTTCATTTAGCACTTCACAATGAAGCAAGACTCTTGTCCTCCACCAAGCACTGACTCTATAGTCTGGTCCTAGGGGATTTGAGGCAATTCTGGCCCAAGTTTCAGCTGATCCTTGTTCTCAATGGCTGACTCAGCTCTGACTCAATAATGACAGAATCATTTAAACTTATAAAAATTCTAAGAGAACCATGTACAAAAATAGAAAGGGGAAGCATGTTAAATAAATGTCAAGAATAGGAAGAAAACATACCAAATGAGTGACTACCAATGTCCTTTGTCCTGGTAGAAAATAGAAACTTTACCAATAATAGCACTTAATTTAGGTTTGAGTAGTGTTTTGATGGCCATTCCTTTGTTTGATGTCCATAGCAACTCTGTAAGGTAAGCAGCTGCAAAAGCTGAGTCTCAGAGAACCCAAAGGACCATCCACAGAAGAGAAAGTGGGACAGGAGCAAGGATGGCATGAGATCGTCCACTCTTTGGTATGGTCTCCTTACAGCATCCAGTCTAGATCCCAGAGCCCTTGGTGATGTGCTCTAATAAAACTAAGTTGTTTGAGCAAAACAAGAACTGTGTACTGATTGACAACTCAGTGAGACCCAGGAGCAAAACTGTAAGTAAGCATCGACACAGGGCCTGCGTTTTCTGAGACTGTTTATAATACAGAAGATAGGAAAGAACACAAAAGCATCGCTGTCCGTTTTCTAGAAAAGAAAAAAAACAATACTATGCATTGAAGGTATGAGCTACCAAGAGAAACTGGAGGTCAAAATAAATAAGATTCTGTAAGTTAAGTTTTACTTCAAATTTTACCAAGTTTAATGCTGATCTATTCATATTTCTGTTTTGGTTAGAGATGATAAGCAGGCAGGCAGGCAGGCAGACAGACAGACAGACAGACAGAGTTTGAAATTTTGTTGGAAGCCTGTGAATAAATATTTATTATATATATTATTCTGTACTCTAATGCACTCCTTTTACTGCTTCCACATAGTATAATCTATAATAGAAACAAAGTGCCTTAGTTTAAAAATATATTTCCTATATAGGTTGTTGAAAACACCTAACAAAAAATATTATCTACCATGTTTCATTTTCTGTATATAAGCCAATAACTTTTATACTTTATATTGCAATTGGAAGGTTTCATTTTATTTTAAACAATCTTTCCTAGCAATAGGGAAACCATAGAACTCGTAAAGAGAAAGGTAGTATCAGTGGGGCGGAGGTGGGCGGGGTAGAGCGGGCAAACTCTGGCTTGTCTCTAAGCATTATGCAGGTGGTTGCTACACAAGTTTCCAGATCCTGATTTGAATCTCAGGGGCCAGAGCTCTGTGTGTTCCACAAAAGGTCCTTTGAAACTTCCTCCCTTCCTGGTTTGACAAAGCCCTGGATAGCTGGTCTCAGAGACACACACACTGGTTTGGCTTGGGCTCTGATCTCCTGTGAGCCATTCTTGTCTGCCCAGGTTCTGCCTAGCCTACTTCCTCTATTATATTTAGCTCTTTGGTTATTTTCCTAATGAGCTGTCTGTTTGCCTGCAGCCATCCAGCCAGAAGACGAATGTGTAAAATCATAAACTGTGCACCAGCACTCAGAGACTAACAGGAACTCTTCTCTGTGCTTTGAAATCCACCCACATGGGCGCTTTGCTGTAACAGTCCCTTTTTCTCTTTGGCCCTGGGCTAAGCAGGCCAGCTAGAGCTGTTCCCAGCTGCGGGCACACATTCTCTCCAGTGGTCACCTCTGCAGCCACCTTGCCTACAACGCTAAGCTAGCAAGCCAAGTACAGGCTTAAGATGGCCACACATGGGAGCAAAGTTGGAAGTATTTTATCAACCAAGTAACCACCACTGAAGAACTTAATATTTATCTGTGGCTTTGAATAGCCTTTGTTTCTGAGTTGAGATTGGGAATGAAGTAGAAAATGAACCTTGGTAGTTTTGATTTGTGAGGACTCTGAGATCTTTCTAGAGACTGGTGGGCTTTTGCTCTCTGAGCTCCCTGAGGAAACTAACACTGATAGGACTGAGTTAAATCCTGCTGGAGACCTGGGCCTTGTCAAGCCTCAGTCTGCCTCAACATAAACCATTAGGTTCCTATCATTCCACCCTTGCAGGACTCCAAATAATTAAGACAACTATGGCCAGGCGGCGGTGGCCCACACCTTTAATCCCCACACTTGGGAAGCAGAGCCAGGAGGATATCTGTGAGTTCAAGGCCAGCCTGGTCTACAGAGTGAGATCCAGGACAGGCACCAAAACTGCACAGAGAAACCCTGTCTTGAAAAACAAAACAAAACAAAACAAAGCAAAAAGAAGGAAAAGAAGAAGAAAATAAAATAAAATTATGAGCCCAGTACTTTGAGAGTCCTGAAATCGAATTAATGAAGTTCTTTCTTCAGTTTGAGGACAACCTGGGATCCTGATTTTCATAGAATCAGTGGACACCAAATACATATGTAGTTATGGTTCACATATGTAAAGCCTTGTATGACCCCACTCCTGTGTCTTCTAAAAGCCATACGTACATATTCTGTTTGGGTCCTACATAGAAGTACTATATAAGATGAACACTGACATTTTTGTTTAAGACCTAGTAGTTACTATGTAACAGAATTCTCCATCAGCTGTAAGAAGCAGTATACACTAAAAGATGGAGGAGCTTATGGGCAAGACCTGCAGCGGGGTTGACAGGGTGGCAACATGGTGGCTGTATATAAATGGCGGGACCATTGTCACCCTAAGCAGCGCAGTTAGAAAATGCTAGCGAATGGTTAGAAAATGCTAGAGAAAATTGGAGATTAATTTATCAGCTATTAGCAGCTAATGACTATGTGAACACTTAATGCCAAAGAAATATATCACAAAAATGAGATCTACTGGGCACCTTGTATGTACCCATCTTTCTCTACACTCACAGGAAGATGCTGTAAACCTTGGATTTTATAAACATGAGGTCCATACTCACTGCTTTCAGGAAGGAAAGCCCCATGCCTTCATAGAAAGGATTCCCTCCCATTGGACAGGCAGGTCTCGGGCGGCCTCGCCTGCACCAAAGCAGGCCTGGATGATTAGTCACCTGGTGCCTCCATCAAATTAAAACAGGCATGTGATCTGGGCCCATTGCCCTGGCAATGTTTAAATGGAAATGAGAGTGGGCAGAAAGGCCGGAGGCATTTCAACCCCTTGTCCTCAAGGTCTTTGACACTTTGTAGGGCCCAAGAAGATAAACTGTCCACCCCACAGCTTGGGAATTAGTTGTGGAAAGGGAGTTTGTCTAGCTTCACACATGCCTGATGAGCATATGGAGAGATAAACCTTGGTCACCATTTCCCCAAGCAGTCTCCCTCCCACAACCCAGATGGAAGGCCCTACAAAGAAGAAATCAGTCTTCTACCCTTTCAGCTGCCTTCTGTGGAAGCCATAGAGGGCTCCTGTCTCACAACAAACAGGGCCTTAGCAGCCAGAGAGAGACTGCGCTTTAATAGCTTGTGGCTGCTGTTATACTTTTAAAGCCACTTACCAAAGAGGGAGTTATCTTCCACCCCTCCTTCCCCAGAAGCACATAACCATTAAGGTTACCTGGAAACCTGACCAGGAAGCAGGTGGCAAACAGCAACCATGCAATAGAAGCATCCGGATTTGTCATCTAATAGGAGATGAACCAGCAAGTCATGTTTCGGTAGAGGTCAAATGTGAAATTTAATTAGTTTGCACGTCCTGGCTATTCTAGGGGCCATTGGCATAGGCTTCGGAGGAAGGGGTTTTGTTCTGAGCTCATTCAAAGGGCATTTGGTTGCCACAAGCAAGAAGTGAGTGCGATCTCAGATCAGAGACTCCCTGTACTGCAGGTCACCCATGGGCAGGAAAATGTGATGTGAGGGACATAAGACATTTGAAGGCATTGCTTCTACTTGAAAGAACCTCCAGTCAGAGACATGATGTACCAAGAGAATGACCTGAGGACACTGTGTGTACAATTCAGAAGGGAAGTAAGATACTCTGAAGGACAAGAATTGAAGCAGAAAGAAACTGGTGATGCAAGCTCATAACCCCAGCACTTGGGAGGTAGAGGCAGGAGGACCAGAAATTCAAGGTCATCCTTGTTTACATAAAGAGTTCAAGGCAAGCCTGGGCAACATGAGTGTCTGTCTCTAAAAATTAAAAATAAAAGGCACAGAGATGACCAGCAAAGAAGCTGTGAGAAAAGAAGAGAGCAGTAGTGTGCCAGGCTGCCCAGCACAACATAAAGCACGGCACCTAGAAGGAATGAGAGACTGCCAGGGTGTGAGACCCTCCTCTCTTTGCCTTTCCTCACAGGAAGGGGCTCTCCTGTCTTTAAAATCAGCCCCACACTTCTTCAAAGGAGCCCTCATCTCATGAAAGCAGTTGTCCTGGAACCAAAGAGCTTATTTCTACTGTGTGTCTCATGTCCCGCCCACCCCCTTTCGGTGTCAGATGAGGTGATAACACGTATAATTGTAGAGAAGCTGCAAAGCTGTGACTCAGCTGTTTCCTGTGAAGCCTCGGCATGACAGGGCTTTGGGGAGCCAGCTGGCCCAGAGCTGAAAGCTCTGCTCTAGGAAGGGTTGACACAGCCACTCCCATTGGCTGTACCCTGTGACATCTTTTTTCTGTTCCACATGAGGAAGGATGGCCAGTGGGACTATCAGTTCTAAAGTTTACTGTTAGCAACTTATTCTGAAGATTCAGCAGGAGCCCATGGGGCAGGCTGAGGGACAAGTCCTGGGGTTTCCTTGCTGACTTCTTTTCATTCTGCAGTCATCAGTTTTACCACTGGCATCTGGGCATGAGTCAGTAAAGCATGGCCGCAAATACTTGAGCAACCAAGAGAATTAGACATTGAAGATGCAGACAGGAAATCTCCATTATGCAAACAGTCCTCAGGAAGGGAAGGGGCATGCGTAATAAAAAGTCTGGCTGACATTCTACAATCCTCTAATTACATAAACCCAATCAGCCTGAGAACATGGAGCAATTTCTAATCATTCTCTTGGCTGTATTGCAGGAGAGTGGGATTCTTTGGGCAGACTCATTCAGGGGTATAAATTCACCTAAGAGCTGGGGAATGTGCTCACAGTCCTACAGGCAAGACCTTCTTGATCATGAGTGGTACCTGACCTTGTTGACTCTAGAAAAGGCAATGAATCACTTTTCAGCCTCGAAACTAGTTTTCTCTGTTAGTTCACAAAGGTTTGGGAGGCAGAGATTTGAAGTCATTTTTCAAAGTGACCGTAGTTATGCAGCTGATACACACACAAGTGCTCAGGAAATTCCCTCAAGCTTGCTGATGTCACTCAAATCCACCTTGCCCTCCATACCAAAGTCAGATTAAAAAGCAACACATGGGGCTGGAGAGATGGCTCAGTGGCAAAGAGCACTTGCTACTCTTCCAGCGAGGCCAAATTCAGTTCTGAGCACCCACATCAGGCATTTCACAACTGCCCATGGTTCCAACTTTAAGGGATCCAAAGCCCTCTTCTGGCCTCTGAGAGCAACTGCAGTCATGTGTGCCCAACACACACACAGACACATACACATAAATAAAATAAAAATTTTTTTCAAACAAAAACTCTTTAAAAGTGGTTCACAACCTTCCTGATGCTGCAACCCTTTACAGTTCCTCATGTCATGGTGACCTCCCAACCATAAAATTATTTTTGTTGCTACTTCATAACTATAACTATAATTTTGCTACTGTTATGAATCATAAATGTCTGTGTTTTCTGATGGTCTTTTGGGGACGCAACCACTACTTTAAAAAGTGACAGAGGAACCATGGACATACCTGTGGAAGTATGTGTGTACTGATCATGGTTGTTTTCTCCACTGCCCCATGTCTGGGTCAGTCATAACTTAGTTTTAGTCTGTATTTGTCCCCACTCACACAGAGGACATACCAACACAAACTCAGAGAGAACCAGAGTTCTTTCATTTCCTTCAGCCCCAATGTTTCTCTTGTGAGGAAGAAAAGAGTGGAGAAGCCTACCTCTTCACAGCCCTGCATTCATGCACAGCAACGAGTGGACACGTGGGCATTATTTTTCCTGTGTGCTGTGGGGCAAAGAGGAGTTCAGTTGGACAAAGTGAAATCTATTGGACTTGTTTTTCCAAAGTGTTTGCTTTCTCTGTTTTGCTTATGTGTTTGCTTGTTTAGTTGCTCACATGAGATATCATATTCTTGTGTCTGCAAGGTGCCCAGCTTGTGCACTCACCCCTGCCTTGGCCCTCATCCAACTCCTCCATTAAAGCCAAAGTTAAACAGGTTACCTGCAGAGCCCACACCAGTGAGACCAAGAAGAAAGAGAAAAGAGAAGGCCCAAGAGAGACCACAAGAAGGTTCCCACTTTATTCTGTCCCAGAGATTATCCTTTTCCTAAGTGAAAACCCAAGAAAGAACCAAAACCTGTATAACAAGCGCATGTTATCCACATAGACAATGTACATAAAGATTTCTGTGAAGAGAATGTTCGAAGGTAAATGAGATGGGGTTTCACAAGCCAAAAAAAATGTCTCTAAGATGAGGAGAAAACTGAGGGACAAGTTAAACGGAATTAGACTTGGAGTTTGGGGAACTTGCTGGGGGTGTATTTCCCCTTAAATATGAGTAGAGACACTTCAGGAACAGAGAGAACTCTAGAGGGAAGCACCTGAGGGAAGCACTGACCACAGGATCCTGGGAAGCTGTCAACTCCTTCCTGAGCCCAACCCCTACCGCAGAGCCCCAAAGCTAGTCTCCCGGGGTGCTGCTGTCACCCAGCTTCCTCTGGGTCATGAACATTCCCAGCTCTGCAGGCTTTGCTGCTCCTCTGTGTCTAGCCATGTCCGGGGTCTTTCCCACATTTATCCAGTCCCGCCAGACTCTGGAGCAGACTGACACCAGTCAGCAGCACACCTGGCGCAGTCATCACCGACCTCGTGAGCAGTCCCCTCTGGGGCTTCCTGCTGCAAGAAATTCACGTGAATTTCTCTACAAGCACATATGCACGTAGACAGTAGATGTTCATTTCCCTCTTATTCACTGTTTCATTTTTATTGTTTCAGTTAGTCTCACAGTCAACAATATTCCAAAAGTTTTAAATAGAAAGCTCTAAACACATACATTTCAGGTTTAAAATACATACCCACACCATTGAGTATTGTGATGAAATCTCATCCTGTCTCACACAGTCCAGCCTATGGTCTGAATCATCTAGCCCCTGTATAGACACTGTATATGCTACCCACCCATTAGTCAGAATGACTACTGTATTGAGGTGCTTGACTGTGTCCAACTCAGCTTTACTCAATCACAGTCCACAAAGTGTAAGAGGATGACGCCTACAATTCAGATACACCAAAGAAGAGCTGTAAAATGTCTAGGACAGGATAAAGATCTTCACTAATAAGGAAAGAAATAAATGTATGCTGGGGCTGCTAAAGATCTATGTCTATAAGGACGGCGGATCTTCTAGCCATCAAATTGTGAAGAAAGGAAAAGCCTGCACTAGTTTTTCTATGGCTTCTCAAACTACAAAAGACACAGCCACATACATGGTAAGGTATATATGTATATTAAAATAGTGTATATAGGGATTAATACCATCAAAAGTTTCAGGCACTCTATGGAGGTCACTCCCCTGCCCTCAAGGCAAAGGCAGAGCAATGTGATATTTGAGACTAACCCATTTTTGAAGGGCTGAGTGCTAAAAATTTCATACTACAGATCTGTGCCAAGTGTTGCTGGGGGTGTGGGGGGAGGGATAAGACGTGGGGGTGGTGAGGCACGCCTTTAATCTCAGCACTCTGGGAGATAGAGGCAGGTGGATCTGGAGGTCAGGCTAGTCTACATAGCCAGTTCCAAGTCATGCAGACTGAGACCTTATCTCAAAATAAATTTTTTAAAAAGAGAAGGAAAGAAATGTTACTTACAAAATACTCAAAAGCCTTCAGTAAGGACCAGATCAATTGGTGAGATAAAAGTTCAAATAATGGCCCAAGTGAAGGGAAGTGGAATGTTGACCTTAGTTTACAGAAAGTAAACCTGAGTCACAGCAAGGTTCTGAAATTCCACATGAACTCATGCTGCCTGTAAAAGCCAGACATCAGCGGTGAGCAACCATGGTCTCTGGCCAGCCAGGCAGAAGCACTTTGTTTTCCATTGGGTGGTGACGCCAGATCCCATTGCTTCTGACAAAGGCCTCGTCAAGCCTGTGTGTCATCGTTTGCGTATGCCAGGGCTGCTCCGGTGCACGCGCGGACCCACTTCCCGACCCACAGTGACGCTTTGGCTTCCTGACAGCCAGTGCGGTCCAGTGCGTCCGTGCGAGTGCAGCGCCATCTCCTGGACACTCTGGGATAAGCAGCAGCCTGGATGCATAGACCAACAGTTTCTGAATTCTGTGAGCTTTGAGATTGCTAGCAGTCAGGCCCGGCTGCAAGGCCTGCAAGGAACACTAGGATGTGATGTGGGGGGTGCATTTGTGGTGTGTGTGTGTGTGTGTGTGTGTGTGTGTGTGTGTGTGTGTGTGTGTGTGTGTGTGTGTGTGTGTAGGAAAACTGACCATCGCCACTCTCATTAATGGATTTCTATGAAATTTTACAGCTGACGGAAACTCATGCTTAAGTAATCCCATGTAATTTCTCACTGCTCTGCATAAGCAGAAAGAGTTGGGGGGCAATAGGTGGAGGTACCAGATACTGGCTCTGCTAGCAGAATTACTCATGGCTTAGCCACGTCTGAGATGGCAGCTAACTGTGCTCCTTCTTTCTTTACCAAACTCTTCTCTCACCTGGAAAAAAAAAAAAAGCATGCTGACCAAGGATGAGGAGGAAATGAAGTAAAACCCAGTCAGCTCTGAGGAGTCTGAGCTCAAACCTCAATTATTTCTGGGTCTGGAAGTGAGTCTCAGAAAACTCTGGCCAGCAACAGGTTTGGGTTTTTGCCAGGTCCTCTAGCAGATCGGAGATGCACTTAGGTCACGATCACAAGGCACAACCACGCTACTGAGGAGGTTTCTAAGGTGAGACCGGACGTTTATTGGAGAGGGGCTCTGCTGGTCTGGCCATGGGGAGATCTGGGGCTGTTCTGTAACACGGGCAAGTGTGGTGATATTGTGTTCCCCAAAATATTGTGCACCCTAATAAACTTATCTGGGGTCAGAGACAGAACAGCCACTAGCTACAGAGGCTAGAAAATGGTGGCACTCACACCTTTAATCCTAGCATTCCAGAGGCAGAAATCTTTCTGGATCTCTGTGAGCTCAAGGCCACATTGGAAACAGCCAGGCATGGTGACACACGCCTTTAATCCCAAGAAATGAGCCTTTAATCCCAAGGAGTGATGGCAAAAAGATATATAAGGCGTGAAGACCAGGAACTAGAAGCTTCAGGCTTTCGAGCAGCGGTTCAGCTGAGATTCATTCTGGATGAGGACTCAGAGGCTTCCAGTCTGAGGAAACAGGATCGACTGAGGAATTGACAAGGTGAGGTAGCTGTAGCTTGTTCTGCTTCTCTGATCTTCCAGCATTCACCCCAATAACTGGCCTCAGGTTTGATTTTATTAATAAGACCTCCTAAGATTCCTGCTACAGGCAAGCCCACAAATGGGCTATGCTCTAATCTCCTGGCTAACTGAGCTGGAAGCTGGGGTGTTTGGAGCTTTCCTCTGATTCTCCCCTGGAATCCTTGAAACTGTTCTGAGACGTGCACTGTGACCAGTTCAGAGAAGGAACTGGGAGGGAGAGTCAGCTGCCTGAGCACACACAGCCTACGAGGAGGAAGGAAGTGCTCTGGCCGGCTCTCTGGTCTCTTGCTCCTTGCAGTTTCCTGCTACTGGTGACCTGCCAGCCTCTGAACTTCAGTATATTTTGCTACTTGCTTCAAGGCTAACTGACTCATGCCCTCTCCACCGTGTAGGAACTGTAGTAACCATAATGGTAACAGGCTCCCACTGATCCCCGCGTGATCGAAGAGAGAGAGCTTTCCTTCACTTTGTTTTCAACTAGAGTGTCAGACTGAGAAACGGCTGGAACAAATAGTTCTGGGTTAGAGGTCAGGGGACAGACTGGACTCTAGGGCAAAACAAACAAGGCCTCTCACAGTAGCTTGCAGACCTGCGCTCACAAACCTGCCCTCAGTGAACAGACTTGGAATGCTGCCTGGCTCATCCTTAGGTAGCCAGAGGAAGCCAGGAAAGCATGTCCTGTATGAGCCACGTGAGGCTGCATCAGCCTTGAGAGCTTGAGTTCCAGGCTTGTGACTTTAAAGTAGCAGCAATGATCCCACAGCACAGGAATGACTCTTGATGTAGAACAGGCGCTGCTGTGGAAAGACGGGCGCCCTGGGGCTCTGCAGCCACTCAGCTTTACCCCATCAGTCCCACAACACACAGGTGTTGTTATCATCACACAGTCTGTGGACCATGTTCATGAGAAGTGGCAAAGGAGTGTTATGCTTGTAATCATTTGCCCTCTGGTAGAACCTTCTGGACAGACTGGCATCATTTGCAAATTCCAGGATGCAGTTTGAACTTGCTCGGTAATCACAGTGATGTATTTTGTCAAAATCTTTCTTCACAGCTCCAGCTCACTTCTGCCAACACTATGTCTGGTTTCCCCATGAAGCCAACAGCCCCTAACAGCAGGAAAACAAACAGGTGCCAGGCACCAGGTGTGGGCTAAACTTTAGACTCTAGAGCAGTGGTTCTCAAACTTCCTAATGCTTTGGCCCTTTAATACAGTTCCTCATGTTGTGGTGACCCCCCCCAACCATAAAATTATTTCATTGCTACTTCATAACTATAATTTTGCTATTATGACTCACAATGTAAATATCTGATAGGCAGGATATCTAATATGTGACCCCAAGGTGGTCACAAACCACAGGTTGAGAACCACTGCTGTAAAAGCTCTGTGGGGTGGGAGTTTGGTGGGGGGTAGGGCACTGAGGGATGGAGGGATGGTCCCTGGGTGGCTGAGAGAGAGGAAGAGTTGGCCCTAGCCACCTCCAGGTGCCAAGGCCATGCAGAAACCAGAAACTGGCTCTCTCTCTGGGCAGCACAGGCCTTCAGCCTTCAGAAAAAAGCCTTTTGTCCAGGAGATAGCTTCCAGGATGCCACCCCACATCACTTCCATCCAGACTAACCCCCGGTGCTACCAAGAACCTGGAAAGCTATTTCCAGGAACTAATTTTAAAAATTCCTGCATGATAAGTGAAAATCTGAATGTCCAACATTAGGGCAATGGTCTATCCCAGTTTGTGGGTGTTTATAAACAGATAGGAAACAGGGCAATGAAACAAAAGCAGGCTTTTTTTAGGCTCATGAAAAACAAAACAACAAAACCATTGCATTCAGGTGAGTGCTACTGTACACAGTATCGAAGTGCTGAAATTATCATACCTTGACATACACTCTCAAGTGGGCTTTGTGTGCCACCACACCTGGTTTATTCAGTGTTGGGGCTCCATCCCTGGCCTCCAGCACACTAGACAAGCACCCACCAGACAGAGCTATATTCCCACCCAAATAATGATGTCTTCATGTTGGGTTGTAAGGTAACTAGTATACCCCACTCTTAGCCATTCAATTTTACTATAAATCTAAGATTTTCTACAAAGATGTCTTTAAAACTTTTTTACCTAAAAGTAACCAAATTTTTTGATTGTAGAGATTTTCTTATTCATTTCATTGTTATTCTATTTTTCTATATGCTTTTATTTGTGTATCACTTTATCAATCAGGTTTAAAAAAATAGTTTTAAAATCCTATCTAGGTGACAAATCTCTGAGGCAGGAACAGACTCAAGTTTCATCATCTGCTTTCTTAAACACAACAAGAACGTACTTGGTCAGTCTTTTTTTATTAATACTAATTAAATTTATTTATTTATTCTATATCCCCACTGAAGTTTCCCCTCCCTCCTCCCCTATCATTGCCTCCCATGGATATCAACAAAACATGGCTTATCAAGTTGCAGCAGTACTTAGCACTTTCCCAAGAGCCAGCCAAAGCATTAGAGATAGACCTTGCTCCCAGTGTTAGGAGTCTCACAAGTAGACCAAGCTACACAACTGTCTCATCTATGAAGAGGGCCTAGTTTGGTCCCAGGCAGGCTCCCTGGTTGTCAGTTCAGACTCTGTGAGCCCCTGTGAGCTCAAGTTAGCTGTTTCTGTGGGTTTTCTTGTGATGTCCTTGGCCCCTCTGGCTCCTACAATTGCTGTGGGATGTCTTTCTGTGTGCTGTGAATATGTGTTGCTCTGATTGGTTGATAAAAAAAACCTGCATTGGCCTATGGCAGCGCAGGATGGGGGGGGGGGGGGAATCCAAGAGAGACAGTGAAAGGAGAAAGCAGAGTAAGGGGAGCTGGCTGTCCAAGGAACAGCAAGATGCAGCCAGCAGACAGGTAATGCCACGGCCACATGGCAAAACATAGATTAATAGAAATGGGTTAATTTAAGATGAAAGAGCTAGCTAGCAAGAAGCCTGCCCTAGGCCATACAGCTGGTATTTAATATAAGCCTCTAAGTGGTTATTTTATAAGTAGCCGCAGTACCTCAGGGCTGGGCGGGACACAGGAGAACTTCTGACTACATTTTGGAGCCCAATGTGGTAGCAAGAATTTCCACCCAAAACCTAAGAAAGCTTTAAAAAAAAAATATTCTAAAATGGAGCTAAAAACAGCTTCCTAGTTGTGTCTTTCAGGCAAGCCCTGATACAGAGCTTTTGGTAAGATGGCCATTGTTACTGTATTAATCCTACTGATCCATAAACATGGGAGATCTTTCCCTCTTCTGATAAAAACAAAACAAAGGCAGCTTTAAACACGTCACTTCAATCCTCCTGTAACCTACAAACCTATAGTTGCCTCATAGCCCAAGAAAAGGCACCAGAAATTTAACTAAAGAAATGAGTCAAGAGGAACAGTTCAGAGCATCTAACGTTGGGTTGACATGCTCTCTGTCCATCACTAAAGGCCTCTCTTGAAGCATCTATGAAATGGCATATATTGGTAAATAGGGGCAGGTGTTGAGACATGACTGACCCCAAGGAATTATGTGATCAAATAAGAAGCATGGAGAAGATTCTAGTGTGTGGAGGCTGCTGCAGTGAAGTTGGTGTGAGAATCAGCAATGAGGCTAACAGAACTCGGCCTGATTCTTCGCAAACCTGGCAATGCTCAGTAACAGATACAGGACACTGGTGGGGTGGGGTGGGGTGGAGTGGGGTGGGGTGGGATGGGGTGGGATGAGACCCTGGATTTACAGCTCCCCAGTTTCAGAGCTGTGGATACTGTTGGGGTAGAGTGGGGTGGGGTGAGATCTTGGATTTACATCTCCCTGCTTTCAGAGCTGCAGGCACTGTTGGGGTGGGATGGGGTGAGACCCTAGTTTTACATCTCCCTGGTTTCAGAGCTGTGGACACTGTTGGGGTGGAGTGGGACCCTGGATTTGCGACCCCCCTCCACCCTAACCCCCACCCCGTTTTCAGAACTGCCTGTTGAGATTGTTGAGCTTGTGATCTGCTTCACACTGACCCTCCTTCTGCTCTGACCCCTTCGCTCATTTTGTAAACTGTGTAACTGTAAACTCCTCAGGGCAGGGTTGTGTCCTATTCAGGTTTTTCTTCTTCTTTTGTTCATATAAGCTATGGCTGTATTGTATAGCCAGGGTGGCCTGGAACTCTGCCTCCTCCTGCATCAGCCTCTGAAGTGCTGGAATTACAGATGTGTTTGGTTTTGCACTGAGGGATCCAAACACTGTTCCTGACACACAGGTGGTCGTTACCAAGGATTGACTGCAGCCTCAAACTTTTGATACCTCCACCAGGAAGTGGAATCTGTTTCTCTTCCTCTGAACCTGGGCTGGTATATGACAGCTTTGGCCAGTTGAGATTCTATTCACTACTTTCTTTGTTATGATGGCAAAATACCTGAAAAAAAAAAAAGCAGCTTAAGGAAGGGTTTCCTTGGGCACACCGTTCAAAGTGCAGTCCACCATGGTGAGAAGGAGTGGCAACAGGAACTGGTCATTTGTACTTGGGAAGCAGAGAGAGATGCATGCCAGCAATCCACATACTTTCTTCTTTTTATTTATTGCAGAATCCCACACCTAGGCTGGTACTGCCCACATTTAGAGTGAATCATCCCATCCCAATTTCCCCAATCTACAAACACTGTCATAGACATGCCCAGAGGTTTCTCTAATAGATGATCCTAGATCCTGTCAATTTAACCACCAAAGTATGGTAGAAGTGGAATTCTTTTAGCTCCAAGCTTAGTCTTAAAAAGAATGTGTCTCACGTGGTTTGCCACCTTCTCTGACTCCCTTAGTCATCCAGAAGTCCACCTGTTGGCTTAGACTGGGTGTCCAAAAAACTGCATGTGTCTGTTGACATCCCAGAGGACTAGATATCTACCAGTTGAGGGACACACGGCAAAAGCCTGGAGAGGGGGAATGCCTGACATTACCGCAGCCCTGGTCACTTCAGTTGAACCGATAGCACCCATGCTGGATGACTCAGTCATCACACAGTCGGTGGAAATAGACTTGCCTATGGATGTCTATACAAGTGCAGCCACCAATCCCCCACCAGAGGACTGTGTGACCACCATTGTCTCTATGGGCTTCTCAATAGATCAGGACCTGAAAGCTCTGTGGGAAAGGAACAATAGTTTAGAATGGGCTGTAGACTGGATCTTCAGTCACATTGATGACCTAGATGCAGAAGCCACCATGGACATCTCAGAGGGTTCTCAGCTGAGTCTGTGCTATGAGACCCAAACTCCAGGATGGTCCTGGAAAGTATCAGCTCTTAGCCTTCATTAGTCACATGGGTGCCTCTACCGTGTGTACTCACTATGTCTGTCACATCAGAAAGGAAGGCAGATGGGTGATCTACAATAACCAGAAGTGTGTGCCTCCAAAAAGCCACCAAGGACCTGGGCCACATCTCTTACCCTTTACCATGTCACGCAGGGGACAGATGACCCAACATGAGGGACAAGGGCTAAGGGGTGGACTTCAGCCCTCTGCTTTGTGCCCTTTGTCTTTTTGTCCCTGGCAGCAGGAAAGAGCTGGAGGCCGTGGGAGAATGGCCACACAAAGAGGAGGGGTGCTCAATGGACTTTGGGCACAGAGTAGGGATGGGACAGGATGGGGACAACTGCCTATCCACAACAGGGCATTGTTGCTTCCTTCTCCTGCCCCTTGAATCCACATGCTTTGCTTCTCTGTAATGACCCCTGAAATGGGGAGGGATTTTATCTGTGTGCATGAGTGCAGCTTTACGCATCCTTCCAGGAGAGGGATGATTGTGCCTCCCCTGACCCTCCAACACCATATGTTTGCTCCCCTGTGGTTGGGCCAGCAGGGGTTATAGGGGAATTAGGGACCCATCCCCCTTGTCCTTGTGCCTCAGTCTTCCAATCTGCCTCTTCCTGATCCTCTGGAGAAATGCCAAAACACACAATGTGAATAAAAATACAATGACAAAAAAAAAGAACTTGGTCTCTTAAAACCCTGAACAAGTCCAGCTAACCTGCCAGAGAGTCTTGCAGAAGAGCCTGCCGCCAAGTGAGAGAGAAAGGAGCCCAACCCAGCCGAGACTTGCAGTTTTCCCCTGGTGAAGCCATTTTGATCCTCCATACCTGCAGAGCTGTGGGGAGCTATGTGATGCTTTTAGGTACAGCCTATTCTTCTTTGCTTAAGCTAGGAACTCAGTCAGGTGGTCACATCTTGGGTTTTATATGCTGGAATACAGGCTCTACATGATGCCTTCGCAGGGGTCTTCACAGGAGAATTAGGAGGCAGGATAGTAGAGCTCGGCCCTTATCTCCACTTTAGCCAAAACAGTCCTACTTTCATGTCTTTAATACTCTGACCATCAATCCCATTTTGAAATTATCACTTACACATGTAAAACACTAATCTATACTATGGATTGTGGGGTTTAAAAAATGAGATGTTCACATAGATGTCATGCTAAGCCCTTCAAACAGATATGCTAACTCCAGGTATTTCTCCACATCCCTCTAATATAGCAATTCTCAATCTGTGGGTCATGATCCCTTGAAGGTCAAATACCCTTTTCACGGGGGTTACCGAAAACCATCAGAAAACACAGTTATTTACATTATGGTTGATAAGAGTAGAAAAATTACAATCATGAAGTAGCAACAAAAATAGTCTTATGTTTGGGGGTCACAACACGAGGAACCGTGTTAAAGGTCCCAGTGGGGTGGGAGAGGTTGAGAACACTGCTCTAACCGAAGAGTAAAACAAGGCAGCTGAGCTGTGGCGACAGAGGAAACAGAACAGAGAAGGTACAGTGCAGTCCCTGACCCCAGTCCTCTGGAAGACAAGGTTGTTGAAACATTGAGCCGGGCAGTGAAGAGCCTCGGACAGGCCAGCAGACAGGCAGCGTGACCAGGGAACAGCTGTGGAGACAGCCTAGTCCAGGCCTGGGACTCAACCTGTGGACTCAGGGACCGAAATAGCTCCTGGCCAGGCCACTTTGAGTTAGAGGCTCCCACCTGGGAATGGGGTGTGAGGTGTGTAGCCCTCAGTGAGGTACACACACACAGCATGGATTTTCTGGATATGAAATGTAGACAGATCCACAAACTCTTGTGTAAAGTGTAGCTGATAGGAGGTCCTACAATGGTGTGTCAGTGAACACTGTGCTACAGATCCTTTAACTGAGGATGTGCTATGTCCCTGAATTGTAGGAACATTATCTCCCTCCCTTCAAAAATTTCCAAGTCTCAGCTTTGCCATCCTTTTTTCTGACTCTTATTACCAGGAAATCGACACTTCTGGCCTCCTCATATGCTGGTTTTCTCTTGTATTGTATCTCTTTTCCTTTCCTTCTCTCTATTGCTGTTTGTTTTTGCTCTTTTTTGGGGGGGGGCGCACCACCCAGCTCCCAAATAAATCATACAAAGAGGCTTACTCTTAATTATAAATGTCCAGCCTTAGCTTGGCTTCTTGCCAGTTTTCCTTAAATTATCCTGTCTACCTTTTGCCTCTGTGCTTTTCCCATTCTCTTACTTCTGTATCTTACTCTTACTCCATGGTTGGCTGTGTAGTTGGGTGGCTGGCCCCTGGGTCCTCCTCCTTCTCTCTTGTTCCTTCTTCTTCCTCCTCCCAGATTTCTCCTTCTATATCTTCTCTCTGCCTTCCAACCCCACCTATCCTTTCTCCTGCCTTGCTATTGGCCGTTCAGTTCTTTATTAAACTATCAGGTGTTTTAGACAGGCACAGTAGCACAGCTTCACAGAATTAAAGAAATGTAACATAAACAAAAGTAACACACCTTAAAATAATATTCTAGAACATCTCTCTCCCAGGGAAAAAAGTCCCTTAATCTTGTCTTCCAATTCATGAATTCATTCATTAAGTTCTCTATCACATTTTTCTCCTATATTGTATTCTTTGTTTTAATGACATCAATATTTCCACATACTTCTTTTCATAGTCTTCTATGCCTTAAATTGCTAACATGTTCTTCTCTCTTATCTGTAGGTAGAAGTTTCTGTCCCATCAGCAAGTCCCAAATACCCAACAGCTGCCTCCCAAATAATTGACTCAGAGGCTTAATATTACTTATAAATGCTTGGCCAGTAGCTCAGGCTTATTACTAACTAGCTCTTACACTTAATTAACCCATAATTCTTATCTATATTTAACCACATGCCTTGGTACAACATTCTCATCTTGCTTCCTCTGTATCTGGCTGGCGACTCTGCCCTTCCTCTTCCTGTCATACTTAGTTTGGCTTTTCCACATGACTTCCAGCCCAACTAATAGCCTGTCAGGTTTTTATTAACTAATGAGAGTAGTACATATTCATAGTGTAAAAAAGGATTGTTCTATAGCACTTATCTTCTCTGCTCTGGCTTTGGATTATATGTAACATGTGGTTTTTCTTTTAATATAATTTTACTCCTCCAGGATGGAGGGATTTGCTTTGTAAGCTAAGGGAGATTTTGGTACTCATCAGTATTCTGAGCCAGGAATAAAATTTAAGATGGGTATGATGACCAGACATCTTGGCTGATGTCTCTTCCCATAATGCCACCACTCAATCCTCCTCCCATCAGGATTTACCTCCAGCCTTAAGGAGAAGAGCAACAGGCCTGTGCTATGCCATCAACTGTGAGAATCCATGTTTCTTCCTTTCTTCTATAGATCCTTCAGCATGGCTTTGAGAGAATGTGCTGAAGCCATGTCAGACAACTAGTAGAAAGAGGAGCTTCTAAATAAGTGAGTCATTGACTTCCAACAAAGTGACAATTATAAGAGGAATGACTAACAGGTAAAGCGGAGTTGGGACTTATTTATGATAGCCTGGACTGTGGGCTCGAGATGACCCTACCATGAATCCCAGGAATCCTCCACTTTACTTCCAGAACCACAAGGCAAGGACATCTAGAGTCTTTCACTAACCTCAGTAACCCCACTATTGAGATGCTTAAAGTTTCTGCAGAACTAGGAGCTTCGCTCAAAATACATTGAGAGTCTCTTAAATAGTCAGTTTCAACAAGTGCTACATGGTTAAGCAATGGACAGAAATGAGTGTTAGCAAAAGCTCAACTCCAAAAGGAAAGCTTGGATTGGCTGCTGCCACTTTAGGAGTAATTGTTTAGTCATGTAGTCAGGAACAGGACCTAGAGCTTCAGGTTACACAGAACAACAGGTCTAGGAAACTACAAGTTTTGTTCTGTACCATTAAGAAATGTCCCCAATGCCTCCTCTGCGAAATGGCCAGTTCCTCATCAACAAAACCCTGCACTGTGTTGTGTTAGGAGTTCAGAGTGCAAGTATAAGGCTTAGTACCTGGGCATACCTCTGTGTGTGTGTGTGTGTGTGTGTGTGTGTGTGTGTGTGTGTGTTGAACTTTTGAAACAAGGTTTGCAGATAAACATCTGTAAACAATCTACCTTTTAACTGTTTCCTTAAAGAGTTCAGACTTATAATTTGCAAAATATCTGAAGTTGGAGCCAGAGAGATGGCTCAGCAGTTAGGAGCGGTGGCTGCTCTTCCACGGGACCTACATAGCAGCTCACAACTGTATGTAACTCCATGTCTAGGGGATCTGACGCCTCTTCTGGCCTTTGAAGACACCGCATGCACAGACATGTACGGGCAAACACCCACACATTTCCTATGGTCCTAGAAAAACAGCAGCAACCAGAAGGGTCTATAATCATCACCCTCCCATGTATTAGGGAAACACATAATATGTGATAATCTGTGACTAAGAATGTTGGCTGCATTGTGCAATGCAGCTTAGTTCCAATGTAGCAGTGTGTGTGCACACATGTGTGCATGTGTGCATGTGTGTGTGTGTACATATATCTGTTTGTATTCATATGCTTGTTCAAAAGGTCAGCATATCCATAGTATATTGTGTCTCATGTTTAAGTTAAATTCAAACATGTAAATGGCTTCATGGTTTCCTATGTTGCCCAAGTCTAAAGAGGCACTGAAATAAATACAACCCTAATATAAGTGGCAAAGTAAAATCTCTTTTTAAACTTTCTTTTAATTACTGTGTCTTTTATGTCATGTTTCCATATTATATTTCCCAGTCTCACCCATCTGCCTCCCCCAAAAAATAAAATCTTATACATAGAAGAGTTATTAGTTAGAGAAGAAAATGCTAAGCATAGGACTGGAATGTCTTTAAGACCTTCTACAACATTAAAATTCAACATGTCAAAAGACATCCTGGCAGTCTGAATTACTTCTCAGTAGTAAATCGTCACTGAATTTGCCACATTATTTCTCCTAGGTTTCCCTGAATCAGAGTAATCATTTAATGACTAGTGCTGGGAATCCTATTACTCAAAGCAACATCCATGTATGAAATGTCATGTAGTGTTCATTATTTTGTACAGTTCATATACAATAACACCAAAGGAAGAAAAAGGAGTGAAAATCTATAAGACTAAATAGAATATATTTTGTTATTGAATTAAATTTATATTATTTTAATATTTTTCTTTTATTTTTGAGATTTAATATAATTGTATCATTTCTCACTAACTCTTTTTCCCTCCAAACCTTGCCATAGATCCCACCCACATCAGTAGGCCAAGGAGAAGGCTCAGCTGGTAGAGGCATCTGTTTCAAGCTGAGGACCTGAGTTTGACGCCAAAAACCCATGTAGAGGAAGGCAAGATTCAAGTCCTATGAGTTCCTCACCACCCTTCCCAAAAACACACATTAAATGAGTGGGAAGAGCATATTTTTAAGAATCAACATAGATTAAAGGCGCACTTGGGAGGCAGAGCCAGGCGAATCTCTGTGAGTTCGAGGCCAGCCTGGGCTACCAAGTGAGTTCCAGGAAAGGCGCAAAACTACACAGAGAAACCCTGTCTCGATAAATAAATAAATAAATAAATAAATAGATAGATAGATAGATAGATAGATAGATAGATAGATAGATAGATAAATAAATAAATAAATAAATAGAAAGAAGAAGAAGAAGAAGAAGAAGAAGAAGAAGAAGAATAATCAACATAGAGAACTGGGTAGTGGTGGTGCACGCCTTTAATCACAGCACTTGGGAGGCAGAGGCAGGTGGACCTCAGTGAGTTCAAGGCCAGCCTGATCTACAGAGCGAGTTCCAGGTCAGCCAGGGCTGTTACACAGAGAAATCCTGTCTCGAAAAATGAAAATGAAGAAAAAGAATCAACACAGAGAAGTCTTTTTAATGTTAACATGCCTTTGAAATCATTAGTTTAAAAAATTAGCAGAATTAAGTGCAGGTTTGGCACTCTTTGCATGGCACTCTTGTTGATAGACGGTCCCTGAGTGCTGTTGACCTGAGTTCTTCCAGTGCCAAGAGAACGTTCTTCAGGCGCATGCACTCTTCTTTTCCACCACTAGATGGCGCGCCAACCACATGAGCCTTAGAAACATTTTGGCTGCAAATGCTAGGGCAGGCACCCCTGAACAAGACCAGTCTTGGACAAATCATGTACTGCATAAGGTAGGTTTTTCTCTCTACCCCTAAAGTTTTCACAGAGCTCCCCAAGCGAAGATGATAGTAAAAAGTTACTTCAATCAGGGAAGTAAAGCTCTGCCCAAAGAGGTAAGAAAATTTCTAAGACAGGTGGGGGAGTTGGCAGTAAGCCCAGGGTTTCACCGGGGGTATTTTCAACAATATTAATCCTGCATTTCAGGAGCTGGCCTGAAACACCAAATATTGAGGCCATGGCGAGCTCATGCAGACATCTTCCACAACCTTCTATCTACTGGAACCTGACATACGTATACACTTAAAGAATGTGAGGAAGGGGTGTGGGGTCTGAGGTCTTAGCTCTGCACTAGTTCTGCTGTGCCTTGCTGAGCAGCCACCAGATTTTATTTACCTCACACTAGCAGTCAGCATTTGCCAGCCCAGGTGACTTGCCCAGAAGGCAGAGGTAGATGCCCCTGGCCCATGGCAAAGCTGGTTTCCCATTCCCTGGAAGACTGTTTTCAAGTCTGAGTTACATTCCCAAAGAAATACAAGACTGGTTGGTTGGTTGGTTGGTTGGTTGGTTGGTTGGTTGGTTGGTTGGTTGGTTGGTTTTGGTTTTGGTTTTTCAAGACAGAATTTCTCTGTGTAGCCCTGGCTGTCCTGGAACTAACTTTGTAGACCAGGCTGGTCTCAAACCCAGAAATCCACCTGCCTCTGCCTCTCAAATGCTGAGTTGAAAGGCCTGTGCCACCACTGCCCGGCTACTGCAGACTGTTTTAAGCTTCAATCAATCATGCACACTTGTGTATGTGTACACACATGTGTACACACACACACACACACACACACACACACACACACACACACACACCCCTAAATCAGTGTAGATATAGGCCAGAGAGTGTAATATATTCATGCATGCTAAGCGGTGCAGAAAAAGAAAGAGCCAGAATGATTAAATGGCTTCACTGGGACCGGGAAAGATGGATCATTGGTCAAGAGCATGTGTTGCTCTTGCAGACGACACAGGTTCGATTCCCAGCACCCACATGGTAGTTCATAACCACCCTTAACTCCATTCCAGAGAATGTAATGTCCTTCTCTAATCTTCTTGGACACCAGGCATGCATATGAAAGTAAAACATTCGAGAACATAAAATAAAAGAAATACATCTTAGGGGAAAAAGAAAGGCTTACTGGAGGTACTCCAAAAAACATAATGGTTGACTTTCAAGTGTCTGATCTGGGGCTCTCAAGCAATTCCTCCAGGTTCTACAAGTCCATCAAGGTACTCAGATTTCATCCTGAAAGCCACCAGCTTTCTACAAATCTATATGTTGCCACGTGGCCGTGGCATTACTGGTCTGCTGACATCTTGTTGCTCCTTTGGCTGCAGGTTCGTGTCTCTCCCAACTCTGCCTTTCTTCTCTCTCTATCTCTGCTTGGATTTCCCACCTAGCTGTAAGCTTTCTTGTGATAGGCCAAAACAACTTTACTCAGTATCCAATGGGACCCACACATATTCACAGTGTACAGAAAGACATCCCACAGCACTTCCCCTTTGCTGTCTAATCAAAAAGGAAGGTTTTAACTTTAACATAGTAAAATTATATATAACAAAACAGTTATCAAGCAAGAATTACAGTTACAATATCTAGTCTATTTGTATTTGGCAAAATTAAAGAAAATATTCTATCATCTATACCATTTTGTGAGTCTAAAGTTTTATATCTAATTTATCTTCTATCATGAGTAAGGAAAGCTATAATTATAACTATCTAGCCTTCAACTCCATTAAAGACCCCAGAAGGATTTAATATTACCTGAGTAAACAGGAAGTGCTTACAATGGTAAACAACTTCCAAAATTCTACAAATGACAGAGATATCTGGCTGCCTGGACAGTCACCCAAACTTCCTCTGCAACATTGGGGCATCCATCTTCAGCCTATAGGTCTAGAATCTCTCAGTCACTTTTCCCTGTGTCCTGTAGAATGTCTGGCAGTCTCCTCTGTGAAGCAGGAACCTGAAGGACCATCACAGCCTTGCAAAGTTCAATGATCACCTTCCTATGGGTTCTTCACGTCCAGTTTATACAGCATCCTATCAAGCAGTCAAGGCAAGGGCACTTTTTTGCCCAGTGGCTAACTTTTGCCACAAAGAAAGTAAACTCCATAATGAGTTTCTTCGATGCCCATCATCCTCTTTAAAGTAATTGGTGCTGCCAGGAGCAGACATTTCTCACTGTTCAGGAAAGTCTAAGTTCTTAAAACATTTTAAATGCCATATTCTGTAGATCTTTGAAGTGTTTGAAGATTACCTACCTAATTGAAATGTCTATGTATACCTAGAAAACTTAACTAACATGACTATAAGTTTGATTATCATAGATGACTAATTATTAATCTGTATTTCTTAATTAAGCATTACAATTTTAAATGAATTGCATAAACATAGTGCCTTAAACAAGAATAAATATATACATACAGTGTAACAAAATTAACTTTAAATTTGTATCAATAAACTAAAATCCATAGCAATGTAAAACATTTTAAACAAGTTGTTGCTCTTTAAAAGTAGATTCATATAATTTACCCTTTTATCCTATCATATCTATATTCTACATTTCTATATCATATCCCCCTTCCTCCTTTAAAAAGAGATTGACTATAACCAATAACAATGTGTAACCAAACCCCTAAACAAAGACAAACATTCATAATCTATTTTTTAGTGGGGAGGGGGATGTGGGTGTAGTCCTCTAGGCTGCTTTCTGCTGATTGTGGGTACTGGTAGTCTTATGGGGATCCTGAGAAAATTCAAGATAATGGTCAAGTCCTGGGAAGACTGGCTATAACCTTTGTTGATAGATACCATCTGTCAAGGTTCAGGAGGTCTCACTTGATCAAATCTAATCCATCTTAACCTGGAACAAATCCACAGCCTCTTGCTTCCTGTGGAAACAAAAGCAGAGCCTCCTTTCCAAAGCAATATATCCTTAGAACCAAATTTTGAAGTCAAGATACCTTTAAAATATATATATTGGTTTAACTCAGCAGCCTTTACAATCAAATGTCTCTCTCCAGTTATTGTCTTATTGTCTCTTTAAAGACTTTATTTTTAAAAACTATTTATTTCTTTATATAACTGTCTATATTTATTTTCCTCTCTCTTCCAAGCCTACATATATTTTTACACACACTGTAAACCATTTAAAGTTTTATTTCATGTGAATCTGCTTTATTGTGAATCTCTAATCCTTTTTTGGCCAGGAGAGATTTTAAACTGCTAAACTGCACCTAACACCAACACTGCTGACTCCGCCCCCTTTGCTTCCCAACATGGCAGAGATACGTGTACTGCCATCTTTGGGAGCCATGCTCACTTCCGACTCCAGGCAGTGGTGGGTCTGTGCCTCCATTAGGCAGCATGTAGCCCAAAACCTTATTTTTTTTTTTTATTTATTTATTTTTTTTTTTTTTGGACTATCGAAAAACTAAATCCACCACATGTTGCATGGCTTGGAGACACCTCAGACATCCCACAGCCACCACCACATATCAGATGAGGGGCAGGGCCAGATCTCCCACACTCACATTCTTGGGGCCAGCTCACCCACACCCACACATCCCTCTACTATGCTGCCCAGGTGAGGCGAAGGGCCCATTCCCCCAGGGCTGCTGGTAGTAAGGGGTTGGGGCAGGGTGCAACAGGTGAGGAGGGGCAAGGGGAAGGGCCTCTTTCCTTCACCCACGCCATCACATGGCAGAGTAGGGAGGCAGGACCCACTCTCCCACTCTCATGCCCTCAGGGCCAGCTCACCCATGCCACCTCAAATCACCATCAGCTCTACTGTGCTGCCCAGGTGAGGTGCAGGACCTGCTCTCCCAAGTATTGCAGCCAGTGAGGGGCAGGGCCAACTCTGTGCAAGAGCTGGTATCAGGAGTCGTGGACATCAACACAGACTGCAGCTGCAATAGGGCCATGAACCCAGACGTGGGCCCTGGCAGCAGCCCAGGCCTATATATCACCATGGCCCTGGATGGCAATCAAGCCACCTACTTCAGCCTGCTCCTCACTACTTTTATCTCTTCAGATCTCTCCCTCTCTCTCCCTTCCTTACCACACCATACATCTTCTCACTGTAATAGTGCCTGACTGCCCGGTGTACTGTCCCGGGCATGTGTGTGGGTCTCCTTGTCTCACTCAGTCCCTGATGGTGCTGGGCAGGGCCATGCTCTCTCCTTGGAGCCCAGGATGCATCCTCAAACTGAATCTTAAGGATAGAGAACATATTAAGTGCTGAAGAAGGGAGATCAGTGTGCTCACAGGGAGTAAGTGAGCTGAAATCTCCAGGAAAAAAAGCCATGTCTGTGTTAGTGAGTCCACAGGCTGGCACGTTTAAATGCAGTGAATATAGAGAATTGGAATGCTGTAGATCCAGCCCAATTATCTTGAGCAATCATTAGTCCCTGAATAGCAATTCACTGCCCACCCCTGCGTCTGACCTAGCATCCATTGACTGTCACTTAAAACCTTTTGGAATGTGTTAACTAAATAGATCACTACCTTCTAGCAACCCAAAAGCTAAAAATATTGTCAGCATCTTAAACCTACAGCAGAGATCCCCCACTTTTCTATAACCTGCCTGCCTAATGCTAATGTTTCTACCAATGTTTTAGGTTAGGCTGTTTAGTTTTGACCTTTGTCCCCCTTGTGTCCTGGCTGATTTTGCCTCAACTTGATACAAGCTAGAGTTATCTAAGGGGAGTAGGGAACCTCAATTAAGAAAATGCCTCCATAAGATCCAGCTATAAGGCATTTTCTTAATTCGTGCTTAATGGGGGGGGGCAGCTCATGGTAGGTGGTGCTATCCCTGGGCTGGTGGTCCTGGGTTCTGTAAGAAAGCAGGCTGAGCAAGCCATGGGGAGCAAGCTAGTAAGTACCACTCCTCCATGGCCTCTGCCTCAGCTCCTTCCTCCAGGTTTCTGCCCTGTTTGAATTCCTGTCCTGACTTTTTTCAATGATGAATGGTGCTTTGGAAGTGTAAGTAAGCCCCAGGTTTCTTTGGCTATGGTGTTTTGTCACAGCCATAGAAACCCTAAGACAAGTTAATACCAGGATAGTGGAGTATCACTGTGACAGATGCTGACCATGCTCTTGTGGATTGTGGGAGGATTGTGGAAAGACTTTGGAACTTTGAACTAAAAGAGCCATGGAGTGTTAAGAGTTCAGTGGTATGTTCTTTAGGAGCTTGGAATATAAGAACCTTGAGAGCAGTACAGACAATGGAGGCCCAGCTTATGAAGTTTCAGAGGGATGTTTAAAGGCTCTATCTGGGTCATTCGTTATTTTGAATTATGATGTTCTGATCAGCTGGGGCTGAAGAATCAGTTTTGATTAACAAGAGACCAGCACCATAAAACCTTTGTGTTACTGGGACAATTGATGCTGATTTGCTGGAGCTAAGAAATTAGCAGTGATTGAGACCAGAAACAGAGGCAAAATCTTCTGAGAAGTTCTTCCTCGGGGTCATCACACACAAGCTGTGTTCCAGAAGCAACTGAGGATATACTTTGTGCTGACAGCTAAACTTTGTAGTGTAAGAGTCACCCAGCTAGTGCTGGTTTTAAGACATGAAGGGGTCATGGAGAGCAGCTGAGGCTTGGCACTGTGAGAGGCCAGGAGAGGCCATTGGTGAAGGCACAGCCTCAGTGGCAGTTGAAGGCCCAGGCCTGGAGGGGTCATGCAAAGGAGCTGAGGCTTGGCGCCATGAAGAGAGCCGAGGAGAGGCTGTTGGTGAACATGCAGACCAGCTGCAGCAGAAGACCCCAGCATTTTGGAGACCCCAGCACCATGGGAGGACCACCGTGGACAGCAGCAGTCGTGGAGGAGCCTGCCAGAGCCTAGAAGACAAGCTGTGTGCGCTGCAGAGGACAGGCTGCAGACCTGACCCAAGGCTCTCAGAGGAACCCAGAAGATCGTAAGTGAACACTAGATACTGGACACTGAGTTAGTTACATTTCTGGAGTTTGGATTTGCTCTAGTTCGATTGTGACTGTGCCCTGGTTCTTCCCTCTTAGTAAAGTATTCAATGTATTTTTTTTATTTTACAGGAGCCCACAGTGAAGAGACTGAATGTTTAAAGAGAGTTTGAGGTTTTGAAAGAGACTTTTTTTATTATTTACATTGGTGCTTTGCCTGCATGTATGTCTGTGTGAGGGTGTAGGATCCCCTAGAACTGGAGTTACTAGACAGTTCTGACCTGCCATGTGGGTGCTAGAAATTGAACCTGGGTTTTTTTTAGAAGAGTAGCCAGTTCTCTTAACCACTAAGCTCGCTCTCCAGCCCAGGCATTTTGTATTTTTAAAGACACTGAATTTTGAAGTGTTCGAATTTGTGAGAACTGTGGGACTATTAAAGTTTGTAAATTATTCTATGTTGTGATGTTGATGTTAACATGAGATCTTGGGGATGAACAAGAAAGGAATGGTTGTAGCTTAACAATGATGTGTTTGTGTGTCAAGTTGACAAGGGGTCAATTGTCCTGGCTGGTTTTATGTCATATTGACACAAGCTAGAGTCATCTGAAAGGGGGGACCCAAATGAGGAAATGCTTCCATAAGATTCAGCTGTAAAGTGGTTTTGTTTTTTTTAATTAGATGCGGGGAGGTTCCAGCTCATGGTAGGTGGTGCCATCCCTGGGCTGGTGGTCCTGGGTTCTGTAAAACAGCAGGCTGAGCAAGCCATGGGGAGCAAGCCAGTAAGTAGCACATCTCTATGCCTCTGCATCAGCTCCTGCCTCCATATTGCTGCCCTGTTTGAGTTTCCATCCTGACTTCCTTTGATGACATAGAAGTGTAAGCCAAATAAACCCTTTCTAAGTTTCTTTAGTCATGGTGTTTCAACACAGCAATAGAAACCCTAAATAAGACATCTTGATAGGCTGGGGAGATAGTTCAGCCATAAAGTACTTGTTGTTCTAGCCTGAGAACCTGAGTTAAGAATCCCCAGGACCTACATAAAATATCAGGTGAGGCAGCACACACCTGTAATCTCAGGGCCACCCTAGTTGAATCAGCAAGTTCCACATAAAATTGAAAACTCCTGTCTCACAATCCAAGGTTGGTGGTGTTCTGAGGGACTGACCTCACTTCATATGCATGCATACACATACACTTAAACACACATATACACAAATAAGGAATATGCATTGATTTATGCAACCATAATAGCCTTATGAAGCCATTCCACATTAGAACATTTATGTGGGATAACCTGAATGTATTTCCAGGCCATAGTCATTCACATTTGGCTCAAGAATAAATTCTAATCCTCTTTGAGATTAGAACTATGTTTACACACATACAAAGAAGAGACACACTTCCCTCCAACCCAGAGGGTAATAAAACATGTTTGTCAAACACATGAACCTAAAGGAAGTTTACATTTGCTATCCAGGTGTTATTAACGGACATGCATTCTCTTACCAAGTATAGGCAAACAAGACTAAACCCCACATCCATACCCACAGAGTCAATCCCAGTATTAGACATTTCCTCTCTCTGGCTTTAACCACCTCAGCTGTCCCTCCTAGAACATACTGTTTTGAAGCTATTTGGTCAACCTGCATTACGTGCTTTCTGCTGGGACTGGGAACCATGGATGTATCACAGGTTATGTCCAGGTAGATCTAAGTCTTAAAAGATGGAACTAAAGCCATGAGGTCAGTAGGAGGTGGCCCCAACTGAAGAGGTGTTGCAGGAAGAAGTGACACTGAGCAGGAAAACCATGAGCTCCTGTGTCTTCCCTGAGCCCTGCTCAGCCTGTTCCTGTAAGTGCAGGTGGAGTGAGGCACCGGACAGCCTGGAGGGGACTGGAGCAGCTAAACAGTAGAAGGCAGTGCCGTGCTCACTAAACACTTCCTGGAAATGTGCTGTTTCTCAATTAATTGCCTTTGTTTCTGCTACTGTCCACATGTCTCTCTCTCCAATTCCTTGTTTTAGGACACAGACCAGGAGGTCCTATGTGCCCACCCGACTCCAATATCACTGGGGACTATAATGCTCTCAAGTCGGAGTCTGATTTGTCTTCTCAGTCATTCCTGATCAACTTATATCCCCCAAGTTCGGAGGCTGCCTGGCTTTGGTGCCTGCTCTCTCGTCTGTTGTGGCTGAAGTGGAAGGAAAGTCCACAGAACCTCACTTTGTGAACTGGCAGGGAAGCTCCCGTAACTATCTGGCAGCTAGCGAGAAATCAGAAGATGAGAAGGTCCTTGGGAATGGATCCCTTCCTCATGGACAGCTTTGGGTCTCATCTCCTGTGCCCTGGAAAACACATTAATTTTACAATGAAACAGTGGTAGATAAAGGAAGATGGAAGTATGGAAATTGCTCCCCTTTAAGACCTAACTCAGTATCATATAAAAGGATAGCTACAGATTAGACCAAGGGGGAGAAGTTGGAGCTAAGAGGGATTTGTTGAGCCAGCAAGGGGAGGCTAGTTTCTCATGGTAAGCATGGCTATTTTTATAGATGTTTTTTAAGTTATTTTAACTGTGCTCTATAATGTGATTTCTGGTGGAAAGAATGGGTTCTGAGTGGTGTCTTTGGCCCTGGGTGGAGACAGGAGTTAGCTGCCAGCAGGATTAAAAGCTTAACCGGAGCTCAGTGCATTCTGTATCAGAAGCTTTCTAGTAAAGGACAAAAGCTACCACGCCCCTCTCCTAAGAGTTGATCCAAGAGGGCCTGCCAGTTCCCTAAATAGGAAGCCACACCTGCTCAGAGAGTAGGACAGTAAAAAGCCTGCCTAAAGTGTCGGAATGTTGACCATTGCCCATTCCTACCCCCTGCAATAAGTGCTGTTATAACACTGTGCTGTCTTACTGAATGCTTTCAAAGCTGATCACAAGGATTGGGAAGCTGAGGGGAGGCCAGAGCACTTGAGCCATGCTCTGTGGAAAGTGAATTAGAGTTCTCAACTTACACAGTCCTCACCACCCTGGAGCAGGACACTGAGGCCCAGAGAGATTAGTGTCACTCACCTGTATTCACATAGAGTAGCAGCCACCGTCTCAGAACTAAGTCAGCCTGGCCGTGCTTTTGACTGTCACACACTGTCCCCTGGGGTTTCTGTTGCAGGAAGTCTTTCTTCAGCACTGGACCCTGAAGCTACAAAGAAGTTCCACATTCTTCCAGTTCCCCACCAAGACAAGAAGCAGGAGCTACAGTCTATCTGAATGGGACAGAGAAAGCCTCCCAAACAGTGAGCAACACTGAGCTTGTGGATTACAAACACACCACTCTGATACACAAGTGTGTACTGGAACACACTCAGCCAGAAGCTTTTAAAGTCCACACAGCTAAGCGACTATAGTCTCAGTGTTATGATACAGTGTGAGGGAGGCCCTGGCCAGTGCAGCCAAGAGAGAGATAGAGATGCTGTCTGCAAGGCTGTGCAGCCAGCGCTCAGGAGGGGGAGGGAGAGAGGGGGAGGGGAGGAAGAGGGAGGGAGAGAGGGAGAAAGAGAAGGAGAGAGAGGGAGGGAGAGAGGGGGAGGGGGAGAGAGAGGGAGAGGGGGAGAGAGAGAGGGAGAAAGAGGGAGAGAGAGGGGGAGAGAGAGGGAGAGGGGGAGAGAGGGGGAGGGAGAGAGGGAGGGAGAGAGGGGGAGGGGAGAGAGAGGGAGAAAGAGGGAGGAGAGAGGGGAGGGGAGGAAGAGGGAGGGAGAGAGGGAGAAAGAGAAGGAGAGAGAGGGAGGGAGAGAGGGGGAGGGGAGAGAGAGGGAGAAAGAAAGGGAGAGAGGGGGAGGGGGAGAGAGGGAGAAAAAGGGAGAGAGAGGGAGAGGAGGAGAGAGAGAGAGGGAGGGAGAGAGGGGGAGGGGGAGAGTGGAGGAGAGGGAGAGAAAGAGGAAGAGAGGGAGAGATGGAGGAAGAGGAGGAAGAGAGGAAGAGGGAGGGAGAGAGGGTGCACACCTCGTGGGAATAGAGAGAAAGAGGGGGGGGGAGGAGTTTTCTCTTTAAAGGAAACTTTCAGGACGAACAGCAGGGCAGGTTCCTAAGGGGTGGACCAGAATGCCAACGCTCAGTATCTGATGTACTTACAGGCAGGCACACACTGCACACAGGAGAGGTTGTGCTGAGGGTTTTCCTTATGTTCCTCCCCAGCTGGTACCAAGCAAGAACCATGTCTGTTTTATACAGCTGAGCACTTCTCAAATGTATTTCATCGGTATCCCCTCAGACAAGGCAGCCTTCTTCCTTCACACTCTATAGTGGGCAGTTCCCTGTGTGTCACCGGCCAAGGAGTTTCTCCCGAGGTCCAGACCTGGTAGTTTGAATTAAAACAACAACAGAAATACCTCTTATTTTCTGTATATGAGATTATCATGAAATATTTTTGGATGTGATTTTCAGAATATATCCAGACATATTTAAAACATGGAATGCTTCCAATATCCTGAAACCCAAAACAATCAGAAGGACTGCTCATGTCTACCACACACTGCAACTCTTCCTGAGGGCGTCTCCCCATATCCTCAATTAAGAAGAGTGGAGCCTCCTATCTCCATCAGTGGTGCAGTACAGCTCCCTAGAAACACAGAGGAGGATTGTGTAACTCTCTTCCTCTTTGAGAAAACCTCTTCCAACCAGTCCTCCATTGTTATGGAGCTGACCCTTCTCTGAGTACAACAGGAGCAATTACCAAAGCTGAGTAACAACAGGTAGGTGTTACTGTGTCAGAATGAGGCCCTACAGTCCAATGTGTTTCTGGATGGTTCTGCCCAGCTGCTCACTTCAAACTTCAGTTATGAGGAAACTCAACAGATGCCAACATGGTGGCTCCCCACTTATTCCTACCAAAGGAATTCCATTTACTTCTCAGGTCATGAGAAGATGATTCCATTCTTGAACACAAACATAAGGGCTCAGACAAGCCTGTGTCCTTGGGTTCTTACCTGTGGGTATCTCATGAGTACAAGATCAAATGCAGACCCTCCAGGTGAGAAAATTACCCCACTCTTGGGTGTGGACTCTTTCTCCATGTAAGGATTCTGTCCTTAACTACGTCACCGCCCTGCGACAGCGTCCCAGCCTAAAAAGCGGGTGGGCCCTCTGTGTGCCCCCCTTCTCTTTCCGCTCTCTCCTTCCGTCTGTCCTCTCTCTCTCTCCCTCTCTCTCTCTCTCCCCCAGCTCCCAATAAAGTTCTAAAAAGGTAACCATGGCCTGTGATTCTTCCAATCAGCACTCTCCTCCGGCGGCCAGCCACAAGCGCCAATTTAAGTAACACTCCATATACCACTTTTGAAGAGAATCCTGTGCTTAAGTCTCTGTCAGCACCTCTTCTTGGGCTGCTGAGAAGGACTTGCAGACAAGTTTGATGATCCACGCTTGATTCCTGAAACCCACAGGGTGGAACAAGGGAACTGGCTCCCTCAAGCTGTCTTCTTGCCTCCATACATATGCCCACACAGCCATAAGTAAAAATGAAAGATGAATGTCAAAAGAATAATCTATTGTTCAACTCTGCTTTAATTTTTTTCAGAGAAAAAATCATCTATATACTAAAATGTACTGAAGTTTTTCCTTTTCAATATCCTATAGATAACACAGTATGACATTTAACTCACATAGCATTTTCATTGTACTGGATATCATAAGTAATTCTAGATTTAGAGGCCATGGTAGGACAAATCTTATATGGAAAGGCTGCACCATTTTAAATAAGGGACTCAAATATCTCAGGATTTTTTATATCCCCACAGAGACCAAGGTACCATTGTCTATTCAATGGGATTTGTCAGGAGGTAGAAACTCAACTTCACACTCCCAGCATCACTACCTGACACTCATACAAACATTAGGGAAGTTCACCGAAGTATGTCTAGGATCTGTGGAATTTGTGGCATTCTAAAACATTAGCTTTTGAAGTCTCTTTAGGGTCTTCTCAAACCTTCAATGGGTTTCTTCAGAGTTCCCCAGTAGTAATAGAGGCTTCCCCTCCCCCCACAACCCCAGGATGTGACCTCTCCTGGTCCTCTGACTTCAACTAGCACAGGCTGGTTTCTCCAGCTAGCTATCTCTGCAAAGCAAGGCTCACCATCCTTCCATGTTCTCTGAATCAACCAACACACACACACACACTCACACAGGTTCATTGTCAGAATGCTGCTAGAGTGAAAAGCGAATCTCCCATGACTGGAAATGGGATCTGTGTGCTATAGTATATTTGTTAAATGAAACACTAAGTTGCCTGAGATGCATCAGGGCTACATCTAGTCCAGATAAATGATAGTGAGCAAAACAAGGAAAAAACAGGGAGCTGACATGAGGCTGCTAAAGAAAAATACAAAGACGTCTTTCTTCCCAAGGACACACAAGAAACTACTAACAGTTTCACTGAAAAGAAGGATCAACTGTAGGATGGGGGTTGGGAAGTGGTCCTTTTCTGTGTCTATTTCCAAACATACAGTCATACTTTAACAATATTTCTTAGAGGAAGGAGTTGGGAGGGAGTGTCACCTGTCTAAGAGCATCAGAAAACCAGCTTTAGCTACCCTGAAGCTGTGTCCTGGAGGAGTTCCGGAAAAAAGGAAGAAGAGAGGCAAGGGTGGAAGGAGGGGGGGTGGAGAACCCAGTTCCTGTCCATACACACCCGGCTACTGGCCCATTCAAAAGCACCAAGGAGTTCCACATTCTTCCAATTCCCCAAGAAGCGGGAGCTAAGAAGCTACAGTCTATCTGAACGGGGCAGAGAAACCCTCCCACACAGTGAAAAACTCCTAGCCTATGGATCACTAACACACCACTCTGCTACCCCTAAAGCTTTGCGCTTTCTACAATAGAAAGTTCTCATAAATGGGTTATTATCCCAAAGAAAATGCTAAAGAAAAAAGACATATTCAATGGTGGTAGTTAAAACACAGTGGGGAAGGCTTTCTCGGGAACAAGATTATATAACCATGGCAAGGCGGGTGTTGAAGCAGGGGAGAGGACAGTTGGGACCCCGGTGTTTCTAGTTTAATTGGCAGGGAGAGGGTACCTGTGTTTCAAACTGTCCAGGAGGACCTCCTGTGTGGCCAGGACTGATAGCTTTACATTTTCTCTGTGCTTTTTCCTGTGTGGGTGTTTCCCCGCCCCATCCCTGTCTGCACTGTGGATTCTCAGCGTCTCAGGCTCTCTTTCCCCCACCTGCAGAGTCCTTCCTCCTCCTGCTGGGTCCCACTTTAACATCCCAAATGCTAAAAGCAGAGCTCCCTCCCATGACCCACTATTCACTGGAGAAGGACAGTGGCTTACACTTCCACAAGCAAAATATGTATAAACTAGAAGCCATCAGAGACCATTCTGTCTGTCACACATAAACTTCTCATCTGACTGTATGAGAATTATATTAATTTCCTTGTTCTTTTGGTTTGTCAGTTTGGTTTGGGTTTTTGTTGTTATTGTTGTTGTTGCTGCATTTGGGGGGGTGTTTTGCTTTGCTTTTGGGGGGTGTTTTGTTTTGCATTTGGGGGGTGTTTTGTTTTGCTTTTGGGGTAGAGGAGGTTTCTTAGTGATGGTGGTGCTGGGGACCAAACCAAGGGTTTTGCACTTGCCAGGCAAATACTCTGCTGCTGAGCTAACACCACCCCCCACCCCGCCACACACACACACACACACACACACACACACACACACACACACACCTGTGTTCTGTGGAAAAGCAATGAAACATCCAAGTTACCACATGGGGAAAAGAGGCTGCAGTGAGAGAAATGGGAGGGGATCTGGACACGGAAGGGCTTGCAGCAGCTGTTCTTCCTCTGGATCGGCATCCACATCCTAAATCATCCCAGGCCACTGCTTGGTGGCTATTAGGAGCTTGGGTTTCTGTTTTACTGGTGTCTGATTTTCTTGTTTTTTAACCTAGGCCCTTTGGTCAAGTCATTTCGGGTAACAGGTCCACATGTGCACATGAGCCCTGTGATTGTTTCTGGGTAAGACAAGTCGCCCCCTCTAATTAAAGATGCTTTGTCCCTAAGTGATTCACTTCCTTTCAGCATCTCAGCTCATGCTTAAGGAATTTAGTTTTGCAACCAGATGTAGCTATGACTTCTGTGATTGCGCATCTGCTCTTAACAAACACAAAAAGAATGTTTGATGCATTGGCAACTCAGTATCCTAGACTGTTCCCTTTCTTCTAAAACTGCTGGCCTCCTGGTGCCAGAGGCCTCGTTTAGTTCTGGTGCACTTTTCGCCAGGTGTTTCCAAAGAAAAGCTTTTGACTCTGCCTGTCTTGTCTTTGACTTCTGAGACTTGAAACTCAGGATTTCCCACATGCTGGGTAAGCTAATGACAAAGCCTCTTTTACAGCCTCTCACTAAGCTGCCCATGATGGCCTTGAATTCATTCTGTAATCTATGTGGGCCTTGAGTTTGTGCTCCTCCACTCCTCCAGGTATCTGCGATGAGAGGCCAGCGCCACCAGGTGTAGCTTTGACACTGCTTTGTAAAAATTTCAGTTTCACCCTCTCTGATATTGCTACATATATTTAGTTACGTGTCAAGCTGCTGTCAGGCTTCGTGCGGTCCTGGCTTTCCTGTCATGGAGCAGAATTTTCTTTTCTTGCTTTTTCAGTGTTTGCAGGGAACCAGTATTCCTAGCTTCACTTTTTCTATAATGTCCGTGTGTTCTGCATTCACCATTCCCCCTGGCTCCTTTGACCTCCTTCCTATGCTGGACACCACAACTGGTAATTTGGACAAACACAGAAGGCTAGATTTCTTTGTCCCCTGGGGCTTACATTGTGGCCTCTTGTCCTGCCTATTTTTAGCCCTGTTAACCTCTTTCCTACCTAGGCCCCCCCTCAAGCTATGTGTTGCTCCTTTGGTGACTAGGTTTAACTAGGCAGATTAACACTAGGTCTCATACCCCATCCTCCAGTTCTCCAAGTCATCCCTGCTCCATCAGCCACCTTCCCCACAACTGACTGCCCTCTGCCAAAAACCAACCAAACAACAACAACAAAACACATAGGCAAGGCTCCCTCAGGGGAAATATCCTTTTCCACCATCCTTTTGTATCCTTGGATCTCTTTAAGCTATTGTTCTATTTTGTCCCCTACTCTGTCAAGTTTCCTAAAGACTAATCTTGTCAGGTGTGGTGGGGCACATCTTTAATTCCAGAAAAAGTAAGGCAGAGGCAGGCAGAGCTCCATGAACTCAAGTTTATGTTATAAATAGATTGCTAAAATTTTATATCTTAAATAGCTTTCATAGTAAGCATACTTAGACACAATTCTACTGTGGATATCACTCTATATAAATAAAACACTGATGGTCAGTGACCAGGCAGGAAGTATAGGCGGGACAAAGAGAGAGGAGAATTGGGGAAACAGGAAGAAGGAGGGAGAGACACTGCAGCCACCGCCAGGACAAGCAACATGTAAAGACGCTGGTAAGCCACCAGCCACGTGGCAAGGTATAGATTTATAAAAATGGGTTAATTTAAGATAAAAGAACAGTTAGCAAGAAGCCTGCCACGGTCATACAGTTTATCAGTAATATAAGTGTCTGAGTGATTATTTTATACGTGGATTATGGGACTACAGGGCTTGGTGGAGCCTGGAGAGAAGCCCTCCAGCAACACAATTCATTTTTTCTAATGTCTTCAAAGTAGCCAGTCACATTGATTTGCCTTGACCTGTGTAATCAATTCCATACTCACAGATGTTTGGATCAACCTCAAGCTGAGTCCTTCAAAATTCCTGCTTTACGAAAAGGACTATCAGATATTCTAGGCTTATAGGCTGAACATGGATGTCCCAACATTGCAGAGGAACCCTGGGTGACTGTCCAGGTAGCCAGATGTCTCTGTCATTTCTATAGTTTTGGAAGTTGCTTTCTCTGCACTTCCTGTTTACTCAGGTAGTATTTTATCCTTCTTGGGTCTCTGATGGGGATTGAAGACTATATAGTTATAGTTTTACAGTTTTACTTGTTACCAAATTCAGAAAAAAACTTACATAAAAGACATAAAGTTTATAAGGTTGAGAAACATAAAAGCTTAAGTTGTTTATATAAGAAGATGTTTTAAGGTCTAAAAAGATAATTTTTAGGATGGTAATACAAGTTATGACAGAAAGTGGTTTAGGTATAAAACTTTGTACTAACATAGGATAGATAATACAGTGCTTTCTCTGAATTTGCCAAATACAAATGAACTGGATATTGAAAATGTAATCTTTACTTGATAATTGTTTTTATTGTATACAGTTTTACTAAGTCAAAGTTAAAACCTTTTCTTTTTATTTAGACAAAAAGAGGCAACTGATGCAGAATATTTGTACACTGTGTGAAGATGTGTTGTTATGACTGGTATAATAAAAAGCTGAATGGCTAATAGCTTGGCAGGAGAGATAGGTGGGTATTCTAGGCAGAGAGAAAAGAAGATATGAATCTAGAAGCAGGAGAGACACCAGAGAACATGGAGAGGAGACAGGAGGTGCAAGATGGAAGAGAGGTAAAAAGCTACAAGGCAAAATGTAGAGTAATAGGAATGGGTTAATTTAAGTTATAAGAGCTAGTGGGCAGCCAGGCGGTGGTGGCGCACGCCTTTAATCCCAGTACTCGGGAGGCAGAGGCAGGCGGATCTTTGTGAGTTTGAGGCCAGCCTGGGCGACCAAGTGAGTTCCAGGAAAGGCGCAAAGCTACACAGAGAAACCCTGTCTCGAAAAACCAAAAAAAAAAAAAAAAAAAAAAGAATAATGATTCAAGAGCTAGTGGGACAAGCCTAAGCTATAGGCTGAGCTTTCATAATTAATAATAAGTCTCCTTATCATTTTTTGTGAGCTGGTGGCCCAAAGAAATTCTGCTCATAGGTCTCATGGTGGCACCTATTTGATTACTCAGCCTTATAGGGATGAGTTTCCCTGAACAAAACTTTGCAGGTCTGAGAAGAAGGCCAAGGTGATAAGGATTCACAACATGACCTCATGCCCAGCGGTCCTAGTCACTTCTGCCTAGCCATTTCCAGGTGAAAACATCTCGCGTGACCAGGACCCCATGGCTTTGCGTGGTTGCGTAAAGCACTCAGTGCAGCCATGTGATCTATGCGCATGTGTGGAATAACCACATGGGCCTGTGTGCGCAGGTGCGGCCCAGCCTTTAAGCCGGCGCCATATTCCCAGATCCATCTTTACTCACGTGTCTTTTCCACAGGCCTGTGCACATTTGTCTCTCTCTCCCTTATCTTAATAAAACTCTTGTTAGTGGATTCTGTTGTATTTTGTGACGTTCCCTAGCAGGGTAAGAGCTCCGCCAGTGAACCAACACAAGGTCTACAGGATCCCAGTCTTCTGGACATTGCCATGATTCAAGATGTAGGTAAGAGATACCATTCAGCAGCAAGACTAGCATGCAGAGGGCAAAAGACAGCTCAAGGCTGCCATCCTTCATGGCAACCACTCACCCCGTGGGAACTTCACTGTCTCTCTAACCCATTTCCTCCAGGGCTCTCCACCCCTGGTCAGCAGGCATAGGGCAGATGGGAGGGTCAGCTACCCGATGCACTGAGCCACTGGAAAATGAGATATGCTCCCCTTCTTGTAGGTACTCTTCAAGAATCTTACTCTTTGAACCCTTCTTACTGGGCAAGAGGCAAAAAGCACAAATTTCAATGCTTTTTCCCAGGCCCAGTGGGGCAGGAAGGTGGGGAAGTGAGCTAATGGGCAGAGGGTCAGTTCTGTTATATTTGTTAGCCAGAGGGAACTCTAACCAGCTGACCCTGGTTTTCAATACAAGATGCAGACTTTGTCCTTCCTTGTCCTCTGTTTTGAAAAGTTTCCACACTCCAATAAGCCTCTCTGTCGACGCAGCAACCCAAGTCAGACCAAATCAAACTGAATTAGGAAAAGCCTGGGTTTAATGGATAAAGTGCTCCCAGATGATTTTCCAGCCCCACAAAGAGGAGACAGGGAAGAGAGACTAAAAAGCCATGCGTCTGTTTTCTTGGGTGCAGTTTAAATACTCTGTGTCAGTGGTCTTTAGCATCTCTGGGGGAGGAGTGGTGTTTGGCGGGCTTGAGACAGGGCAGGGTTTGGAGAGAGATGGGGGAGGGGAGGGGAGGAGGAACTTCCACCAGAACAGCTGATGGGAACATTACAAATAGACTTTGAACAGAAATGTGCCCAGGGATAGTTTCAGAAAAGTCTAGCAATGTGACTTTATCTTCACACCTGCTTGAAATCACTTAAAACAAACAAACAAAAAAAAAAAAAAAAACATGCATAAGCAAGATAGTAATTTTATCTCCTGTGGTATCTTTGCACACATGAGCTGTTTCTTCCTGACTCTAGATCTACAATCTTGAAAGAATGGATAAAATGTCCCTTTTTACTTAAAGGTTGTGCTTGTGTTCAGTCTGAGCATTCAGTTCCCCAGGAGCAGCCTCAGCCACCCTGAGAGACCGCCATTCACTGACTTAATCCTCCTGCTGTAGGGCCTGAAGGACAGGCTGGGCAAGCAGCCGGCAGAAAAATGACAAGCTCTGCATTTGGGGCTCAGAGTAGGATCTCTGGCAACCTCCAGTCATTCTCCTTCGAGACCTTGCTATGCTCTAAAGAACAGTGCAGGGGGCAACTGCTTTGAACTCACACTGAGATCAAATCCATGTCGCTCACGTCTCTGCTGGGCAGTCTTAGTCTCCTAACCTCCCAGTCAGCTTTCTTAGCTGCAAATGGTTAAGATGCTCACCAGCAGTTGCCTCCCCCTGATTTCAGGGCCTTTACTTTCCTTGCTCAGCAAGAGCCTGTTGGTAATGCACTAAGAGGTTATCCTAGGGAGAGGTGTGAGTACTGTTGGTTGCTTCCCCACACTCACCTCCCCTTTCTTCCTTCCTGGAGAATCCACTTCTCCCCACCACTCCCCCTTCCTTAAGGAGAAACTGAAGTTATTTCCACTCTGAAAGGAGCAAGCATTCCTTCCCACCCCACCCCACCCCAACACCTAGTAATTGGGTCAAGAATGAGCCTGTGAAGCAATTCAAACCAACTACTAAAGGTGAGGTTTGCTGTGGAATAATTTCAGAACAGCCCATTGATTCCTCTGCTGTGGCTGTTCTCGGAGACGCGGCACCCCACCACCAGGTGTGGGACCTCAGAAAAAGGGCTGCAGCTACCAACAGTAGAGACCTTCAAACCAGCTACTTTATATTTTTGTTCTTTATGAGCATTTTAAAGTATTATTATTTAATGTAGTTAACTTAGTGTTTCTTGCCCTTATAGCCAAAGGCACCCTAAGAGTTAAGGAACGATTTGCTATTCCCAGAACTTCTTTGTTTCCGATAAAGCTACCTGGGGCAGCATGCACCACTGAAAAGCAGCCCCACCCCCACCCCCACCCCACCCCCGCCTCAGCCCTGAGGGTGAGGTGAGAAGGTGATACAACCTGAGTTTGTGTGGCTTATTATCAGTGAGCCATTTTGTTTTTCTTAATGAGCCAGAAAATTCAGTACTGTTTCAGTAAATAATGGAATCGCTAGTCCCACTCTCAGATCTTATTAGGGGTGCTTCTGTTGTGCCGTGGACAGCTGTCAATGCAGAAACCCACCCACCATAAGTCAAAACGCAGAGAACGAGTGTCAGAGTGTCCAGCCACAAAGGGGACATCCACAGCACACTTCCTCTGCCCAGGCTCAGCTAACATTGAGGAGGGGCAGCGACCAGAGTGAACAGGACAGGACCACGGTATTCGTGAGCTCCGACTGCACAAAGTCAAGCCAGTCAGCATTCCAGTATGGAGTGGGGATGGACTCAGAGCTTCCATCCCCGGCTGATGGCTTCTGGGGAAGGGGGAATCAGTTTCTTTAGGGTGTGGCCCCTCCCTGCAATGTGGCTGCTCTCAGCCCCCGCTGGCTTAGCTCATGGGCTTCCCCTCTCTCCCTGCTCTCTTGTGCAGCTGCCTAGATTTCCAGCTGGCTGCCCTGCGGTTTCCTTTTCACCTTCACTAGCACTGTCCTTCAGTTTCCTTTCGAGTTCCTTCTTAAATTCTTTTATTAGCAAAACTCAGAACTCCAAGAGGGACCCCAATTTTCCTGGTAAATGTGACTACTCTTGTGGGATCCCCCCTCAAATTTCCAATATTAGTAGGAAGTTCAGCACGATGTTTAGGGAACAGAAACTGTTTTTGAGGTGGGTATGCGAACCAGTTTTCACTCGAGATGTAAAGAAGTCAATAATGGAAATCAAGTAGTAGGAAATGCCTGTCTATCATGTCAAATGTGGTCTGGGGTCCTGGAACCCTGACTGGGAGCACTCAGGGAAGGAAGAAAAGGACAGATACATAGATACATGTACAGAAAAGTGGGGTGTGTTCTCTGATGGAGTGGCACCTACTACCACCCCAACCCAGAACCTCAAGGTTTGTCTATTATGTATAACACAGGCAAGGAGTTGAATGGCCTCCATAGGAGGTCTCTGTAGGGAAGGAGTCTCAGTTGCTAGTTAACATGCACACTGATCAACTAATCATACTTGGACAGGAAAAGGCTTTGCTTTTCTGAGACTGACCCAGATGGGAAAAAGCTTTGCCAATTTCCCACGGGTCCGAGATCTTGGTCTTTGTCAACAATACACACTCAAGGCTTTCTCTACTCTACTCTATACGTCTGTCTATGTCCCTTCTACTGTCTACCACCCAACACAGACGTGTGGAAGAAGGCTAGATGTGTAGCTCTGTTGTAATCAGGTGGGGTAGACCAAGAGAACCTCAGAGACAGCAACCCTGAGCTCTGGGATCTCTGTTAATGTGAGCCAACTTTTTGTTCACCAACTCCTGCAGATGAGAAAAATGAACCCTCTAATTAAAACTGATTTTAATTGGGCCCGTTTATTTCATACCAGAAATAACCCAATTAACCCCATTAGTGACTGTAGTTCCAAGAGCTGAGGCATTAAATTCTTGTTCAGATAACATTGTAAGATCTGAATCTATCTGCTTTGCCCCCAAAACTTCTTAGAAGGAATCCAAATCACACTGCAACCCCAGCATGCCATCTCAGAGGAGACAGGTTGAACCACGGCTCAAACTCCTGGCTCCCTATTTGCGTTCCCTTGACTGTTGTCTGTCATAAAAGTTGGGTGAAGTCTGTTTATTCTCATGATTGGGAGTTTGGCAACCAACAAGACAGATGGCCTTGGGGAATGTCACAAGCTATGTGTGGGCAAACCAATCAGTGATATGAATATCCGGAAATAATAATGCTCATCCTTGAGTTATGCAGATCACCAGTAATCAGGATCAAAGTTCCATGACTTAATCATAACCCTGACCTGTGTGACAGTGCCCACCAGTCTGTTACCCCTATCTTGTACACAGGCTGTTGTGTACATGTCATGAGACCCCTGAGCAAGACCACCACAGAGCCTATACCCGATGTAAAACACACGGGTTTATTGATTACAAGCCCAGCTTGATCCGTGTTCCAGCACCCACACACAGCGGGTGGAGGAGGAGAACCCTGAGCTCTCAGAATGGGGGTTTTTAAAGGGAAAAACCGCAAGCAGGTTGGTACAAGCCTTTGTGTCATAGGATTGTTGACGGTATGTAACCTTTGAATTCACTGGTTGGGGGTTACAGTTGGGAAGGCCTGGACAAGTCCCAGGCTCTGTCCTTAAGCTGCCGTGGAGGCTGGCTGGCCTAGCATGTACTATGGGGGCTGACTCAGAGACCCACACTTTCACATTGTAGCATGCACGTAGTTCTACATTGGTGTCCCAGACAGTAAACAACTGGCTGAGCCTTGAGCAGTCAGAGTATGTGCAGAAAGGGAGCTACTGCAAGAACGATGTCTTTTGTTCATGGCACTCCCCGAAACTGCTTGCTCAAGTCTCAGGAAACTGGTAACTTCAGATTTCGTGTCCAAACTGAAATTGAGGCCTGATCTCTGAGAGACAACTGAGCAGCCTGTTACGGGATCTGCTTGGTCCTTTCATAGGCCACCCCAATAATAGCCTTTCAGGCAAGATAACTTAGGATAAGGACCTCTCCCACCTTCTGAGCAGCTAGCTCATTGCAGGGAAGTTCTTTCTGTTTCATAATCTTACGTGCCAACCGCCTGGTTTTAGTTTCAAGATGAGCAGACTGAGTCCATGGTAACCTTTAGTTGTTTTTTCTTTCTTTTTTTCCCCCCTCTCTTTTGCTCTTTGGGGGGGCCTGCCACCCAGCTCCCAAATAAATACACAGAGAGACTTTTTTCTTACTTATAAATGTCTTGCCTTAGCTTGGCTTGTTTCTAGCCAGCTTTTCTTAAATTATCCCATCCACCTTTTGCCTCTGGGCTTTTACCTTTCTCTGTTTCTATATAACTTTTCTTTCTTTCTTATTCTGTGTCTGGCTGGGTGGCTGGGTGACTGGGTGGCTGGTCCCTGATATCCTCCCTCCTCCTTCTCTCACTCTTCAATCTTTCTTCCCAGATTTCTCCTCCCATTTATTCTCTCTGCCTGCCAGCCCTGCCTATCCTTTCTCCTGACTATTGGCCATTCAGCTATTTATTAGACCAAGAATGTATTCTCTGTCTAGAAGGCTTTAGATTGTTTCGCCTGGTATGACTGTGTTTGGGACTTCTCCCTTCCCTGAACTCAACAGCCACGGTAAGACACAAAGTATTTGGAAACACCCACAAAGACTGCAGATACAGGGCCTCTAACCTACAAGGAAGCAAAAAACCCACACTAGAGCCCAGGGTCATAGATGGTAACTTAAGATTCCACGTCCAAACTGAACCTGGATCTTAGAAACTGTGGCAAGAGAAACTGTCTAAATGTGAGGCAGAGCCTGATGGAAAGCAGCTGGTGCCCCTGACCTTAGTTGAATTTCACGTCCTCCAAGTCAAGGGCCCTTTCACTATCCAGTCAGCTTTGGACCTACCTTTCAAAGTCGCTGTGAGGATGAAAATTGCCTCTATTCAGTTCTTATCAGTAAGTTTGGCACACGGTCAGCACATAGTAAGAGGGTGGCTGTCAATGTTACTGATTTCAGCGAACAGGTAGAAGGTGAGGAAATGCTCTGAGAGACGTTTGGGGCAAAGTTAACAATCATCTATAGTCAGACCTGTGGAGAGCCAGTGAGCATTCCACAGAGGGCACAGCCACAAACCCAAACCTTCCTGTCTCTGGTACCATGTTTGCTTACCTGAAGCCTCCAGCAGCATTCCTAAAGGTCAGCTGCGGTTAGAAAGTAGGCCATGGATCCCTCCAGCCTCTGAAGTGCCCTTTAGTGCCAGTTCAGCCAGGGAGAGTCCAGAGTGGTTCCAGAGTGAGCTTCGATAGACTGTAAGGTTTTCTTGCCCCAAAGCATTCCTGTCACTCCTTAGAGCTTATCAGTACTCACTAATTTACTGTGTTTCCTGAGATGCAGCCTTGCAGTTACACATGTAAATATTTATAAATGGCTCTTTTATGTTAAGGCCCTTTCCCTAACCACTCTCCTGGTGGACCAGCTGCTCTTGTTTGGTACCCTTATATACCTCTATTGTGCCATCCCACATACTTGATGGTATCTGTGTCCATTTTCCACATCTGTATGTCCCACTTTCCTATGAATACCTAAGGACAGAATTATATATGAGGATGTATGTGTCTGGCCCAGGGTAGGGTAATTAATAAACATTGGCTGCATGAATTCAATAAGGACCCGTGTGCACCTGCTCACTTGTGGGAATCTAATAATGTGAGAATGAATGCATTTTTCTTTCTGTTCTTCAGGGACTTCAGAGATGATGGGAAATTATTTTAAAAGAACAGTGATGAGGCTGGACAGGTGGCTCACAGGAAAAGAGCACTGGCTGTTTTTCCAGAGGACCCAGGTTTGATCCCCTGCATCCACATGGTGACTCACAACAGTCTATAAGTCCAGTTTTATAGGATCCCACACCCACTTCTGGCTTCTATTGGCACCAGGTATGCATGTGGTGTATAAACATACATGTAGGCAAAATATCTGTACACATAAAAAATTAAATTTAAATAAAAAAAAAGCACTGACATATGATCAAGGCAGAGCCTATCATGTGAGCTTAGCTGGGAGGCCTTCTAGTAGGAAGGAGGTGTCTGCTCTGGGGTAGTTCCCAGAAGAGCTAATACATAATCTGAATTTGGGACTCATTGGACTAGTGGAAGTCAACTGCAAAGAAAACGGGAATGCGGGGCACTCTGAGGGTGGGAGAGGCAGAGCACACGGTGAAAATAACAGGGACAGAGCACAGGGATGACTCGGAGCCCAGGGAGCTGGGAGAAAGCAGAAACAGGGGAAAGGCAGGAGGGATCACCGGACACAGGGAGGGCCAGCGTATCTCCGTAGGGAATCCGAAGAAACCCACACGGTAGTGCTAGCATTCTAAAGACTGTCCAGCAGCGCCACAGCAGTCTGGGAGGCCATGGTAAGGAGATCAAGTGAGGTAACAGGAGGGCTGGGCCCCCAAGAATGGTGTGGCATTCGTCAGAGGTGTTCAGACCCAGATGAGACCTGGGAGGCAGACCTAGGACAGCTTGGATATTTTGTGTAAGTAAAAGCAGAAAGCGGTAAAAATGCCTCCAACTCCCTGCCCTCGCCACAAGAAGGATGGCAACAGTTAGAGGGGGCAAGCAGGTACCAGAGAAAGCTGGGTATAGTCGGATTTTCCTTTGGGCTGCAGCTCACAAGTGATAATACAGACTTATTATTAAATATGAAAGCTCGGCCTTAGCTTAGGCTTGTTTCTAACTAGCTCTTATAACTTAACTTGTATTTTTAAGTCTATTATTATTATTATTATTTTAATCTACTATTATGTTCTTCCATGAGGCTCATTACCTCATCTCCACACTGTCCATCCTGCTTCCTCCTCGCCTGGCTCTCTCTGCCCAGAAGTCCCTCCTATACTCTCCTGCCTAGCTATCGGCCATTCAGCTTTTTAATTACACAGTCACAGCAATACATCTTCACACAGTGTACAAATATCCCACAACAGCTGATTGCTTGGGCACTAACCCAGTGAGGCTGGGAGGCTGAAGGGAGCTTCAGGTGGGTCTCCTCAGCAGCTGCATTCTTGAGGCTTGGAAGAGAGGTCCAGACAAGGAAAACAAACACAATATTCGTCATCAAACAGTGGTAGCTGGAACCAAATGTGGGAAAGATCCTACCTGGGGATATCCAATGTACAGGTAAAGTTCTCAAACAAGGAGGTAGGCCAGAACATTCAGATGTACCAGAAGAAGAAACAGACCATGCTGCGATTAGCATTAGGAAGGAGAGAGCTTCCAGAGGGGCTACTGATCAAAACAAAATCCTGCCAATCAAGCATGGATGGGAAAAAGCCTGAAAAATGTTCATTAGTGACCCATTTTTCCATCCCTCGTGAGCCTGTGGCCACAACCACTACAACAGCACATGTTTTCATAGAGGACTAGCTTCTTGTCATCATCTACACAGGAACATGACCTCTCTCCGGAAGAGCCCTGGTGTCTCATAAGGGCCAAAGAGAGTCCATATCTGCTCCTCTGCACATACATACCCTCTCAGGGCCCCCAGCTCTTGAGGAAAGGCCTCACTTTGGGGCCCTACCAACTCCTCACTGAAACGCCCGTGGTCTCTACAGGTCTGCACTGATCCACAATGCCAACACCAATGCAGTGAGGATCCTGTAGGCGCATTCTGAGCTGCAGTCACAAGTTCTCTGAGAAATAGAGTACATCCTCTCCACGTTACCTGTTGTCTACACGTCTCCTCCTGTGTCTCACCAAAACACACTCTTCAGCTTGTGCTTTAGCCCCATTTGTCCCATGGCTTCAGATGTTAGACCCGGGTTGAGCTTCCGGACAGACCACAGAGGTCCCCCGTATGCAGGTGTTATCATTTATAAGACTTGAGGTAAATATGATGAACTCCAACCCAGGCACTGTGAAATTAGAGCTACAGCACTGACGGAAAATCCCTCATCTGCCTGGAGTTTGGAGTTAAGGGGAGTGTAGGACTCTAAGCCCCATGTGACTGTACAGACAGGTCTCTTGGGAGGTTTCATGCTTTTGCAGATGCTAAATTCACACTCAGACTTCCAGGTTAGGCTGGTCTGAACACCTGGTTCTGGAATTGAGTAAGCAAGCTGAGACAGTTTGGCAGAAGATGATAAGGAGGGTCAGATTGCAAGGTGATTAGGAGAGAGGAGGCAAGGAAAACACAGGTGGCCAATATCGGGGAAGGACACAGGGTGGACACACAAGAGATGGAAGGCCATCATGTCCTCAGCCATGATCTGGGAGAGACCAGACCAGTCAAATTCTTAGGAAATGGGGGCTGCAGGAAGGGGAAGACCAGAAAGATGTTGAAGGAGACAGACTCTAAAAACCCACCTGCACCATGTGCTGATGCCCAAGGTCATGGGAACAGCAAGAGCCTTGCAGAGGTCCAGGCCTCAGGAGGCCTCTGGGAGAGGCGGGCATCAGGAGGCTAAGGTGAGGAAAACGAGCAGGATATGACTTTACCCCAGGCTTGTCCTGGAGGGCTGGGAGGTCTCCGGCCCTGCCATGGACCAGTCACCTCTGCCATGCAGCCCGGCCACACCTGTCGGCTGTGACGAGCTTCCTCTGAACACCTGCCTTGCCTCCTAAAGATACTCTGATTCAGTGTGAAACTTGCTGCTGGCTTGGAAACCTGATTTAGTCTGATAATTTTCTCTTTGAATGGCTTTCCTAACTCAGCCCATGCCTCCTGGAGCACCTTGGCTCACTGTGAAAACAAATCAGGCAGGAAAACATCCTCATTCTGTCTGGAGCTTGAGGTCAGGGGTTATGTGAGAATGTGTCTCCTCGCTGAACTGCTGTCCAAAGGTTACCAAAGCTAAGGCTTTGGGGATGAGACAGGTGTATCAAAGGCATAGCTTGCCAGGTAGGTCCTGTGGCAAAGTACAGTTACAATCTATGGTGTGGAAAGGGGCACATTGTTCAGTGTGGCATCAGTACTTAGACTCACTTTTCACACACGGAAGTCCAGATGGCTTTGCTACCATACATGCCAAGAGCCAGTTCCACTGACCACACAACACCCACCACATAAGCCAAACAAAGCCCGGGGTAACCCGGCGGTCCAGTCACCATTTCCACCCCACTTCCTATGAGTGCCAAAGCTTTCCTGAATGATTGTGCTTACATGTTTAACACAACCATGTCTCCAAAAGAGAAAAGAATTTGCTCTGAGAGGTCCCAGCCTCCTCCAGAAGCTGTCAGTGCCGTCCTGCCACCTTCGAGGGTGACTGAGCGCTGATCCCTGCTACTGGACAGGCATCGCCAAAGGCGGAGAACACAAAGACAGCCTGCCCTATGTATCAGGGATTGAACAGCAAGTGTGCATTCCTAGGCCTAGTAACTGGTGAATCATACCGGAATGAATTGACTTTGGGACTGGCCCTTTAAAACTGAATCATCCTGCTGGCTAACTCCTCCTCCAAGGAGGTTCCTTATTAAATGAGAGCTGTGGCTAAGCCACGTTTTACACCCGACCAACACCTTCAACTGAGCGGTCCTCCTGGGGAAGCTGCACCCTGTCAGTATGGCTCAGGAGTTTGTGAACCGCAAGATCCAGCCTGGGAAGGTGGTCGTGTTCATCAAGCCCACCTGCCCCTACTGCCAGGAGACACAAGAGATCCTCAGACAATTGCCTTTCAAACCAGGGTTTCTGGAATTTGTGGATATCACAGCTACCAACAACACCAGTGAGATTCAAGATTATTTACAGCAGCTCACCGGAGCAAGAACAGTGAGTGTGTTCAAACACTAAGGAAAGGCTCGAGGGTTGCTGTTTCCTTTGAGAGCTGTGCAGACATCTGTGCCTTTTCTAGGTTGCCACTACCGGGACTCTGTCCTTCAAAGCATCCAGAGGGCTTTCCAGGGCGTGGGGGAGGGACCTGAGGGAAGACACTGGTCAGCTGAGCAGGCAGCGGACCAGGAGGCAGCACAGCGATGTATGGTATGGGGCCGGCCGGCCGGCCGGGTCAGCGGGCCTGGCAGCCGAGCTGGAGGGTTCCCTGTGCATCTGAAGGCTTTGTTTGAAGCACTGTTTTGAATGACAAGGCAGGGGCAGCTGCGAGGCTGGTGTGACCTTCAGCTTCTCTGTCAAGGAACACACGTCTGCCCATGATTGCATGTGTCTTGGTGGGCTTTGTGAGCCTGCGTTTCCCTTTCTCTGGGCTTTCTTTCTTTATCACCTGGTTTGTTCATTCGTATCTAGCTCCACCCACTAGAAAAAGAAGCCTCTGCTCCCCCATTTGCCCCTTTTGCTGCCTTAATTGTAGGATATTTCAGGCCCGCTGCTGTTCAGGCCTGGCTATCACACTAACTTTCTGAAGGATCTGACAGTTTCTGGCCTCAGTGCCCCGGGCTGCATGATGAGAGCGGCAACTTCAGAATCCCGCTCTGCAAATACACTGTGCGGCTCCCTCAGAACCTCCTCTTCCCGAGAAGGCTTCCTTTGTGCCTGAGCTGCTGGTGGGATGCCCAGCCTGACGGACTCTGGCGCTGGAAGGGCGAGCTTGTCTCACTGTTACTGGAGTGGGGGACAAAGCCTAGGATCTGGCAGCCCCAACAAGCCAAGAACCTTGGCCACCTGCCTCCACTACCAATTAAAGAGACACGAGACAGTGAAAAGCAGGGAGAAGAGACATTCAGTGAGGCTGCCCTGGGAAGATGAAGAGAGAGGGCCAGTGGCTCCCAAGTCTATAAAGTTTAGGGTGTGTGTGTGTGTGTGTGTGTGTGTGTGTGTGTGTGTACACGTTTGTGAGACAGCCCAGAGGCTATCTTTGGGGGATGACTTCTTCTATCACTAACAATCATCAAATTTTTGAGAGTGGGTCCTTCACTGAATAGGGAGTTCAGAGGTTGGGCTGCATTGGCTGGCGGCCAGAGAATCCCTAGGGTTCTTCTATCTCTGCCTCCCTAATATTGTGACTTGCACCCAGCCTTTTCTGTAGATTCTGGGGGATAAAACTAAGGTCCTCGCTCTCATGGGCGAGCACTTTACCAACTAGCCATGTGCCCAGCCTAAGGTTTAGGTTCAGATAGAAGGCTGGAGGTTTATAGGCCAGATCAAGGTGAGGTCCTCACCCACTATTGACTCATGCTTGTTATCTCAGGTCCAGCTGGTCCTGGAAGGGCCCCAGAACTGTGAAATCTCCTCCAGTCAGGCAAGTTCCTACACTAGCTGGGATCAGGACTTCAGCCCTTCCCAGCACAGGGGTTCTGGGGAAATTAGTTTTAAGGCCCGTCATTTAGACAGTCTGACGGCCAAAGCGAGAGGCACAGGGTCTTCCCTGGTGGCAGTCACACCAGCTCACTTAGGTCCCTTTCGGGGCACCTTGTGGGACAGTTGGCAGAAACACATTTCCTACTTGGGGTTTAGTGCAAATTTCATGATCTGGGTATAAAGCCTGGAACTGTCTCATTCAAAAATCTGTGTGCTAGTGCCGATCAAGGGTGGGCTTATTTTACAGCTATAGGATGAGGTCTCAGAGCAGGCGAGAATGGGAAGAACAGAGAGGTGTGGCCACTCTACAGGCCCCTGGCTGGCTCCCGCACAGGGCCTTCTGGACAGTGGTTCCCAAACTTCGCTGCCAATGGAATCACCTGGGAACTTTTCAGACAGTCCCATGCTCAGATCATACGGAGGGGGGGAGCCAGCCATCAATAATAGTGTGAAAGATCTGTAGGTGGTTTCAGCCACAACAGGATTAATGATGATGCTGTCTTAGCCTCTCCTGGAGGGAAAAAAAAAACCTTCATTTATCAGATGTTTGCACTGATTTGTAAAGCAACACTCTTTAGTGGTGGCCTTTTAAGTCTAAAATTTCAAGAGGGGTGTGTGTGTGTGTGTGTGTGTGTGTGTGTGTGTGTGTACACGTGTGTGCGCGCGCGCGCGTGTGCATTCATGTGTGTATATATGAATGTGTGGCGACCAGAGGTTGACCTCAGGATGTGTTTTTCAATCACTTCTCCACATTAGTGTTTTTGAGGCAAGGTCTTGCTGAACCTGCACCCTTGCTGTTTTGGTTAGACTGTCTAGCCTGTGCGTCCGTGGGATCTACCTGTCTCTGCACCCCACTCCCAGGATTGTGCACCGCCATGCCTGGCTTTTACCAGGCTGCTGAGGATCTGAACTCAGGGCCCTCATGCTGTTTTTGAGCCATATCCCTGATCCTGTAGACATACTCCCACCCCTCACCCCCAACCCCCTCTAATAGGTTTTTGAGTCAAAATTCAAACGCATGAAAAACCTCCTAACTTTTAAAATGCGCACTTTTGTGTAGGAGACAATACAATGAATTGTATATTTGGCAGGTGGCAGTGATGTGCTTACAAAGAAAGTTAACTAGGAAAGGGGAGGCAGGGTGTGGGCAGCAGGTCACTGGTTTAAATGGAACCATCAGGGCCTCACTAAGGTGAAGGAAAAAGCAGACAAACAGTAAGGGCTAGCATGTGTGCCAGAGTGTGGCTGGTGTCCCATCGAGTCAGGAGGCTGGCATGATGGACATTAGGGGTTAGAGTAAGAAGAGTTAGATCTGAGGCCTTAAGAAGACCTCTAACCTCCGGTTAACCAGCTTGTGCTGCATGTGAGCAAGGCCGCTGCTGGATTTTCAGAGGGACTCGATTTGACTCTTGGAAGGGTCATGCCGGTCACTGTACATCATCAATGCAAAAACTGCTCTCACCTCAAAGGAGATCAGTCATTCTAGAGTCAAGTGAAAGGGCATGGTCTGAGACGACGGAGCTGGGTTGTTACCTCAGCATCTATGGTCCACGGCAGTAGTTTTATAGTAGCAGAATAAAGAGAGCCAGATGAAGCACTTTTTAAAAGAGCTTGGAAGGAACATCAAAAGCAGCAAGTTATAGCCGTGCAGATAGATGTTGTGTGATAGCATTCTTACCCCTCTGGCTGATAGCGGAAGGGTTTTGTTAAGTTACTACATTCCAAAGATGCTTATGTGGTCATCAAGTCTGACACTGAGGTGGGCAAATGTGGTAGTTTGGAAGAAAATGGCCCGCAAAGGGTATTTTTAGGTACGGCTTTGCTGGAGTAGGTGTGGTCTTGTTGGAGAAAGTGTGTCAATGTGAGGCAGGCTTTGAGGTAGGTCTCTTCTCAAGCTTTACTCAGTGTGGCCGTCGGCTCAACTTCCCGTTGCCCGCAAGGTGTAGCACTCTCAGCTCCAGCACCATGTCTGCCTGCAGGCCATGCTCCCCACCATGATGATAACGGACTGAACCTCTGAACTGTAAGCCAGTCATTCCAATTAAATGTTTTCCTTATAAGAGTTGGCATGATCCTAGTATCTCTTCACAGCAATAAAAAAGCCCAGCTGAGACAGAAAAGTAGGCTAGAAATCATTCAAGGTTGTAAAGCTGGTCCGGAAACACCCACAGTCCACAGGCTTCACAGTCACGGAAGCCCCTAATCAGTCTTCGCCCCTGCCTCCTCGGGTACTTTCCAGGAATCTCTCACAGGAACAAGAGACTGTAGGAGGGACAGGGTCTGAGGCCGCACAGAATCCAGGTGAGAACTGGTAGAAGAAGGGGGCTGAAGGAGCGTTGAGCAGCTGCGTCCGAGGAAACCTAGCCAACGATGGTCAGAAGTGGAGATGCGGGTGCTGGGCAGATGGCCCAGTGGATAAAACCTTTACCTTTCAAGCATAAACAAAAGCTGTGCATACAGGGCAGCCTGCTTGTAATCCCAGCACAGGGGAACAAGGACCCTGCCTCAGTTTAAAAAAAAAATCAGGAAGACACTGTCAGCCTCTGGCCTGAACACACACAGGAAGTAAACCCTAGGGTTACAGAGGACGCTGGGAAAACCCATTCCAGGAAACCCAGAGCAGTGTTTCCCAGCTTGATTTCAGGCTGAAAGTTCTTCCTCCTCTGAGCAGCCTGACTCAACTTCCTCCCCAGGAGAGCGTGGGCCAGAGGTTTGAGTGACAGACGTTTCTTCCTCTCCCTCAGCCTGAATGGTTGAAAACAACTTTGCTGATGACCCTGGTGGGAGGGGTGGGAGGGGTGAGGGGGTGAGGGGTGGGGGGGGAGGGGTGGAGGGGAGGGGTGGGGTGGGGTGGGAGGGCAACGTTTCTTCAGGCTGTAAGGCAAACTAGCTTCTTGCCAGACTGTACAAAAAACTAGGGTGCAGCCTGATTTCAGGGACTGTCTCAGGCAGCACTATAGGCCTTGGAAGGGGACAGGGGAGTGTGCGTGTGTGCGCGTGCGTGCGTGCGTGCGTGCGTGCGTGCGTGCGTGCGTGCGTGCGTGCGTGTGTGTGTGTGTGTGTGTGTGTGTGGTGGGGGTTGTGGGAGGGCCCTCAGTCACCCCAGGAGAAATCAGGGGCTGTTCTGTGTAGACCAGTGATTGAAAGGTGACCAGCACCTTAGAAATGTTTAGAAATTCGAACTCCTGGACCTTAGCTCATTATGTCTGAATCTCAAAATTGGGGCTTGAGCCGGGCGGTGGTGGCACGCCTTTAATCCCAGCACTCGGGAGGCAGAGGCAGGCGGATCGCTGTGAGTTCAAGGCCAGCCTGGGCTACCAAGTGAGCTCCAGGAAAGGCGCAAAACTACGCAGAGAAACCCTGTCTCGAAAAACCAAAAAAAAAAAATTGGGGCTTGAAAGAAGAAACCTGCATCTTATTTAACCAGAACTTGTAGGATTCTGATTCCCAGTCAAGGGGAGAACCAGCTCCCAGGAGCCGACCTTTTGCTTTTTGTGGCATTCTTGCCACTGGAATTAGCTCAAACCCTCAGTGGATCAAATGTTTTTACCTCACAAGCCTGAGGGCAGCAGTTTAGATTAAACCCCAGAACCCACATAGGAAAAAAAAATCTGCCTCAGTTTTTAGAAACAGAGTGATCCAGGAAGCTACTCAGTGTCAAGCTTTGGCTTCCACACACAGGAAGAAAAACAGGGATGTAGAAAGCTGTAGGGACAGTGATGACTGCTTGAATCATTTTTGAAAACACAGACACTCAAAACTGGTCAAACATGGTCTCTCTCCGTGTTTAAAGCTTGAACAAATTTAATAACAAGTCATTCTCTTCAACAGAACCACTGGGGTCTGCTGTTATGGGTACAACAGAGCACCCCCAAGTGTGAGGAGATGGGGACAGATAAGCCCTCAAACTTGGGGGCCTCCTTTCCTGTCAAACGGAGCCAGTATTCCGTGGCGATTTTAGGGTTCTTTCCCCATCTTCTGCAGGCTTCTCCTTGTAGCAAACGGAAGCAAGGTTGTGTCACTCTCCTTTACAAAATCCGCTACAGCCACCCGGCCTTCCCCTGGCAGCCAGCCTCTCCTGGGGTTGAAGGATACTCGCCAGGCAGACCTGCCAGAAAGGGTTCTGTGGGTTTTTTCTAATTGTCAGGCAAAGGAGTAGCTTGCAGATTTTGGATTGCGGCATGGTGTTTTGGTTTCGTTATCAGCTTTCTAATTTTTAAATCCTAGTTCTCCCTCTCTATAAAACAAACAAAAAACACGCTACTAAAATTTACCCACAGTAATTCAACCTTTTTTCTCTTCCTCACGTTTTAAATAATTCACTTTGAAGTTCTGTGTCTTCTGAGGAGGATAGGATGCTCTGAAAACCATTCTCATTCTGTTCCCCTGACCCCCGCCCATCTGTCAAGTATGACGCTTATGTTCAGAAGGCCTGCTGCCTCCTGACCCCTCGGTGCCCTAGAATCCCTGTCCTCACTGCCAGTCAGCCTTCAAGTGACGGCCCTGGTTTGGACATTACCTGGCCACAGCGAGGGCATGTCCTCCTTCCTAAGGAGTCTGAAGGCCTCTTCGCCTCTGAAGAGTGTCTGAGCAGTGGCCTGTGGAGGGAAGTGACCAATTCCACTAGGACACTCACCAGTCAGTCTGGCCAGCGAGCCAGAACAGATCAGTTTCCTTGACCCAGAGCTGCAGCATTTAGATATTTTACCAACAGCAAGGGACTACAGGAGACTCAAAACAGCACCATACTGTCTTCTAGTTGAGGACAGTGTTTTAATAATAAGGAGATGCAATATTTAATAAGCCTGGACCTACCCAGCTCCTGATTGCTGGGGTTTAGTTGATGGTCTCAGGTCTGGCCCCAGCTGCAGGAGAGCCAGAAGGAAGCCTGGTGATCTCACTGTGTCAATCAGAATTTGTTCCTGACATATGTCTGTAAAGTGAAGAAAACTGCCAGTGCCCAGCTCACTGGATCTGAAAACCTTTTTCCTACCTGGGGCTGAGGGTTCAACTCCTGCTCAGTAGTTCTGCCTCTGAGCTACAGCCCAGCCCTAGTACCGTTTTTCTAACGACTGCTTCCACTCTTAGAGCATTTTTAAAAGTTTCTTCAGAAGGTCGTAAAGCTGTCTGTGAAGCTTAGCTTGGTGGGCGACACTGGAGAGGTGACGAGGCTCCTTAACTGTCCCACTCTTTGCTGCTGCAGGTCCCTCGAGTCTTCATTGGCAAAGACTGTATAGGGGGCTGCAGTGATCTGATTAAAATGCAGAAGAATGGGGAGCTGATGACCCGCCTGAGGCAGATCGGAGCTCTGCAGTAATGAAGGGGGGCAGGTAAGTCTGGACCCGGTTATTGAGAGGCTGTGGCTTGTGCTCGCTCCGGCAGCACATGTACTGAGGCATTCTGCTGCCGTTTTCTGTAATGCGGTAGGAGGACATTCTGGGTTGGGGCGATCTGAGGAACTGAGACAACACTAATGGATGAACTTTATATTTTACAGAGGGATGAATTGAACTAATGAGAGAAATCCTTTCAGTGTACCTTTATTTAACAAATGTATTGTGTTAGACAAGTACTAAACATAAATGCACACAAAAAAATGGAACTTCCAGTCCCTAGAAATATACAGATCACAAACAACTAAATCATTCCTGAGGCAAATAGAATAATGTGGTGGGATGTGCCAGGGGTGGGGCACTTGCACCTAAGGATGGTCTTTCCCAACAGGGGCTGCCTGGCAAGGATTCAGCTGGCTAAAGATGAAGGAGGGAGGTTTGGGAAGCAAGGGAGGCACTTCCAAGGGATAGTAGAAAGCAAGATTTCAAAAGGGACATTGGGGAGGAAGTAAGAACTGTAGACAGGGAGGGCCACAGCACAGAGGCCATGAGGAGGGATTGTGATTTCAGTGCAAGGCGAAATGAAGGGTTCTCGTTTGTTTGTTTTTCTTGTGTTTATATGTGAGCTAGATCTAACTGACTTCTCAAATGCCAAATCGGAAACCTAAAGGAGATCTTTGGCCCAGTGGAAAACTACAGGGAGAGCAATTGTTTAGAAAGGACCCAGTGATGCTGAGGAAATTGAGTCCCCTCTTGGGGTTCTTAGCCTTACTGACAAAAGAATTTAAGAATGGACTCGAACAATTTTATTAGAATTCGAAAGAAAAACTTCAGGGTGGGCAAGTTGTAAATGTTGGCCATTGCCAGAAGAGGAACATGGAGATAGAAACGAAAAAGCGACTTCCTTTGAGCTAAGTCAGCATGGAAGTGTCAGGAAGGAGAAGTGAGTAGAGCCTAAGTGTGAGGAAAAGCATGCTCAGAACAGAGACAGAAGGAGAAGCCGAGCTCTCCTGGGTGATTCAGAAAAACCGGCAGCTTCTAGAGCTGCATGTCTGTAAGAGACTGCATCAGTAAGAAAGGAAAAGACCATCTCATTGAAGGGATAGTTATTATTCCTATTTCCTTAGCATGGTTTGTGGTGGGCCTGCCTTCTTGAAGGTGGTCCCTTGGACAGGTGATGGGCCAGCCCAACTGGATCAACACTTAAGGGAGGAGACAATGGCATGTCTCCACTGAGAGGCAGACTCCACTCTTTTGGAGGGGGCAACAGCTTTCCCTTGATGGATCTTCAATGCTATAGTAACACCAGGATACCTTGGGTCTGATGAGTGACCTCTCTGTGTCCTCCAGCACCAAGGCTAGCAAGCTTCCAGGGACTCACAGACGGAAAGACTCAAGTGTTTATTTTATGGAAGAAGAAAGTAATGATTTTTCTTTTCTTTTTTTGAGAAAGGGTTTCTCTGTGTAGCCCTGACTGTCCTGGAACTCACTCTGTAGACCAGGCTGGCCTCAAACCCACAGAGATCCTCTTGCCTCTGCCTCCCCAGTAGTGGGATAAAAGATGTGGGCCACCATCACCTGCTGAAAGTAATGATTTTTTTTTCTCAGGGTTTTTTGTGTGTAGCCCTGGCTGTCCTGGAACTCAGTAGACCAGGCTGGCCTTGAACTCTTAGAAATCCATCTGCCTCCCGGTGAAAATAATTATTCTTTAACATCAACATTCTTTGAGAGGCTGCATGAGTCACAGATCAACAATTTATCCTTTTGGCAATTCACAGCTTTTTGCAACGTCACAGCTGGTGAGCACTGTCTGTTCAGGGTAACTTTCTGCACTCACACTGAGTTCTAAGTCACTAAAAACCCAGTTAGTGGTACCCATTTGCTTCTGTTCTAGACCGTGTTAAGCAGTTTAGGCTGAGGTTAAGAATGAAGAAATGCCATTCCCCACTCCCTGTGCTAAGTGTGGTGCTAGACTCTTCACAGCAGAGCCTGTCAGCATCATCCTTCCGTCCTGTGCTGTCCCTGTGCTGGGCCTGTTTCCACCCAAGGCCAGCTGTAGTCGATGACTAGTGTGTTCTGGTGTGGGAGGGGAAACCGAGTTACTTATGATGTGAAATCTAATTCTTCATCTCTTTTCCACCCAGCAGACCCCATGCGGACAGCAGCTGTCCAGCCATGCTGATGCCAATGCCGGAGAGCTAACCTGAATCACAAAGGATGCCAGTATTTCCTGGTGACTGGGATTTTGAACAAAAACAGCTTTTGTTTCTTTTTTTTCTCAGTGCTAAAAACTGTTGCAATTTGCTTTAACCTTGCAGCCAAGAAGCTTAGCAGACCACACTAGTTAGAATATGCATTCTTCATGTACCACCATATCTCTACCTCTAAGCCCACAATTCTCAACCAAGTTTGTCTAAATCTCCAGTGAATCTGTTGCTGGTTCTCTGCTAGTACTGGTCAGCTGAAATAATTTTCCAGAACTCAGCTTTATAAAGTGTTATTAAATCATTGGATAGTGTAAACTTGTTTTCAGTCACACACGTGCATCTCCCTCCCACACCCACCTCACTTCAGCAATGACTGCTCTGAGTCAGCGTGCTTGATCTTGCCCTGTCCCAGAACTCACAGAAGATAATCCACACTTACATGAGAATACCAAGAAAATCCCAAGCAGCTGTGTGTTGACATGAGTTAGACTAAAAGCAAAATTAAATATGAAATGCAAAATTAGAAAACTCTGCATTCCAAGAATGTCTATGAAAAAGAAAAAACAAACAAACAAAAAACAAGAATGTCTGTGAAGGAAGTCAAGTTTTGGAAATTCCTCCCACCCACACTTTGATGGTCTGTTTTGATGTCTTACAATGATGTTTAATTGCTGTGAAACTGCAGTCCCTTCTCTGTCTCAGTGAGAAGGGCTCATTCCTAATAAAGGTGCACCTGGAAATGACTAATGATTTTTCCTGGGTTATGTTCTGTGTTCTCAAGACTGAAAGGATAGTATTTTTGCAGCGTTAGGGCTGGTGGGACAGCCCAGTGGGGCAAGGCGCATGTCCCTAGGCTTCGTGACCTAAGTTCTAGCCCCAGGGTCCATGCAGTGGAAGGAGAGAACTTATTCTGAAAGTGTCCCTTTAACTTCCACACTCAGTGTGGCACACATGTAAACATACACACATAAACAACTGTTCTTTTTTTAAAAAGATTTATTTTTTTTAAATTGTGTGTAGTTATGTATGTCTGCATGTGGTTATGTGCATGTGAGTGCAGGTACTCCTGGAGGCCAGAGGTGTCAGATCCCCCAGAGCTGGAGTTACAGGGAGCTGGGAGCTGCCAGACAGGGTGCTAGGAACTGAAACCAAGTCCTCTGCGAAAGCAGCAGGCACTCTTAACCGCGGAGCCATTTCCCTAGCCCATGGTCTTTTAATGTTTTTAATTGAAATGAAAAGAATGTAAGTGCAATGCCACCTGTAGCCAACTGGAAATCGTTTAGGATCCAGTCATTACTTCCATTCATATGTTACACCTGGTACCCCGCTGTGTTCGGCCCTTCCCCCTTGTGGGCCCCAGCTCCTCCCTTTACCCAAGACTGCTAGTCGTCAGGATCCACTCTGGACACCAGCAATTCCTGGGGAGGCAGAGGCAAAGGACTCTGCTGGCCTGTGTAGCCACAACGGCTGTCTCTGTGGCAGCAGCCGTGTGTAAAGCCCACGCCAGGCACTTCAACTCTGCCCCTTCAGGAGAGAGATCATCTTGATCATCCTCACAATGGTGGTCATGGAACAGGAGCAAGTCACAGAGGGAGAAAGAAGAGTGTGTGTGTGTCCAGCTGCTTCCAGAAGTCCTCCCCAAACCAAGAGGACCTTTGGCCCTCCTCCTCATGTCGGAAATAAGGCATCGGACAGGCTTCACAGTGCTTTGGAGGTCATGTCCATGTCCCCATCTCTGTGTGAAGATATGACCCCGTACTTAACAGCGACCCTAGCCAGAGGAATCCTCTCCTGCCCACAAAAAAGGGGAGGAAAAGACACAGAAGGCTTCCTTAAGCCCTCTTCAATGGTGAGAATCAGGAGTCTGTGAGGGGTAGTGGTAAGGGTACCCACTATTGAGCATGATTTTAGTACGGGGAATCTTTTCCTATGGTTTTCTTTGTCAGGGAAATTAGTCTGTGAAATGCAGAACCTTTGGGAAGGGGAGTCCTCAGAGATATTGAAAGGGTTATAAGATACACACTAAATTTTCATTCCATGGTTTTATACATCAAGAGGATCTATATGGTCTTTTACCACATTTCTTCAGTACTTTATTAAAAATGAGTAATCCATTTACCCAATCACACTTTTTCCCCCCAATCACATTTTCCCCCTTTAAAGTATCATGACCTTATGCACACAATTATCAGTTCATAATCTTTAGTCTGTGAAATCCCAGTGTGCCTTGTGGCTTCTGAGCATCACCCTTACCTCAGCTGAGCACAGCAACACATCCAGGACCGCATAGAGGGGTGACCCCTCCTTCTTCGGAGCTGGAGGAAGTGGCTGATGGTGGTTTCAGCTTCCTGCTCACATAGACCAGCACCCAGCAAGTGGCTGCAGAGTAAACTCTTAACTGACATCAGACTGGTGAATCTTGGGCAGTGTTTCTCAGACTTTTGAAGTGGATGTGGAATCTCCTCAGTAGCTGAAATGGGATGACTATAAGAGCCTGCATATGATGGCACTGAACACACAGATCCAGCTTTCCCATCTCAGCTACTCACTAAACGCCGAGCACATGCCAAGGTCCCCCACCACCTCAGGTCTCACCCTGTAGTCTAGCTGACCAGCAAAGTCTGCGATCTTCTTGCCTCAGCCCAAGTGATTAAGACGTGAGCCACCACACCTGTCTTTCATTCCAAGTTTTACGTAGGTTTTCACTCATGACCTCATAGCAGTCCTGTAGGCTAATTGTCAGTACGTATTCCCATCTGAAGATGGGTCACAGAGAGGCACAGAGAGCTTAAATGTTCGAGGTGCATCAACAGAGCCAACTCCTGAGGCTTCTAGGTGTAGACAAACGTAACTGCTCTGCTTTCTATTCAGGTTTTCCCATAGAAGGGATCTGTGCTTTCTGGCCCAAAAAGTCAATTGGCAGGCCTTCCTGAGCCTGTAGTAGATGGGAATGAACAGAGAGACCCACAACTGGACAATGTACACAAAGTACTTTGTCCCTCTCACTCCTAAATGGGATGTCTTCATCAAACTTCTCCCAGCAAGGCTCAGGGATCTATGCAGAAAAGGAAGCAGAAAAATTATAGAAGGCAGAGGTGGTGGATGACTCCAAAGAGTGTCTTGCAGACACCGCAGGACTGACACACATGTGAACTCACAGAGACTGTGGCAGCATGCACAGGGCCTGCACAGGTTCAGGACCGACGGGCCCAGCACCGGGTGGGGGGAGTGGGTACAGGGTTCGACCCCTACAAAGAAGCCATTTGTAATGCGTAGCTGCTAGCAAAGGGAAAATGGCTTTTTCCAATGGAGTGCCACTGGGTATAACAGCTGCAGAATGGGCCCCACACCCGAGGGGTTGGCTAACACAAAATAAACCTCCATGTTTTTTGTTTTGTTTTGTTTGTTTGTGGGCTTTTTGTTCCACTTTGTTTTGACTTTTTTTTTGTCATTGGGTTTTTGGTTTGTTTTGGTTTTTGTTTTAGATGGCTTTTGTTTTTGTTTTTGTTTTTTTTAACATTTATTTATTATGTATACAGAAGAGGGTGCCAAATCTCATTACAGATGGTTGTCACCCATTTCAGGGTTAGTGGGATGACTGTACACTGCTCTTAGGATGCTATGGAGGCAGTTTCTGGATTGGTAGGGATACATAGGCCTTTTTTGTCAAATGTTGTGTGGTATTTTGATTGTGTTCTTACAAATAAAGCTTTCTTGGAGTCAGAGAGCAAAGCCAGCTACTAGCCGGCCAAAATTAACCATAGAGGTTTGGAGGGCTAGAGACAGAGAGGAGTAAGATGGAGCTGAGAGAGGATCTTTTTGGATGGAGAAACAGTGGAGGCAGAACAACTGGTGGCTGCTCCCTGCTTCTCTGATCTTTCAGGTTCCTACCCTGATATCTGACTCCTGATTTTTAATTGATAAACATTAATTAGGCTAATTAGAAACATTAACTAGATTAATGTTTCATCTGGTGCCCAATGTGGGGCACCAAAATGTTATTGGTTGTTTTTTACTCTTTTGCTTTGTGGGGGGACTTGCTACCCAGCTCCCAAATAAAACACACGGAGGCTTATTATTTCTTATGAATGACCGGCCTTAGCTTAGCTTATTTTTAGCCAGCTTTTCTTAACTTAAATTATCCATCTACCTTTTGCCTCTGGGCTTTTTCCTTCCTTACTTCTGTGTATCTTACCCTTCACTCTCACTCCTGGCCCCTAGTGTCCTCCTCTCCTTGTTCTCTCGCTACTTTTTTCATTCCTTGATCTTTCTCCTTCTATCTGCTCTCTCTGTCTGCCAGCCCCACCTATCCTCTCTCCTGCCTCACTATTGGATGCTCAAATCTCTATTAGATCATCAGGTGTTTTAGACAGGCAAAGTAACACAGCTTCAAAAAGTTAAACAAATGCAACATAAAAGAATGCAACACATCTTTGCATCATTAAACAAATGTTCCACAGCATAAACAAATGTAACACATCTTAAAATAATATTCTACAACAGTCAAATTTGAATTTTTTTTCCCAGTCCTATCATGGGCGAGGGGGATATGTGACCACTAAGGCCAGTGCAGTAATGATTTGCCTGAGATAAGAAGGAAGTCAGGTTCAACACAAGTAGCCAGTGTTGGCTTAAACTTTTAGAATCTGGCACCGAGCAGTTTATTTTAGGCATATTTAAGTACAGCACAATTTGGAATAAAGTTTTCTGGTGTCACTTAACCCAAACCCATGCATATAATAAAGCTTAAGGCATAACTACATTAAAACTCTTTTTAAAGTTTATGTGACCTCTTCCATCAATATGGGTTTTTCAAATTGACTATATGTTACATCTTAAGGGTCTGGAGAAGGATCTGGTGTGGTCTTGGTCATACAGAATACCGCAAAGGTCACCAGGCTGTAAAACAACCCCCACTCCTGTTTCTAAGAGTCTAAGGGATCCAGATGTAGCCTGGCCATAGAGATAATGCAGAGGTCACCAGGCTATAAACCACATTCATTCCTAGCCCTCTGGGTGGAAACAGGCTATCCATCTCTTTCACTAAAGAGACACCCTGCATATTTAACTTTTCCGGTTTTCCTACTGCTTATCTTTGAGCACGGGGACCTCTACAGTTATTTATTAACAATATAGCTTTAGGCCATCATGTACTGTTCTTGTTACAGAATGTCTGTCCCTGACTCACAGGATTGCCAGAAATACATAATGGTAATAATGGTATTGATGGCAGAAATACAGAATGCTGTCTATGCAGTGTCCAAAGCATTAAGTTAGGACTTAATAATCTTGTTTAATTCTTCCAATGATACTATGAGGTCAATATTTTTATTAGTTTCATTTTATGAAGAAGCAAATTCAGGAGAAGTGCCACTTCCCCTCTCTGGTGCACATCAAGGTGAGTAGGTTCCACCAACCTACTCTGGCTTCATCATTCCCATGCTCAATCACCCTTCCAGGATAATTGTAATTTCTTTTAAGGAAAATGATAGATGCAAAATGTCTGGCCCAGTAAGAGCACACTAAATGATAAAGTTGAAGTAAAAAATAATTCTCTGAGTTCCTCAGGCCTAACTAACCTATAGAGTCCATGCAAATATCTCTTCTTGGAAGCCGGAGGTCCCTAAGGCCCCCTATACTGTGCCTGGCATGTCTTTCGATGCTCTGCTTTCCACACTTGGCTGCCATTGAAAGCCCTGCCTCTGAGTCCATGAGGACATGACCTCATAGTGTCATTGATATCAAGTATTCCTAGTGCCTTGTCTAAGCCTAAATTCCCTGGTCAAGTTTGCTGAGTGCTAAGCAAAATGAGGCATTTGGACGTAAGAGTCCTTAACTTGGAGACAAGTAGCCTGGCTAGTTTACCCATTAACTGTTGTGGAATATTTAACTATGTAAAGATATGTTACATTTGTTTATGCTATGGAATATTACTTGACTGTGTAAAGGTATTGTTGGACCCCAAAGTTTAGGGTCTCAAGTAGGCACCCCAAGAACCCAGACTCCAGTCCAGTTGATGCAACAGCACAAGGATTTTATTTAAGCATCTGTACAGATGGGCAAACTCTTGTCCTGAGAGCAAGAGTCGCATCTTACTGCAGCCCCATAAGGGCTTATAAAGGAAAAACCCACAAAACCTACAAGATTACAATTCCCATACAATTTCATGGCCTGATCACAGAGTGGGTACAGTCAAGTCCGCATGTACATTCTTCCTGAAACCTCAAGGGGGGTATCAGGGCGAGTGGAGTTTACACAAAGGTCACAGTGGTCCTTCCTGGAACACCTGGAACTATCCCAGTCACAGTTGACCACATCTCTTAACAGAAATCTTTACATTGTTACATTGTGGCAGGGGTGGTTGAGTAGTGTGGCTGAGTCAGCTTGCCCTTGGAACTAGATTTTTAGTTTCTTATTTCCTGGGGCTTGGGGTTGGTGTAAGCCTGAAGGGTTAGGGTCTTTCAGTATGTTACATTTGTTTCTGTTGCATTTGTTTAAAGATGTAAGGATATGTTACATTTATTTATGCTGCACTTGTTTAATTATGAGAAGATGTGTTGCTGTTTCACCTTGCCCACCTAAGGCATCTGATTGGTCTCATTAAAAAGCTGAACAGCCAATAGCTAGGCAGGAGAAGGATAGGCAGGGCTGGTGGGCAGAGAGAATAAATAGGAGGAAGAATCTAGGCTCAAGGGAAGAAGAGGGAATGAGAAGAGAAGAGGAGAGGGGAGGGGAGGGGAGGGAGGGGAGGGGAGGGGAGGGAAGAGAATGAGGAAGCAAGAGAGGGATACAGCCAGGGCCAGCCAGGCAGCCTCCAGCCAGACATAGAAACAGCAGCAAAGTAAGATATACAGAAAGAAAAAAAGAAAGAAAGAAAGAAAGAAAGAAAGAAAGAAAGAAGGAAGGAAGGAAGGAAGGAAGGAAGGAAGGAAGGAAGGAAGGAAGGAAGGAAGGAAGGGAAGAGAGATAGGTAAAAAGCCCCAAGGCGTCAGGTGGCGGCACACACCTTTAATCCCAGCACTCGGGAGGCAGAGGCAGGTGGATCTTTGTGAGTTTGAGGCCAGCCTGGTCTACAGAGCGAGATCCACGAAAGGCTCAAAGCTACACAGAGAAACCCTGTCTCGAAAAATTAAAAAAAAAAGAAAGAAAGAAAGAAAAGAAAAGAAAAAAGAAAAAAAAAGCCCCAAGGCAAAATGTAGATGAAGAGAAACAGGTTAAGTTATAAGAGCTAGCAAGAAATGAGCCTAAGCTAGGTCAAGCATTCATAACTAATATTAAGTCTCTGTGTCATGATTTAGGAGCTGGTTGGTGGCCTAAAAGAGAAAGCTTGGTACAGTTAACCAACTGTGTTCCATTATAGTCAGTAGACATTTATTAAGCAACTTCTGTTTTGGTACTAAGAGACATACACAGCAATAAGTAAGTCCAGACTGGTGTCCCAGAGCTGCTTAGGAACCTCTGGTGCCTAAAAGGCTCCACATAAGACCATCTTTCTTTCCATATTTATTAGAAACTGTGAGGCTTATGAGAAATTTGGTTCTTGCTGGTGGTGACATGCAGCTTAGAAAAGCATCCAGGCAATAGTTAGTAGCATCTATTGACATTTAAACAGTCATCTTCACAATTTAATTATTGCCAAGGAAACTGTCTGGATTCTTGCTTTCTGGTCCTGCAGCATTGCTATCAGCCTTCATCACTGTTACTGAAATCTGGGTGGTGGTCTCTTGGGGGACTGTAGTGAGTGTCCTAGCTACTTTCTATTGCTGTGAAGACAAGGCAACTTAAAACATCTAACTGGAGGCTTGCTTACAGTTTCAGACAGTTAGTCCACGACCACTGTAAAGGGGGTATGGTAGGAGGCAGGAAGGCATGGTGCTGGAGCAATAGCTAAGATCTTACATTTTGTCTGCAAGTTGGAGGCATAGAGAGCCAGTCAGGGCCAGGCATGGGATTTTGAAAACTCAAAGCTCACTGCTGGTGACACATCTCTTAATCCTTCTCAAAACAGTTCTAACAACTAGGGACCAGACAGTAAAATATATGAGCCTATGGGGGCCATTCTCATTCAAACCACCACAGTTGGTAATTGAGACCAAAATGTCCACTTCTCTAGCAGTTCACCCTCAAAGGAAGGTACTGTAAATTAGAAAACCAAGCATCTAGAATCCAGGTGTAATGGTATGTATCTGTAATCCCAGCACCTCAGAAACAGAGTGAGGAGGATCATTAAGTTCAAGGCCAGCCTGGTCTACATATCAAGTTTCATGCCACTCAGGGCTGCACATCAAGACTGCCTCAAATACAGAACACCAGCTTATGAGACTGGTTTTAAGGCCTTTCTTGGGGCTGGAGAGATGGCTCAGTAGTTGAGAGTGTTCACTGCACTTTCAGAGGATCCAAGTTTGATTGCCACCACCACACAGTGGCTTACAATCACTTGTAACTCAGATTGCAGGGAATCTGCCATCATCTTCTGGCAGACTCCTATATGTATGTGGTGCCCATAAACTCACACAAGTATAGATACACACACACCCACACCCACACACACACACACACACACCAAATACATCTAACAAAGACAACTTGCTGGGTTTAATTTTACATTAGTAGAGAATATGGGGCAGAAAAGTAAAAAAACCCAGCACTCAGAGTAAGTCCAGAGATACCATGAGAAGGTCAAGAAACAATTTTAAGGAAGGTCTGCAGGAGACTGTGTGTGTGGCCACCACGACCCAATCCTTGACTCTAGCCTCCACCTACACAACAATGGGGAATCTGCAGTTGCTCCAGTGGCAATGCTGTAGGGAAGTCTAGGCCCTTGGTCAATTGCTTGTGAGGCAGAATCAGAAAAACAAAAGACAGGAGAGACACGTATCTGGGAGTCAAGGCTAACTGATGGTGGAGGTGGGGCGGGCCCTTGTAACTGGGGCAGGATAGGGGGTGAGGAGAGACCTATCGGAGCAGGCTGCTCCCAGTGCTGCCAACCTGAGAACTGCAATGGTCTGTTCCCTAGGTTCTCAAATTCTGGAATCACTTATGTCAGCATTGCCTGGAAATGTATCATCAATGCACACTCTTAGACGTACCCTGGATAACAAAACTATCAGCTCAGACCGAAGCCCAGCAGCCCATGTTTTAATAATCCCTCAGAGGGTCACCTTGGGGTCACTGCTGTGAACCACTGGGAAAGCAAGGCTGAGTGATACACTGAGACCTCGGAGAGTAAATTATTAACTCCGTGGCAGGGTGTGGCCATCTTTGTGAGGCTGCTATTCTGGTCTACTCTGGAAGTGACGAGAATGTTCACTTTTCACTCACTTGTGTTCATGTAAATAAACCCCATGTCAGTTACCTTTGCATTGCTGTGAGACGCCCAAGATCAGCACTCTGGCTCAGGGCTTCAGTCCAGGCGCACCTGGCTTTGTTGCTTTGGGCCTGTGTTGAAAGCTGCTTACCTCACTGAGGGCTAGCAGGAGAGAAAAGGTGCCTTGGCCCAACAGACTCCTCAGGGGTATGTCCTCCGTGACTTACTTGTTCTCTGTGACTTACTGCTTCCCATGCTGCCCCCCCCCTTCGTTTCCACCACTTTCCAAAATTTACTTTTTATATTGTTTTGAGCTTTGCCCCCAGGCAAATCAATGACCTCTTACACAATGTGATCGAACACACACAACGGAAAATAGAGTGAGACTGTGGCACTGATGTCATCATCACGCCAGGTCAGCGAGGGGTCTCCTGCCCTCTGGAGTCCTAGAAGCTATAAATACTAAGAGCAAAAGCATTTTAGTGTGGCTCAGGTAGTAAGGCAAGAAGAAACAGGACTCGGCTGGATAAGAATGAGCAAGTCAACAGAGGAGGGGCAAATCCAGCCTCTGCAAGCGTATTAAAGTAAGCTCGTAACAGACTGTGTGCACTAAATTACATGGGATTTTCTTAAATGGGAATAACTAGGAAGGCTATCTGCTTAAGATAGCCAATGTTGATTGTTGTTGAACATTAAACCGTAACTAAGGTGTAGAAAACTAAGTTCTGAGACACTAAGCTGCCTTGCGACACCAAAGCCTTGCATGCAGCTGAAGCAGCAGTTGTGTTACATACATAACAAGGGGGTGTTTCTCCACTTGTTACATCCCATAAGATGTTTTCCATCTCCTCATCCTCCTGCCCAACTTACAGGGCAGTCTACCACCCGAGGTATCTTGAAGTTCATTTATGCGTGCTCTGTAGCCCCTCAATAGCTCTTCATGTATCATGTTTCCATTCTGTATCTTGCATTCATGGGAAACTTCACCCTGAATACCAGGCCCACAGGCTGACCAGCTATTCCTGACAGAGCCAATAGAAGGCCACGTGTGGGCATGCTTGCCATTTCTCATTCTGTGATTATTGTTCATTCCAGACAATCTGGCCTTTTCAGAGGCAGTTGGGCTCACACTGGCAGCATAATCACTAAGTACATAATACATAATTATGCCTGGCCTTTGTCTGAGGGAGGGTTAGGGAGATAAATCCAAACATGGGCCTGGCCCTCAAGAAACACCCAAGTAGAGACCACTGACAAACAGCTATCTAGCAATGTTGTAAGTTCTACAACAGAGGTATATATAACAAGGAAAGGCACCGTGGAAGTAAGTGGTTCTTCCTGGGAGTGCCAGTGGGTGGCCGTGTCAGAGCAGCAGCAGGCGGCAACTGAAATTCAAGGTGACGGACCCCAGAATGCCTTTTGCTTCTGCTGTGCCCTTACATGGTTGCCCCTGCCATCTTCCTCTGGTATCTGGCATGGTGAGAATGGGTGTGGGGAGCTCCCCACTTTCTGCAGTGTACTGTGTTTATCCCGTCCAGTTCTACTGGGCATTTTTACCTGTGTGGATTATTATGAAGATCTCTTCCTAAGCTGTACTGTCTAAATGATAATAATAATGTTAGTTTAAATAGAGTTTTGATTAAAAATACAAACAAGGAACTGTCCCTCTGCTACAACACATGAGTTCCTATTGAGGAGCCACATAGACTGTGGCTTAGGTTAATGATGAAGAAAAACAATTGAGTCCCAGTTAGCCCAGCTAGCTTACATTCATTTAACTGTAATGTTGGGAGATGTGTTTCACAGGTTTCAGAGTGCATTACAGCTGAAACAAAGCTTTGAAAATAATAGACTAAGATGTTTTTGTCAAAGAGCTTGAAGTGAAATACCCAAGAAGATAATCTAAAGTCTTAGAAAGGTACATAGTTGAATGTGGAACTCTTTAAGGTCAGGTAACAAGAACGAAGCAGCCCAATTATTACTAGCTGACACACTTTTCTAGCTAGGATTGGTTGATGACCAAAGATGATGATTAATTTCTTGTACCCATTTTTGCCCTCAATCTCCTGATATAAAAAAGTATTGATGAGTAGGTACACACCCCAAAGATTTAAAGTAGAGCTAACTAATTCTTTTTCATATATTCAAAATTTAGGTTTGTGATTCCTTATAAGATTACCATTCAGGGTAAGTAATAAAGTGATTGGCCCTTCTTTGTAACTGCACAGCTGCAGCCAGCCAGGAGAAGACCTGACTGAGAAGAATATCCTGCTTGCCCACTTGGTCAACCTATAACAGGTTGCTTGGGTGTGAATGGATGTGGGTTCTTAAGATAATTTATTTTTCACCTGTAATATGTAAAATGTTTAGTCATGCAAGGAAGACGAAAAACATGTTTTTATCAGTATTCATTGCAATCATTCACTTGAAAAATGGAATGTAACCACATTGCAATTCCTGCATTGCCTGAAAGAATTTGTTGTGGTATGTAAGCTGTAGAGGAAAAGTATACAGTAGAAAGAGCACAGAAAGAATATGGAAGAACAAAGGATAATAAAGAAGGAAACCATCAAGAGAGTGTGTGAGTGTCTTTTTTCCAACCCCCTCAGATAAAAAAGTTTGTACCACTGTTGTGGATTTCCCTTTGAGCCCTGAGCTACCTGGAGGCTAGTCCTCCAGGAGGTGATATGGGAGAGTCACAGAAGGCAAAAGTAAATGCTGTTTAAATTGAGTTGTCTTGGATATGACAAGATTTTGCATTAGGGAACCTAACCCAAGGGACAGAAAGAGTATATAGTATGAAGAATACAGATAATCGGAATGAACAGGACAAGATATCAAGATGGGACACATTTTGCTTGAGAGGAGTATTCAGGCAGAGAAGGCAGGCCTGGCTTACCAAAGCCCTTGCTGGGAATGTGTGTACCTAGTTCTTCTATGGGCCATAGGAGACCTTGCAGGAAGCAGTGTTCCTAGATCAGGTTTCTGTTAGGAGTATAACTTCACAGGTGCCAGGGAGCCCTTGGTGACTGAGCAGGCTTTACAGGCAGTTCTTCTGCAGAGGGGCTTCAGCACACGGCACACAACAAGCCCCCGTGCTTGGCTGCTGTTCTTTCCTCTATCTGGGTTCCTCAGACCTAGGAAGCTGCAAATTCTTATTCCTTTACTACACAGGTCTCCATATCATAAACTCTTGGCCCAGCCAACACTCCAATCTGCAGGTTTTGTGTTAAATCATTATGAAAAGGCTTTTCTGGATAGAGGTAGTTACCTTGCTATGAGTTTATTTTATCCTTTAAGCAGAAGTGAAAGTTGGTGCGATCTTCTTATATCATTTCACATCTACGAGTCATCTATAACACTAGCCATGCTCAGGATTTTATACACAATGGGAATTGTTTATAAAACGTAATTGTGCGGGGCTGGAGAGATTGCTCAGAGGTTAAGAGCACTGGCTGTTCTTCCAGAGGTCCTGAGTTCAATTCCCAGCAACCACATGGTGGCTCACAACCATCTGTAATGAGATCTGGCTCCCTCTTCTGGCCTGAAGGGATATACGAAAGCAGAACACTGTATACATAATTTAATTAAAAAAATATACATAAATTAATTAAAAAACAAAAGCATAATTGTGCTTGAGAAATTAAATATTCCCAAAATCACTTTAGCAATTTAATACTCAGAGTGGAAATAACTACAGAAAACTTCATTAAATTTGTTTTTTTAAAAATGGTTTATTTGTTATAAAACATTAAATACTAAAGCTAAAAACATATAAATTCAGGTCAGGCTATATTAAAATACATACATACCCTTTGAAAAATCTGATTAAAAGTTGAATTAAACAGATGCTTTAAATAAAATAAAGTAATTTTTGAAGACATTTTAAACCTAATTGGCTAGATCAGTGTAGTGTCATCTGTAAAATTACAGTTGAAATGTTTGGCCATCTTGGAATTCAAATTCATCTGATTCCTCAGTCTTCTAGTATGCAGTATGAAGCCCCAGCACGGCTTGTACAGGGGTGGGCTTCAGTCACAATGCCAGTGCTGTCTATTAGAAATCTAGACCCCTGCAGTAGGACAGGGAGGAAGTAGCCAGCAGCACACAAAGAATGCACATAGGATGCAAACCTGGCCCTGAACGAGGCTCTTAGTTCTACCACTACACATTGTCCTCTCTCACTAAAATGCTTGGTAAATATGTGGAAGCAGAAATTGTGCAACAAAGCATATACCCATCTAGAAATAATCCTTTGATTGGAAAACAACACTCAAAACCAGCACTAATTTAGCCACGATCATTTTAAGTATTTGAAATTTCTCATCACTTCCAATTGAGTGAATTCAATAGTCCTGAGGGATCTGTATTCAAATGTGCTTAAGAACTCATTTATATTCTGAAACATGGCTGCCCCAGTCACTCTCACAGGTTAGTGAAAAACTTCCAGAATAAACACTCGAGACCACCCATTTCCAAAGTCAACTCCCACTCATGAGAAACACCCCAGAGGAACTAGTTGTGATCTATTTAAAAGTTAAAATAGTATTTCCAAGAAAATGCTTTGTTTTTCAACTCCTATTTTTCAATATCCTAAAATTTTAGAATTTTAAATGCTGTGATTAGCACAGACGATGAGCATATGCTTTCAAGTATCAAAAGGCTACCACTGGATCTAAAATCGCAAAGGAACTGGTAGGTATCTACACTAGTCTGTTCTTTACAGTGCTAAGCCACCAAATGAGATATGCCAATAGCTGTGCAACTCAAGTCATTAAAACACAAAAACCAAAATGCATTCCAGTCATCTTCATTGGCACAGCACAATTAAATGAGCTTTCTTCGGATTCTGGCCACAGGAATTATTCCCTTTACTCTGACAGTAGTGGTGTGCATAAAGGGCTTTCTGTATGCAACCCTAACACGACAGGGTAAGACAGTTGAATCAGACTTTTGAAAAGCTGGGGAATATGCATATTAAATCACTGGAAATTAGAAAAATATATCCCAGTACTAAATTACAGATGCCATGGTGTTAGCACTAATAGTAATCCATTTTTCCATGCCCAAGCTTTTGTGCATCTTACAGAATCATTTCTGCAAACATGTAATATGAGAGAACTAACTTGGCCATCTGAGTGACACTGTCTCTACATCTAGGTCTTTGATTTGCATCCTTTCTTTTACCTTCCTAGGTGGCTTTGCCAATTCATTTTCATTCATTTTTTCATAATTAATTTCAGTCCTTGCAAAGTACTCAATTCAAGCCACTGCCATCCTAATCTTAACAGATACAGTTAAAAGAAAGAATTCTTAAGCTTTTGTAACGAAGTTTCTATTAGGCATCTTTTCCTGTGATTATCTTTATAACTGTGTATTATAGTCAGGCTACTCACTCACTCTTATCAATTTCCTGGCTTCACATATTGATCAAGAAAGTATCTGCTCTTCTGGGATAGAGTCAGAAGTGAGCTAGTGCCCCAAAGCCAACCAAAAACATTTCTTTCTGCCAGGAGTGGTCACTGTGGAGGCTCTAGGCAGTACAAGTTTCCCCAAAGGTGGGAACCTCCACTCTGCTCTCCTGGTATCAGAGACTCTTCTGCTTTTCACTCTTTGGAGTGAGGTTTGAATAAGAGAAAAGCATTTTCAGCCAGGTATGGTGGCGCACACCTTTAATCCCAGCACTCTGGAGGCAGAGGCAGGCAGATTTCTGTAGGTTTGAGGCCAGCCTAGTCTGCAAAGCGAGTTCCAGGACAGCCAAGGCTGTTACACAGAGAAACCCTGTCTGGAAAAAAAAAATAGCATTTTCCTCATAGGAAATACACATAATTTCAGGGAGCCAGTGCAAAGTGAAAACATGGGGCCCTTCTTCAAACATTTTTAGGAATTTAACAACTGCACTTGCAGAGCACTAAGCCACCTTTCTAAGGTGGGAGCATGGAGAATCCAGAGGGTTACACTGAAGTAATAACCAGCCCTGATTAGGTTTGTGGCTGACTGACAGGCAGATGTGGTTAGATGGTCCAGATGGGGCAGCTGTTTTTCATTGTATTCATTTAAACACTCTCAGAACTGGAGCCAACTGTTATGTGGCAAATTTCTATTCCTACAACTTCATGCCACACTGGTTGGCACTCCCCAGAATTCCACAGTCACTCGTGGCTTGTAAATGGCCCTTCTTTTAGCAGAGCAATCAGTCAGACATGATGAAATTTTTGTATTTATCCTAGATGATTTTTTACAAATTAAACATCTCTTAGCTAGGACAGGTCTTAGTGTTGTTAAAGTGATGGGACAGCCTACAGGAGAAGCCCCTGTCCAACAGTTCTATATTCTAGGTGAAGCACTCAAGTCTGCAGACTATGCTCCCTTTTAAGACCACCACAGTTCTTCAAAGACAGCTAATAAGCTACATGGTGATTTTTTTTTTTAAATACCATACTGATTTAGTTATAAGAATTTTACTGGAACCCAGAGTTACCCATTCTTCATAATAATAAAAAAGTGTATGTATACAAAAGCTCAGGTCACATGACTAAACAGCGACATTTCCGGGAGTGGATATACTTCCTGTACTCCGCCAGCTGCTTCAAGTACATGTTTGATGGCCATCTGTGCTTTTCAACGAAACTTCGTTCTTCCACTAAAATGTTAAGGGGAAACAAGTTAACTGCATATACTTTATTTTTTTGTCAAGATGAAATACAAATGATCGGTTGCTGTTACAGAGGAGCTCAGTCTGTTATATCCCGCATCCTTCCCACAGCCTTCAAGAATCACTTAGAATCTGGGCAAAAGAAGCCATCAGGATTTTTACCAGAATACAATTTGTGATGACATGCACTGTCCCACCAAGTAGTATTTGACTGCTTTCCTTTTCTACTTCAATAAAACTTTTGTTTTTACTGGAGATAAGAAATTCATTTTTTCCTTATGGATAACCTGATCTTTCAAACTCTATAAAGTATTCCTAACTATACTTCCTATCCATTCACAGTCAACTAGCTAATCTACTCATCCCGATGTTATTACCTATGCTCCAAAGTCTGCCATACTGTAAGTTCTTGGTCTTCAGGCTTGCTCTTCTAGCCTCCCTGTACACTGTGCACTCTGGATCCACTTTCATAGAAACCTGTGTTCCAGTCCAGGCTCTCACCCCAAGCTAGCTACACCCAGAGTCTACAAATCGGTGACTCTTTGGGTTTGGATTTTCTGCTTCCCATTTTCTGTACAGGTTGTCTCCACTGATTGGAGGGAGGCCTACCAAAGCTCTTTAGTCAACATTTACTAATTCCACTGTTGAGGCCCCAGGCTCCATCCTGCCTCTGACACACCTAGTACTTTAAACATTGAAGGGTTTGGGGATCCTCCCATTCCGTATGCTTTTGCATTTCATTCTACTTAGTTTGATTTCATCACCTGCTGTTTAACTTCACGGGCATGAGGGTTAACAAGGTCCTAGTTACAGGATCTAAATGACAGCAGAAAAGCCACCTGCTCAGGGAAGCCGGTTCTCTCTGCTTCATAAGGAAGCTAAGATGACTTTTTAAAGACAACTCCAAACTGCATGTGGTGGATACGACTTTAATCCCAGCACTTGGGGGGCAGAGGCCGGGAGGTTAGGAGTTCAAACCTTGGCTAGAAAGCAAAATATAAGCCAACCCAAGACGCACATACCCCATTTTTAAGAAGAGAAAAATAAAAACGAACACTAAGAAAAAGAGTGCTGTCAAGAGAGCCAATTGGTAGGATTCTAGTGACAATCGGGTGTCTAAAGCTGACAAAGACCAGTTCCACAAGGAAGCTGTAAAGGACATGACAGGAATTTCCCAACCCCAAGCAGATGGGAAGGGGCTGGGTATAAAATCACCACTGAAAGGAGAGAAGACTCCAGCCCTTTGGAGAGGACATGTCCCCTTTGGTGGGCAGCACATGTCCCCTGTACTGGTAGCCACTGCCTAGCTCCAGGCTTTCCCAGGAGAAAAATAGACTCAGGGTATCCAAATCTTTCAGATTTTCTCCTGGAGATTTTAAATGGAAGTACTATACAAAAACACAATTTTAAATGGTGGTTGAAAAAAAAATCAACCCTGGTAGACCTGACTGGAGTCAGAGGTTGCCAGTTCATAACCACTGATTTAGTGTATTTCATAATGCTCTGTTACCCAGAGGACTTCTTCCTCTGCTAAGGAGAACCATACCACAGGTGCCAAAGATATGAACTCTCAGTTCCCACCCAAGGGCAAGACTGATCCCTGCCACAGACAGCACTTGTGTCTTATACGGCTTCTCAGAGGGCACCCTGCTCCTCTGATTTGCCACTGGGCATTGCACATTTTATAGGCAATTGTATAAGTAAGGGCTAATAATACTAATAACAGAAATTACACAGTCTTTCTCCCAAGGCTGTAATTATTTATACTCCAGGTAGCTCATACATCCACATGAGTGGAAAGAAAATAATCTTATTCTTTTACAATTGTGGTGACCTAAGGTGACAGTCACAGTAACTCTAGAGTCAAAATGCAGCTCAATTAATGTCTTAAGGGACAGCCTAATGCTCTTTGTACCTGGAGCAAGCAGAGCACATCTTCTCTTTATGAAATAAGCTCAGTTGTTTGTTTGTTTTTTCTTGCAAAATGCAGGGTGAATGATACCTGCAGTTGGCTTTGGTTTGATTATATTATACTACTGTCTTAACAGCTGAGTGCCATGCTAGGGGACAGGCTGACAATAGGCACATTGTTCCTGGCTGAATCTGTCAAAAGCCAACTGTAAGAATCCTGGATTCCATGTTTCCATGTCAATATGTGGAGCAGAATGAGGCCAAGAGGCCAAGAGCGTCTTTATGTCTTGTACATTAGCACTAAGACACGGCACAGATAAGACAGAGAGGAGCCCAAGAGCTGTAGATTCAGCCTTTTGATTTTCTGTTCTCAGGTTCAACCACCCTGCACTTACCCCTTCCCCCCTACTCTCTCTGTGCCACCCAAAAGCCCCTCAGACATCTCGGAGGAGATCTCCCTGTCCTTGGCTAGGCATTCCTCCAGGTCCTTGTCCATTACTCATTTCCCTCCGCACCAACGCTGCTTGTCTGACCGCTCCCTCTGACAAACACTCTACCTTTGCTTCCTTTCCTACTAGGCAGTTATAGGAATCTCTACCTGTTCACTATGGAGTTAAGACTGGTCTTGAACCAGGATCCTATTGCCTCTACTTCCAAGAGCAGGGATTAAAAGCTTGCATTACCATGCCTGGCTGACTCATTTTAATCCTTATCTTTTACCTTAAAAATTATAGTCTAATTACTTCCAACTGGCAAGATACATAAATATTTGGTCAATAAAAAACTGTTATTCAAAAGTTCCTATGTAGATATGTACATACAGATTCTCTAAGTATTAAAGGTGACATATTGTAAATAATAAACTATTTATATTTCTATGAAAAGAAAAAAATTAAACACGTTGTTTAAATTTTCTTCCCGATTGATTTAAGTAGCTAAAACTAAAGTCTCATTTATTATAGCCAAGTGGCACCTGAGGACACTCACCCTAACTCTCCTACCATAAAAAACCAATTAAAAATGAATGGGCACTATAAAATAATCATTAGAAGCTTCTTGTGTAACAGGTCAAACTGGTCATGCGACACAGGTGACTGTATGTGAGAGAGTCCTCGATTACACAGCAGAATTGAAAGGACGTGTCTAACATCACATTTGTGTTTTTATGTTAGAGCAGCAGCTGTTTCTTAGTAATTACATCTCAAACCTCAAACAAAGGCTTCTTTCCAAAACAGAAATCAGCAGTCTACCTGAAAGGTCCTGAAATTCGGGCTTTTGGCTGAATATGAGGTAGTTAGCGGCGATGAAATGAAGCAGCCACGTTGAAAGGCAGTCAGAGTGGTGGAACTGCAAGGAAATGGAAGGAGACAAGTTATACACCTGTCCTGACCAGACTGCGGCCACGGTCCGGGAGAGATCGGAGTCCACACCCAGGGGTACACGCCTGCAAAGTGCTGCCATGTTTGGTAACTGTGGCCACAAGAGGAGACTGGAGCACTATTAACAAATACTGATAAGGTTAGCTCGCCCAGCAAAACAGCCAAGTCACCAGAAACCAGACAGTGTGCCAGAGCAGCCGGGCTGTGCCTGTAACCAATGAACACTGAGGTTCTTAATGCTCCAGTGTAAACTTTTCATACAAGGTCTAGTCATCAGGAACCACATTCACATCTCAGTCAGAACTGAGCATTTGCTCTTAGGATCATTGCTACACGGAGCTGGATTTTCTGTATCATTCTTCTCCTTCTGCGTTCTGAGAGCTGCTAAGTGAGGGAGACTAAGAGCAATCTGGCTGGTAAGATAATCAACCCACACATGCACTGCTCTAGGCAACCATCAATCTGCGTTATAGTGATTTGATGATGGGTGACTTTGGTAGAGTTCTCTGTTATTGTCCTTGCAGTAGATGCTTAGACTTACTATATTACGTGGACAGTTTAGTGGCACTAAGTACACTTGTATGGCTGTGCAGACAGTACCATTATCCATTCCAGACAACTCCATCATCCAAAATAAAACTTACATTTGTTTAATACAAATAACTCCCTTTAACTCCTGAGGGCCTTGGCTGTACTGTTTTACTTTCTGTCACTAGAAATCTGACTACAGTAGGTACTCGATGTAAGAGGAAATCACACAATACGTCCTTCTTTATTATACTTCATTTCACATAGTTTCTTCCAAAGGTCATCCATGTTGTCAGCTATATAAAAAGTCAGGGGATGAGTAAGCATCTGTAGCTATGCTAATGGAAGCCACCAGACAACTGACCAGAGTGGACTACCCGGAACAGGAAGGCCAGGGCGTAGCCTCAGGGACATGGCTTGGAAAAGGAGGGGAAAAGCTGGCTATGAAAACATGTTTCAAAAGTAGGACCTTAGTTATTGTATATATTATATAACACATATTAAAATATCTTGGCAAGAAATGGAAGGTACCTCATTGTAAAATTAGGGTTTTGGCTGGCATGGTGACCTACGCCATGAACCCCGGAACTCAGGAAGCAAAGGCAGGAAGGTGTCTCTGAGTTCAAGGACAGCCTGGTCTACAAAGGAATTTCCAGTCCAAGCAAGAATATAGTGAGACTCTGTCTCAAAAAACAAATCAACAACAAAAAAAAGTAAAGAGCTTGGGAAATAGATGTGCTATCCTCTGGTAAAGGGTTTCAACGAAAAAAGGTCAAGGATATAAGACAAAGGCTTTAAAAAGGATAAAGGCATAAAAAAATATAAACCAAATGCTGAACTAGAGCTATTAAATATGGGGAAAGTACTCAGGAGCTCGCAAAAAAGCTCAGGAACAAAGTTCCTACTCTAATGTAGCTAAGTATTACCATATACATTATACATAAGGATATACATTTAATTGAATGTGAGAGTACGTACACTTCCGTGGGTTAGACAGGGCTTCTGAGAGAGCTGAGATGAAGAACCCTCCCCTGAGCCCGAAGAAGCCAGGCTGAGAAAAGCAACATTTCTGGTACAGTAGTGACAGAGGGATGAGGAACACTTTAACGAAGAAACAGGATCCATGGTAGAGAACAGAGCAAGGGGAGGGAGGAGAGAGCAGCAGCGAGGGACCCTGCAACTGCTCACCTGGAGAGAAGACACAGGGGTGTGGCACAGAGGAGAGCGACGACGGGAAATTCAGATTCGGAGAGCTACTGGGGAGCTTAACTCAGCGGGAGACAGAGAACGGGGCAGGACACCCCTAATTCTGACCAAACAGGCAACCTCAAACCTTCTGTTTTCTGTTGCTGTACTAAACACCTTTGACAACCAAATTATAAACAGAGAAGGTTTGTTTGGCTCGAAGCCCTAGAAGTTTCCATCCACGACTGGTGAGCCGCTTTCCTTCGGCCCTGCAGTGGCAGAACAAGGCAAGCATTCCAGGCAGGGCAAATTGTCTGCTTCATGCCTGGGAAGAAAATGAAGAGAGAAGGAAGGGGTTTCCCACAATCCCCTTCAAGGGCAGTCTTAATGACATGAAGAGCAGAGGCATGTGTGTGATTCCCAGCACCCACATGGCCACTTAGAAGCCTCTGTACCTCTGGTACTAGGGCACCTGCAACCATCTTTGAGCACCATGCATACATGTGGCATACAGATACACAGACAGATAAAACAGCAATACACATAAAATCAATGTTTTTTTAATTTGAAAAGAAGCAAAAAAGCTTAGAGTAGATAAGTTAGACTATTTAAATTGAGAAGGGAACTAAGGAGTCAGAAGTTAGTACTGGGGGACACAAATCCAAAGAATTTGCTGATAGAGACGCAAGCCGGTGCGCAGCTGTGGGAGGTGCCTTAAACCGGTAAGAAGTGACCCATGGGATGCACTCCCAGCTGCTCACACCCGGACCATAGCATAAAGCCTTGCTGGCAGAGTATGAAAAGAGTCCACCAACACCAAGCAGAGCTTGCCTAGCAGCAGGAAGCCCTGGGCTCCATCTGCAGCACTGAACAACCAGCAGTGGACATGCTCAGAATCCCACTACTCCAGAGGGAGAGGCAGGAGGATTAGGCGTTCAAGATCATCCTTTGCTACAAAGTAAGTTTGGGGCTGGTCTGGGATAAGTGAGACCTTGTTTCCAAATAAATGAAGTAAAATAAAAATAAAGGAATTCAGGATGTAAACATGCTAACAAGAGGGAAACTTGTTCAAGGTCAATATAAGTATATCAGAGAAAGATAAGGGTTACTTGATTTTTAAAATTTGTTTTTAATCTATAGTGTTAAATACATCTGACTGTAAGACTTGATTATGACAGATATGAAGTACAAAATGGAAAGTTAAAAATGCTCACATGCTTTGGATAAATTTCCTTCTCTACCCAGAAATATTTACAACGATTAATGAATTTGCTTCAGCCTGGAGCAAGCTTTCAGCTGTCAGGAGTTCTGTCTCTTGCTCCAGCACGTGGCTCCAGGTCGGCTTGGATGAAGACGAAGCCACCAAGCTTTTGTCAGCTCTGCATGTCAAACGTGACAGGGAAAGGTCCGTGCTGGGAGCCAGACGTGATTTTCAGATTTCCCATTCTAGAGTGATAGACCAGGGTCCTGAGGGGGTGACTCAGAAGGCTCAGTTTAGGGCACATTCAGTAAGATCTGTGATGTGCTAAGGCCACTTGGAGTTTCGGCAGTGGGGGAAATGGACGATAACACAGGAGGAGGATCGATGAGAGCCATCTTCTCCCGTGAGTGAGAGGCTGGGAAGGACTGTATGCTGGGCTTTTGACTAGAATTGTTTTTCTTTTTCATTCATTTTACATACTGACCACAGTTTCCTCCCTCTTCTCCTCCTGTCCCCCCACCCAACTCCCATCTACCCCCCTCTCCACCCATTCCTCCTCCATCTCCACTCAGAAAGGGACAGGCCTCCCATGGGCTTGAACATAGCATGGCACATCAAGTTGAGGCAGGACCAAGCTCCTCCCCCTGCATTCAGGCTGGGCAAGGTAATCCAGCATGGGGAACAGGTTCCCAGAAGCCAGCTAAGTGCCAGGGACAGGTCCTGATCTCACTGCTAGGAGCCTTACAAACAGACCAAACCTCACAACTGTCACACACATGCAGAGGGCCTAGGTCAGTCCCATGCAGGCTCCCTAACAGCTCAGGTCAGCTGTCTCTGTGGGTTCCCCCTTGACTAGAATCTTATCTTGAAGTCTGAGGGACAGATTTCAACACACAATACTAGTTTATTTATAGACTTGGTCCTGTCCTCTTCCATATTCTAGGGACTTTAAAAATTAATTTTTATATATGTGTACACACACATATGTACATATACATGAGTGTTTTATCTGCATGTATAACTTATTTGTGCCTATGGATGAGTGTGAGTCATCCTGGGTGCTGGGTACCGATCTGGATCCTCTGAAGAACAGCGAGCTCTCTTCACTACTGAGGCATCTCTCCAGCCCCCATATTCTCTGGTCTTTCTAACCACAGCTTCTCACAACTGACTTGTGCAAACTACACGTGTTTTCTAGAATTTGTAGCAGTGCAATTCTTAACAGAGAGGTCCTGGGCACAGAAGGAGCCAGGAGCCAATGCAGCGACTCCCACTTTTACACTTTCAATTTTACCAGATTCCCAGACATGCCAGCCAACTTCACCAATGTTACCACTGAGACTCGAAAATATGCTCCGGAAATGAATGAACAAAGGAAGTAAATAGTTCCAGTAACTATGTCTTTTGGTATATACAGCACAGTCCTTCCATTTTCCTTTCAGTAATGTAAGAAATAATTCTTTGGGGAAGAAAATTCTATTTCCTGTAATGCTAATGTTCACAGTACAGCCACACGCAAGTAACTGGGATTAGGACCATTATTGAAAACTTACATAGGCATAATTTCTAACCCAATGAATGCTTCAAAATTACTTTACCATAAAAACTGGTGCAAAGAAACTATAGCCTCCTTTAGCCAAACTTTAAAATGGATACTAGTCTTGACATAGATGCTAAAACACAGGAAACAAAGTACTCTATGTATATTTTCAATCAAAAGAGGCCCCTCCACCTACCCTCACCCTCACCCCTACCCCTACCCCAAATCCCACACACAGGACCAACCACCTTGGCCTTTTTGAGCAGGTCCACAATGTCAAGGTTCATGGAGGCCAGCTCCCTGCTGGGCATGCTCTGCAACTGTGTGATGATGAAGAGTTCACAGATATGCTGCAGTCTGGAGACTTGGTACATCTCAGCACAGATCAGGAGACACATGGCCTGGAAAATGCCAGCTGGTGAGGAGGGAAGTGAGAGAAGATGGTTGATTAGACCACTGCTTTCAGGAACGAAGAGAAAACACACACAGCATGGGCTGGGTGTAGCTGGCATACTTCACTTCCAGCACTTGGGAGGCTGAGGCAGGTGCTGAAGTAAGTCTGGCCTACACAGCCAGCGAGTTCCAGTCTAGCAACAGCAGCAGCAGCAACAACAAAACCCCCCAATCAACACACACACACACACACACACACACACACACACACACACACATCTCTAAAACATGCGGACAGTTATCCTTCAGTGTGGACTAGAATTCCCAGGAAGAGTCCCATCAGCACATTCCTAGCTTGTACTACATTTTGTAAATAATCCATTTAAGCCTTCATACTCCAAAGAGAATCCCTCTCCAGCTCTCTAGAGAAGGATTCCAAAAACTGCCCTTAACTATTACATTTTTCTTTCTTTTTTTTGAGACAGGATCTTATTGTGTAACTCTGGCTGGGCTGGAACTCACTGTGTAGACCAGGCTTGCCTTGAGCTCCAAGAAATCTGCCTGCCTCTGCCTCCCAAGTGCGCGTATTAAAGGCTAATTTTTTATTAGCTACATTAAATCTTATTGTTTCCTCTTTCTCCATCCCTATCCCCACTCCAGGGTCTCACGAATCACAGGCTAGCCTTCAGCTCCTTATGTAGTTAAGACTGACCTTCAACTTCTGATCTTCCTGCCTCTACCCTTGAGTGCTGAAATCACAGGTGTGTACAATCATGTCCAATACACTGTGCTGTGGATCAAATCCAGGACTTTGAGCATGCGAGGCAAGCACACTACCATCTGAGCCACATCTACACTTCTAACTCTTCTTTCTTTGCTTTAGTCCCCAGGCTGATTGTGTTGTTTTCACTATGGCAAAATAAACATAAAACCTAGAACTTTAAGTGTGTGTGTGTGTGTGTGTGTGTGTGCATGCATATGGCATCTGTGTGTGCATGCATATGGTATCTGTGTGTATATGCATATGGCATCTGTGTGTGTGCATGCATATGGTATCTATGTGTATGCATATGGTATGTGCATGTATATGGTATCTGTGTGTGTATATGAATATATAGGTATCTGTGTGTGAATGCATATATAGGTATCTGTGCATGTATGTATATGTTATCTGAGTGGGCATGCATATGGCATCTGCGTGTGTGCATGCATATGGCATCTGTGTGTGTGCATGCATATGGCATCTGTGTGTGTGCACGCACATGATATCTATTTGTACGCATGTGTGGAGGCCCAGAGTTGATGCTGGATGTCTTCCTCCATTGCTTGTCACTTTACATATTGAGACAGGGTCTCTAACAGTTTAGTCTGGCTAGCAGCTTGCTCTAGGGTTTGCTATGGGGATTCCCCCTCTCTCCCTTCCTCGATGCTGAGATTGGGGGCTGCTATGCCTACCCGGCTTTTGTTCTGGAGGTGTTACACACAGTTCTCACACTTGTGCAGCAAGTGACTGCCCACGTTGCCTCTCCTCCATCTGGAAATTGCACAGTTAAGTTTGGTAGGTTCAGGGTTGTGCATATGGCTTAGCTGCAGGGCGCTTGCCCTGCTGTAACTGTCAACTGGACAAAATCTAGAATCATGTGGGAAGAGTCCAGTCAGGGTTGTCTAGATCAGGTCGGCCTGGGAGCAAGTCTGTGAGAGGCTTGATGGCCTTCATTGAGGTGGGAAGACTTGCCCACTGTGGGCAACACCACTCCCTAGACTTGGGTCCCGGACTGTACTGGAGTAGGAAAGTGAGCTGAGTAGAAGGGATGAATACACTTATTTCTCTCTGCTCTTGACCATGGATATGATACAATCAGCTGCCCAATCTCCTGCCGCCCTAACTTTCCTGAAAAATGGACTTCAGCCTGGAACTGTCAACCTGGAACTCTTAACAAAAATAAATGCTTTCCCCCATAGATTACTTCTGTCAGTGTATTTTATCACAGCAACAGAAATGGAGCAAGAACAGCAAATTTATAACTTTTATTATGAATAAATCTTTTACTGAAACATTGAAAAATGAAACTAGATTTAAAAAAATTGAGTGTACTGCTATCTAATGCAATCACTAAAACAATAATGCTAATATATAAACATATAACTTACATATTAATTTGTTTATTTATTTGTTTGTTTGTTTAGGTTTTTCAAGATGGGGTCTTTCTATGTAGCCCCAGCTGTCCTGAACTCACTATGTAGATCAGGCTGGCCTCAAACTCAGAAATTCATCTGTCTCTGCCTCCGGAGTTCTGGGATTAAAGGTGTGTTCCACCATGCCTGGTGCACTTTTAAAAAAATTAGTGGTCAAATTTGTTATTAATTATCCACATTTCCCAGTATTGAGAAAATAATATTTATTTCCATTAACAGTCAATGCTTTCATTTTCACCAAGCAAAAATAACAAGCCAGTCTTTATTAATACTGGCAGTAACAGCTGCAAAACACAGCTAACTGGGAGACAGACAATTTGACTGTAGAAGTAATTTTCTCTTTTGGAAACTCTATCTTTTCATGGAGGACTCATGACTTATTCAAAATTTATTTAAACAACAAACATAGGAAAACTGTCTATTCTAAAAATTAAAGCAGTGAGTCTAAAGGGAGGCATGGTCTGAAAGGTATGTCTTATTTTTCTTCTGTGGGTTGCTGGCTGCCTTTCGTGACCAAGGCCTCATCTGCCAGGTCACGAGCTGTGTTTGAGGAGGGCGCCATCTGGTGGCAGAATGGGATAAAACACTCCGAGTGCTTCCGTGCCTTGTTGAAAGGACTGTTGTCTACAAAAATCTTGCAAGATCTGTTCTAACATGTATCTGCTACACATCATTAATTATTATTAACATTATTCACGTGTGCTGGTCAAAGATAGCCTTTGGTTAGTGAATTTAGAATTAGATCCTATAGTCCACCAGGATCCTAAACATTCCAGGGAAAGTTTTCAGAGACGCCAATTTTAGGGGAGCCTGACTTTGAAAGTCAGTAGCTGCCTTTAAAACCCCACATCCTCAGATCTGGATGACCACAGCAGTCTCACAATATCAAATGTCCTCAAAAACACTTTCAACCAGATGTGAGGACCATGAAAGCTACTGTCCAACCCTTTCCTCGTTGAAGAGGTAGTGCTCCCAAACTCTGCAATTAGAGCAGCCACTAGGTACCCCAAGTACCTCGATTCTCGAATGTCTAGGGCAATCAACAACCTGTGTTACTGTGAGCCCCTAATCCCTGCTCTTCCATTTGAACTAATCGGACATGCGATGCTCTCCCTACATCACCTCCAAACTGCTTAGCAAACGCCATGATATCAGCTGACAGACCTTAAACAGAACAGATTAGTTAGAAAGCAAACTATTGAAATGAGTGTCAGGAGAGAATCATGCGACATGCACACTGCGTACCTGGGCAACAAGAGTCTGTGTATAAGTATTCTAAAAATGACAAGAACGTCTCTTGGAAACACCATAAACCGGAATCAGGACACTCTTGGCTTCCATGTAATTGCCGTTAAACATGGCTGCCATCACTTCACAGCGTGCCACCAAGATGGCCCTGTGGGCTGGCACAGTCGTTCCTGAAAGGTGAGAAAGGTAAACAAAATCAAGATAATGCTGTAGAGTTGCCAGTGTGTTCTACCTGGAGTGCCACCGACCGGGACAAGCCAGGCTGTGGTGCAGAGCCACACCGGGAGACAATGGGCACTGCTCCGGAGGCTTCTTGCAGCAGCTGAGAAACAGAAGAGTTCAAGACTTGCCTTGGAACCCAAAAATTTACAAACCAGACAAACATCTGTTAGTTTAGCTTTCCTAAAGACCAAAGGACTGAAATAGAAATTTTGCTATGTGTTTTTATAACAAAGCAATCGTCCCTCCTGGTTAGCTTGAAATACAGCAACCTGTGCCTCCCAGGAAACAATCCCATTGCCCTTTGTGGCCAAACTCAAAACTGTCTTGGTCAGGCTTCCCCACCCCAGAAATGGAAACAGCAGAAGCAAACAACAAGTGGTCTAAACCTCACGGGGAGGAGCTCAGTCTAGACCTTAGGAACATTTGCAAGGTGATGACAAGGTCACACCATCTTTGTTGCACACAAGCGACGCCTTCTCTGAGACAGGCTTTGAACTGTGATGCCCTTGAGCTCACACCAGACACTGAAACGCACCAAAATGACTCTCTAGGGAGACTGCTGAGTTCTTCAAACTGCACAAAGTTGTACCGCACAAAGACAGCACCAGATGGGGTCGCAGGTGGCATGGAACTCGTAGGGTGCTGAAACAGTTGCTATAATTTCTACCACGTAAGGAGACCATGAACCCACACAACAGCCTTCATTTCCACAGATTGCCACTGACCACCCACCACCATGGTGACTGAAATGGAAGATGCCGAGATGAGGAGGGCAGAGTGGGAGTTCTAGTTATGGAAGATCCCAGGACTATCGGGAACCACAAAGCTGCCCCCTTCCAGAAAGAAATGCCATGAGCCAAACCTCTATTTTCTGCCCAATAATTTACTTATATGTTGCCCAATTTCATAACATTTATCGCAATTATTTATTCTTCTCTAAAATATTCATGATTTGTTAGGTTCTTCAACCTCTCTAAAATCCAAGCAAAATACTTCCTGTCCTAGGAAGAAAACAGGTCCATTTAAACTCAGAGATGTTTCCTGAAGCCAATATTTCCTCAAGCTCATGGATCAACCACTGATACCCCCAGTGAAGCCCATGGGTTGGCGCTGCGATTTACCGAGGCACACCCCAACCAAGAGCAAGGAATCAGCTTGAGAGCATCCTACTTTGACCAGCAAGCACCATCTGTCCACCGTGTCTCTTTGCCACCCCCTCCCAGCCAGTGTAACAGTGCATCTACCCAGAGGGTCAGCTCATAAAGGCATGTGATATTTTTTGTGTTGTTTTGTTGTGTGTTTTGTGTTGTGTGCGCGCACAGGTAAACATGCCTCATATGGAAGCCAGAGGTGGACATCGGGATGTCTTCTTCAATCTCTTTTCCACCTTTTTTTTTTTTTTTTTTTTTTTGAAGCAGGCTCTCTCACTGACCTGGAACTCTGTTTGGCTAGAATACCTGAGAGGCAAGACCCCAGAATCCGCCTGTCTTTGCTCTGGTGAGCTGTGATTACAGGCACGGGACAGCTGTGGCACAGAAAGGTATGTCCAGCTGATGTTTAGATCCATCTGAAGGTTAGAATTTAGTGCAGGAAGCCAGCATACTTTCAGTTAAGGGAACATGATCTCACAACCTTTTAAATAACTGTTTTGGTGTCATGAAAATTATGCCTTGAAAATGTAACACAATATCCAACTAAGCTACCTGTTTTCTGTTGTAATTGTTTCGTTTTATTCAGTGTGTGATATGTGTGGGGGTGCCTGAAGAGGACAGAAGACAGCTTCAGATTCTCTGAAAGCAGAGTTACAAGCAGTCATCATAGGTACTGGGGACCAAACCAGGGTCCTCTTGAAGAACAGTAGTGCTATTGTTGCTGGCCATCTCTCCAGCTCCTAGTTACCTGTTTTGAGCAGTATATTTACACAAACACTAAATGAATCTAACACAGCATTTACATAATAACTGGCAATTGACTGCTGGTAAAGAATTGTCTAAGGGTACAGAGGAATTTTTTGTCAGAAGATAAATGTGTTCTTTGGAAATGCCAGGCCTATCTTGTCCTGTATATTTCATGTTATGATTTCAGAACACTTTTCTAAGAGAAAGAATGAGACTGAAACAATTACAGAGCCAATTTCTCCTCACTTTATACAGGTCATCAATGGTCTTTTTGACCAGTGTTAAAATAAAATGTGTTTGTTGCACCTTTTTATTATTTCAGATTTCAACAATGACGTTTAGGAATGATGCTTGGTTTCATTCAGAGAAAGAAAACAGACACCTCAAGAGAGATTTAACATGTGAGGACATATGCCTTCAGTTGGACTGTGAAGCTCCTTAGCTACCTACCCTGGTGTTTCTCTGGTGAACAAACACCCATGCACCTCCCACAAATGCATTATCAACAGTAGTCCCCTAGAGTTAATCCTGTGATCACTACTGGTTGGCCCTTTAAGGAAACTTTTCCCACCTACAATGAGTATCAGGAAGTTGGCTTTGGACAGACACTTTGGATTTTTCAATTTGACAATTAATATGAGTGTGCCATTACCAGGGTCTGATTAGTCAGCTGGAGGAGGTCTTCTAACCCAATGAGAGGGCTATAGGTAGTCTATGGCTGTTTGGTGGCTCCCCTTACCATGATGTTTTAAATGTATCTCAAGGCCACTCTTACTGTCCCACACTTTCAGGCCCCAGGCTCAAAATGCATATGGTGCTGCCAATAGAGTCTTGGGAAAAAATTCACCAGTTTTCTTGACACATGACTAAAATTAAAAATAAGGAGAATCTTTCTGGGTAAAGCAAAATGCTATGCTACCTGCCACATATTTCTACCCCAAATTAGAATTGTATCTCCTTCTTTACAATGGCCCATCTAAAGTTCTACTTAATTTATTTGCAAACAACTCCTTTTATCCTTGCATAATTTAAAGTACCTGATGATTCATCTTTAAGATTATGCATTTAACCTATTAATGTGACAGAATTAAGCAGGCAAGTAATCAGTAATAGGCTTCTAAGACTGCTCATCTTTATTAAAAATAGGCAGCATTACTTTCCACAGAGATGAGAAGTGGCCTTCAGTTGCTCTGGAATTCTCACAGTGCTTCTAGAGACACATCCAGCCATAACTGTGGGTGCCTGGTGTAGGTCAATTGTTTTAAAAACTGAATTAACCAAGCAAGAGATAATGTGTTTTTAAGACAGCTGGCTTCAGGTGAATTAAAAACAGAATCTTTAAAAAATATACAAATGAAAATGCAAAATGACACATAAAAAATCATCCCATCCCCTACGGATCCTGGAAAGTAGATGAAGTATATCTTTAAGGAAATATAAATTCCTTTTTAGTTTATAAAATGATTTTCTTAAAATCCAGCTGGTATTACTTTATGTCCTGCAACAGGGATCACTAATTCTTCATCCCAGGCATTTACAGCTGAACTAGAATGTGAGGGAAGCAAGTAAGAAATGAAGCCATACAAGGAATCTGAATGAGCGGAGCCATACCTTGTATTTCGAAGACAACATCGGCAAGCATCGGTTTATTAAGGAAAAACTTGAGTGACGTATTATAGAACCACAGAGGCTTTCTGGCTTGGTAGGTCTTGCAATTCCTCAGGCAATTGATCTGTGAGGAGAAAACGCAAGCGCAGGGGAAGATGTTCAGTCTACTTTGACAGCACAGCCACTACCGCCTCATGCTGGCACCTATGACGATACCTCTGAAGGAAACTTTTCCTCGAGCTCTCCATCTGCTGGCTGTCAGTGAGCAGCAGCGGGTGGCTGGGCACACAGTACAGGAACTGGCTCAGTGGTGGCCAGGGAGACTCGGGATCCTGAATCCCTGGCAGCCACTGATGCAACAGGAAGTTTATCCATGTTTCCTTATAACCTGAGGCTTTTTACAGCCTAGCAGGTCATCTTTCCTCCTAAAGAATGAACATTCAAAAAAATATCACAGCGGTGAATTTCCATTTGAATACAGTTTTCTAATGCTAGTTATCTGTTGTTGCTGTGTGTGTGTGAACAGCAGAGACTACAGAAGCTGCAGAAAGCCCTCGGGTCCTGGATCTACAGCTCCAGATGCTCTGCCCACATCAACCTGGCCTGTCACAGCACATCTGCCTAGCCCAGCTGCCAGGCTCTTCTCACAGTGCCTTTGTCCATCTCAGCTTCGGCACCTTGTTCATTTGCTGAAGCTGATCCAGACATCCCCTGGTCCCACTTCTAGAAGCCCAACGCCACTCCCTTTCCTTGCCTCCATCCTTTTCTTTTGTATTTCTCTAATTTTTCTTTACAATGAAATAAAAGAAGTCTTAACAGCATTTTCAAGTAGAGTTGCCCAAAGTAAGCTGCAATCATAAATTTTATGGCCACAATCCCTCATTTGGAATGGTCTAGACAGGTTTCTTGATGTAGTTCTGGCGGTCCTGGAACTAGAACTAGCTTTGCAGACCAGGCTGGTCTCAAACTCACAGAGCTCTACCTGCCTCTGCATCCCATAGTGCTGGGATTAAAGGCATGTGCCATTATCACTCAGCTTTTTGCTCATTCTTGATGGCTCCATCAGTTCCTTGGCCATATTTCCAATCTCATCCTCATGAGAACTCCCATGCTTGGCCAGCTAGAGAAGTCAGGAACCTTTATCCTTAAGAAGTCCCACATGCAGCTCTGGCAATAAGAATTAAGTGATATCTAATTGTCTACCTGTGCTAATCTACCTTGAAGGAAAGTTTCCAATCCTTTGTGATGGAGAAATATGATACAAATTTTCTTCACAAGGAAAAAGAAAACCCACTCCATGAAATCCAGAAGTATAAGAGACGAAGATCCTGGTCCTCCATTGGGAGATCTCAGTGCTGCGCCATAGCGCCCACTGCAGGAACAGGTATTTAGTATGCAAGTTACTGGCACTCGTAAAGAGTGACAGCCAAAACCCATCCCAGAGTTAGAGAGCTAGCAGGCACTTCAAGTATCTTGTTTTAGGCCCAGTTTAAAAGAAAAGCCTGAATTGCTCAAAGCGGCAGCAATAATTAACAGCAGACTCAGAACTGAAATCCACACTCCCAAGTGCCAACGCAGTATTATATTCCCATGACACACTAGAGAAACAGAAATCATGGAATGGTGGAAGAGCCCGCCCACCTGTGCAGGGGATTAGGTCAGTGTCATGGAATCACACAGTCCAGTCTTCCCATCATCTGAATCGATGTTACCCTTGGTACCGCAAAGGAATGAGTGCCAAATCAGACCCAAGGAAAAGATGGGTTCAGAATATCAGCAAGACTCTGCATATCCCACATAGATAAAGGTTATAAACCTGCACATTGTGAATCTTATAGAGATGTAAACCATGTATGAAGTATGTGTGTGTGAAGAGAGATGGAGAGAGAGACATTTTCCCCTGGTTCATAAATTAACTCATGAGACAATCTTAATAAACAGAATGCAGGCATTTGTGCATCCTGAAAAGGATTACTCAGTTGAGTTAGGTTGAAAGAGAGCTATTAACTGTCCAGTTCCTGTAAGGCTGGACATCCTGGGGATACCTGCCACATTGAGTTACAAAATATAACAAAAAATAACAAAATATTAAAAATATATATAAAAAATACAAAAAACAACAAAATATCTCAGCCCTTAATTCTGTGTTTCTCTGTTAAATTTTTTCCTCAACTAAAGAAAACTAAGAATCTTCATGAAAAGCTAGTACAAGCAGGTGTGGTTGTATATATGCAATCCTAGCGCCAGGAAACTAAGGTAGAAAGCCACAAGTCTGAAGCTAGTCTGTGCTACACAGAGAGTTTGAAGTCAGTCAGGGCTAAAAAGAGTTTGAAGTTAGTCTGGACTCTATACTGAGTCATTGTCTCAAAACAAAACCCCAAAAAACAGAAAGTGGGGGCTGAGAAGTGGCTCACTGGGTCAAGACCCTTGCTGTCTGAGAACCCACCTAGTGGAGGAAGAATCTACTCCTACAAACTGTCCTCTCCACTCCACATGTTCTCTTTGGCACATACAACCGTGTACATGTGTGTAAACACACACTAAATGAATGTAAGAATGAGAAGAAATGAAAAACTAATTCAGTTTACATCTTTCAACTATTAACTTGAAAATGTTATTAATGTAAGCCATAGAATTAAGTCATCTGTTAAAAATACTAGAGGAATTTTTCCTTATATTCAAAGAAAATCTATATTTTGCTAAGCATTGCACTCAGCTTACCTTTTTATCTACTATATCCAGTTTGCTTATCAGAGAATCTGAAATAAGAACGAACTGGCTAAATTGTGCAACACTGTTGTCTTAAAGTGTTACAAATCTACTTTTCAGACCTTTACAGACTCTGTGTAATCTAAATCACTGGGTTTTATGGTCATACGACATCAGTATTTTTATAACCTTGAACCCAGCTTGTAATTTCGAATATGTACTCAAGAGACTCCTCAACTGTCCATTTGGTTAAATGTATTGCTCAGAACTCTTTAAAAAGTCCACACAGGAACAGCCTACTCCGCAAGGTTACTTGAGTTAAAACTCTGCAGTGTGAGAACAGGCTCCCCCTGGAGGCCCCGCTGCAGCTGTGGCAGCCTCTCCTTCCCAGTACGGGATGTGTGTTCCCAGGGCTCCAGTGGGCTGTTCTGAAGGCAGAATTCACAAAGGAACATTTCAAAGACGTGACTCACACATACTTTAATCCTTACATAAATTAAAATCTTAGTAAGAAATACATATGTTTCTGTTTAAAATATTTAAATAGAAACATATACACAGAGAAAACATTTATATTTATGAATTATTTAACTTTGCTAATTACTCAATGATATAGTCATCAAAGTATACCCGTTATAATTCAGAGTCAAAGTAATTTACCTTTCCTGGTGTTTTTAAAATGCATTTCACTTTCTCGATTACACTGGAAACATCCCCTGAATCATCCAGCTTCCTCCTGACGTCTTCTTCCAGCTCTTCCCACTGAAAAGCACCTATGAGGAATCACAAATGTCCTGTGTGAGTAGGAGCTATGAAAAGCTGAGTCTCCTTCTAGATTATGAATGCTTCTTTAGTATTTTAATTTTTGTGGAGCAAACATATCTCTTTATGATTGAAGTGTGTGTTTGACACACAAGTCAGTTTGGCTTCCTCTAACCCAGTGGTTCTCAACTTGTGGGTCATGACCCCTTTGGGATCAATGGACCCCTTTTACAGGGGTTGCCTAAGACCACTAGAAACACAAATATTTACATATTTATGTAATTATCATATTTATGATTTATAACAGTAGTAAAATTACAGTTACAAAGTAGCAATGAAAATAAAATTTCATGGTTGGGGGTCACCACGACATGACGAGCTGTACTAAAGGAATTGGGAAGGTTAAGAACCACTGCTCTGACCAGGCTTCCTCCCTGACAGCTGCCATTTCTACAGCAGGTGTTCAGCTAGCAGCACTGGCCAGGATGAGTTTCTGTGAAAAGTGATCTGCTCCCAGGAAGGTCAGTATGGCCTTTCCCGGCCTCCACTGGTCTGGAGACCACCCTGCAGATGTGTGTTCAGAAGGCCGTGTGCACTCTCAGGTTCGGGTGGGATGCCTGCCCTGTGACTCTCCAAAACCAACCCGAGAAAGGCAGTGAGGTTGTTTTCTGATACAGTACGCATCCAGCCACTGCAGGAACAGGCCTTTTCCTGAGCTGTGTCTCCATCCTGGCCAACTTCAAAGCTACTCTTCGTGGACTCCTACCACGTTCCTCTAATTCTATTTTATGCTGAGCAAAAGATGATCTTTACCCAAAATGCTCTTCTCACATGGTCTAAGTACTCTCCTACCTAACCTCCCTGCTCCCTGATGACCTTTCTTTCTTGGGATCCATCCTATTATTCAAACTAAATTTTCAGAAGTATGATTTCTGCTCATGATGTCCCAAGCAGTCTTCGTCACGGTTCTATTGCTGTGACGATCAGGCAAGACTTACAAAAGGAGGCGTGACCTTAGGGCGTTGCCTGTAGCGTCAGAGCGTTGGGAACACGGTGCTGGAGAAGTAGCTGACAGCTGCATCCTGATCTGCAGTCAGGCAGGCAAAGAAAGAGAGCCTGGGGCTGGTGTGGACTTCTGAACCCTCAAATCCCACCCCCAGTGACATTTCCTCAACAAGGCCACACCTCTTAATCCTTCTAATCCTTTCAAATGGTTCCACTCCCTGGTGACTAAGCATTCAAATGTATGAGCCTATGGGGGCCATTCTAATTCACACCATCACACAAGGGATTACCTTCATCCATTTGTGACTTACAGGAGGTCAAACTCCTAAAAACACAATTAAAGCAGTATGCCATGGAGAGGCACAGGACGGAGGCCCACATTCCAGCTCTATCTCCGCTGTTAACGACTGCTGTGGAAGTCATTCAAGGAAGTCATTCCAGCTCTCTGGAGGGGTGAACAGGACCTTTTGCTGTCTGCTCCTAAGCTCCCTGTCCTGGTGGATCCCTGCCTGTGTCCATCTCTCTGCAGATGCCCTCGTGATTGAGACTGAGGACTGAGCAGGGCATACAGTTCACACTTTAAGCCAATGAGATGAGGCCAATGGGAACCAAACCTGACCAGAAGGGCCTGAAACCCAGAAGCTCAGGGCTCTTGGCACTTGCCTTTTAATTTTTTTCTAAAAGAGTGGTTTGTTTTTATGTGTATGAATATTTGAGTGCATGTATGTAAGTGTACCACATGTATGCAGTGTTTGAAGAGGGTGTCAGATCCCCTGGAACTATACTTAGTCAGACGTTAGCCCCCATGTGGATCCTGGAATGGAACCTAGGTTCTCTGCAAATGTTTTAACCACCGAGCCAGGCACTTCCTTTTTGCTATAACACTCAGCATTCCTGAGCATTCTCACTTCTTCCTCTTACCTTCCACTCCAGCTTCAGCAGCATTTGCCATTTCCATCCTATTAACACTCACAGCATGGCCAAGTCTGAGCTAATGACATGGTATCACAGACCGTGGGATTGGGAATTCTAAACACAGTAGCCTTGCTCACACAGGTGCTGGCCTGAGTCCAGCTCACCACTGCCTCCTTGTATCCGTGACACTCTTCTCTTCCGACATCCCTGTTAGGTGACTTTCCTTTTCACACTCTAGAAGAACGAGTCTCTGAGAACTGTCTCCCTTCTCTCCCTTTTCATATTAGTGATTTTTAACTGGGCACACATATTCTTTTCACAATCAGACAAATTCTTTGGATCATCTTTCCAGAAAACCTCGCGTTCACACATAGACAAAAGGTCTGTATAAAAATGTCAGGATTCCTGCATTAAAAAGTGATTTTGTAATGCCTATGCCATGGTCATTGTTACTATAGGGAGAGGATGCCAAAAGCCTTTCCCTGTGTTTGGAAGGTCCATTCCTTCCTGTCCTTGCTAAATCCTGGTGCTTTTGAACACATCTTCCTTCTCACAGCCTCTTAGTCTCCTGGCTGCTGACACCAGGCTCACTGAGTATCCTCTGCTGGTACTGGGCAATGTCCTCTGGGGCTCTTAGACAGGGATGTTTGTGGACACTACAGGGCCAGAGACTGGACAGCAAGACCCCACACAAAGTACAGCTGCAGACGCTGCCTACTCAGAGCATCATGGAACAGCTTTTCCTCTGCTTAGTAATTGGCTCAGGCATGGGTGATCTGGTGTACCAGTTCTTGACACCAACACCTCAGAGGACTATAGGCTAGCTGCATGTCCACCTGCTAATGGTCTGGAATGATTACAGTGACAAGAAATTTTCCATTGAATTTGTAGCTAACTTTTCTGCCACCTTTCTAATCTCTAAGCAATAAGCCTCATACATTTAAAAAAAAAATGCCAGGAGTGGGAACCAAGGGAGCTCAGGTTGATTCTCTATCCTAGCTGTGCATTATACTGATCTGAAGAAAGATAGTTTGTAAAATACATCAGAGGAAACCTCATCCTAATTAAATTAGATTTTCTGGAGCTAGGGTTCCAGACACTGATACATTTTAAAACCTCCCAGGGCCTCTAATATACTCTGAGTGCTGCTGTTGACCATGTTCTCACTTTAAAAATCCCAGACATTATCAACACCCAGTTAGCAGCACACAGCCTAGAGTAGGAATATTTTTGTTTGTCTACACTCATCCACACTGAAGGAGAACACAGTTACATTATCGGTACTAACCTTTAATATTGTTGAGTAAAACTTACATCCAGTTAATACAAGTAAAGTTATATTAACCAAAGAACAGCAACATAATCCATTCATAGGACTATATGCAAGGGAGCAGGCATCAAATAATCTAAATAAACAGGCAAACTGAGGGGCCACCTGGCTGTTGGCAAACAGACTCACCAAGAGCCGGTAACCAGAGGGAGAGCAGGACAGATTCCTAATGGCACACTAACGAGCAGGCTGTTCCCAGACCTAGAAATACTAATCGCATTATCTTTGACACCCTAACTGCCAATAAAATAGTAATCCTTAGGCTATGGCTTCTTTTCTGTGGTGAAATGTTTGACATGAGATCCACCCCTGAGCAATGTTTCCATTACATGGCACTGTCAACAATAGGCACAGTGTCCTGTGGCAAGAACTTAGCAGCTACTCATCTTGCTCCGTTCCCTGGGGTTGCTGGGATAATGTCTCAGGCCCCTCAGTCATTTACTTAGTCTGTTGAAGATCACAGTGCATTCAGGTATCCTATGCTGTTTTCTGTTTTACAGAAAAGAGCACGTTGCAGAATAATTCCAAGCATTGGAGAGAATACCATGCAAACTGAACCCGAAGGCTCGTCCACATGATGATCGACTCTGCATTTTAGTAAGTGATGTGGAATTTTGGGTCATGACAGGTCCAGCTCAAAGTTACATTCTTGAGTCCCTCACAAATATTTCAACTTCTAACCATCCGAGATGACGTGACTCAGGATTTACAAGCCTTAAACTACCAAGTATTTTAAGAATGTTACAAGTGTATGATGTTTCAGGATAACTCCCTGAACACAGAAACTGCAGATCTCATCTGCTGTTAGCCCTCATCCTAAGGCATCGCTTGTTAAATGCTAACACTTCATATGATGCTCCTCTTATGCAAAGGAAGGTTAACACACACCTGGGCTGTCTCTAATTATTCAAAACTTTTTAAGAGGAAAACAAACTGAAGGCTTATATATGAGTATAAAACGCTAACCGGACTATGCAATAGGTGTCTTCTAAACACCAAACCAAAACATTCACATAACCCAAGTCCCAGAGGCAAAAGACAAGCCTGGCATTATCTAAAAAGTACCTTTTGTAGTCTGGTTGACTGTTTTTTTAAGGGGCAGAAGATAGGTTTATTGTAGCTTTTCAGCCCCTGTTTGCTCAGGACAAATATTCCTGAGCAAGCTGTGCCATGCAGTTCTATCTTTGCCTGAGCAGCTCCATGGACATAGACAAGCTACGGCTGCTGTCCTCCACGGTTCCCTGATACACCCTGTGACCCGTGGACTGTGACAAAATCACTGCACAATGGGCCTGGAAACCGTGTTCTACTCAGAGGTTTGAAAATGTTCCAAGGAAACATTTTAACTCCTTATTGAAGACTCTATGAAAAACGTAGACAAGAGTTCTTGTTTTATATGGTAAAAAAATAATATTTTTAAGGCCCTAATCTATCAGCAAATGAGATTCTAGTGGAGAAAACAAACACCACTGATATTCAGGTTATTTTGTTTGGACAATGGGGTCTGTGTGTGTTTGTTTGTTTGTTTTCTTATAGCAAATATGCATTATAAAAACTGTGCAGTGATGGCTTTAATATCTTTTAAGACAGAACTTACGCTTTCTTTTGCTCAATTCAGATCTATCATTTGTACATAACTAAAGAATGATTAATAAGAACCTGCAAGGCCAGTTATTCTTCTGTCTCAACCACATCAGGTACCTTCTACCCTAGGCCAAGGTCAACCCTACCCCATCTCCTGCCTGCCTGAGACACAGGAGACCAGAGCAGAGGTGCAGAAGTGCAGAAGTGCAGATGTGCAGAAGTGCAGATGTGCAGAAGTACAGATTGCAGAAATGCAGAAGTGCAGATGTGCAGAAGTACAGAAGTGCAGATGTGCAGAAGTGCGATACAGAAATGCAGAAGTGCAGATGTGCAGAAGTACAGATGCAGACAGAGTGCAGAGTACAGATGCAGATGTGCAGAAGTGCAGATGTGCAGAAGGGCAGATGTGCAGAAGTGCAGATAGCAGAAATGCAGAAGTGCAGATGTGCAGAAGTGCAGATGTGCAGAAGTACAGATGTGCAGAAGTACAGAAGCTCTGAGCTGGCTGAGGAGCTCTCTTTCCCTACATATTCCATAGCCTCCGTTATGCCTGGCACCCCATTTCCTTGCTCCCTAAATTTCTACTCATCTGCTAAGATCCACTCTCCCTTTTTGGGTAGGTATATGACAGGACACAAAGAACTGAGCTCCGATCTGATAGCTCTGGATGAGACAGCCTTGAAGCTTAGCTCCGTTTTACTTTGTGCCCTAAGGTGACGATGGGTTCCCCAGCCCAGTCTCTCAACTGAAATCCAAGTCCTCTTTCACTGGTTGTGGCTGAAACCCAGCTGCCTCAGGAGCACCAAACAGACTCAGAGTCTGCTGGAAATATAGCTCACATTGTACCCCACCCCAGTCACACCATCAGAATCTGCACACTCCAGATGATGAAAGGTCACAATGTCAGCTCCCTGATGGAGCTTCCTCACTGAATTCTTGTCTTGCTCAGTCTACTTCAAGCTCCACCCCACCCTACCACACGCAAGCCTGAACGGCAGAAATGGTTCCCACAGGCCCTGCTGGCCTCATCACCTCCTGTGTGTTCCAAGTCCAAGGAAAGTACCCATGGTCCCCAGAAAACAACACATAAGGATTACATGTTCACCAGAGCATCTGTGCAGGTGAATAAAACCTCTTCCTAATGGTATCTGGGAGGACTCAGAGTGCTGTCACAGGTGACTGTCAGGGAATGGGTGAAGGTACATGGGGAGGCTTTTGTCTTCTCTTCCCTTTTCATCCATGGCCTGCATTTCTTCCCATCTCTACTGAATTGACTTTACAATGTAAAAAACAACCCTCCCTAGGAGAAAGCCAGTTCAGTCTCTGGTATTGAACCTGCTTTACAGCTACCATATTAAAGAAGGCATAAATGCCTTCCAGGAGTAAATGGATTTAATCGGAAGGCTACTGAATAATTCATAGAATTTCAACAGTAAACTCATTGGAAAGTTAAACTCCTCTGTCCCTTTTCCTTAGACATGTTATTACAACCATTTTTCTTACCATGCAAACATTTTAGTTTTTTAGAGTTAGTATTAAATTCTGAGCTGTAAGATCCTAAGTTTAAACATTAAAATTTGTAGAACTAAAAGAAGTCATTAGAACTAATAGAACTAAAAGAAGTCATTAATTTGATGCTACTTGATGACTCTGGCTACTTGAAGCCTGATCTACAGGGCCACTGAAATGTATGGTAAGCCTCGAAAGCTAAAGCAGTGTGCCCTATGGGTACTTACTCATGAATTTTCCAAGTCACTATTCACCAAGCCACCAACCACATTATTCTCACATTTCCAACAAAAATCAACTACAGCTGTTCTTTTAAAAAACATAATTAAAATTTAACTATTATGTGATATAACCATAACTCAAATAAAAAAACCTTGTTTGTTAGGGCTGAGTTATTTTCCAGTGTATACTATACCAGTTTTAGTTCATTAATCCACTGATGATATTTGGATCACATTCACCATTTTAACCACGGTGTATGATGCTTTGATGAGCATGGTTGGACTACTCCTCTTTGACACCTTGCTTTTATGACCTCAAGTGTACACCCGGAAATGAACTGCTACACTATGTGGTAATTCTGTTTTTAATTTTCTAACAACTGCTTTACTCTTCCCAAAGCACTAAACAATGACATAAATGACAACCTGGATGAACCCACAGACATCACGCTCTATGGAATCTCAACTCTGCTATGTGCGTCATCTGAGGCACACAGAGCAGTGAAAATCACAGTGGTGGAAAGTGGAGAAGTTACTATTTAATGGGAATAGACTTTCAATTTTCAAAGTAAAGAATTACAGAGATAAATGGAAATGATAATTGCACTCTATAAATGCATCTAGTATCATTGGATTATACACTTAAAAATGGCTAAAATACCAAATTGTATGCTATGTGATTTTGCCATTTTTTTTTCCTTAAGGCAAATAAGTTTGTCAGGAAGACAAAAAACTTCAACTAATTTCTACATATAAAGTAAACACTACATTTCATATGTAAGCGTCACCTTAGATGGCAGGGGTAAAATAAATGTAAAATTAACCAGGACTCTCACACTTCTAGGGGGCTTAACAGAGTAGAAGGGCCCAGGAGTGCCTGACAAGGTACCTGAATAAATGAAGCGCAGAATGTCCGATAAACAGGAGCAGAACTGGGCGTCCTTAACAATGACGCGCAGCGGCGGGTTGCTGGCAGATTCCTGGCTAGCACCTGGAAACACAGCATCTCTGTTTATGGCAAAGAGATCCTGGGTGGTTCGGACAATACTGGAGTCCTGAATGTCGGTAGGGCTCTTCACATTGAAAAGCAGCATGAACACATGGCTGACAGCGCAGAGGACAATCTTGTGGGCCTCCACGACGCCGGTCACTTCTGGGTGGTAAAACACCACATCTACACACTGGCAGCAGAGCAGCAGGTTGTTCAAGTCGGAGTGGTAGTGTGATGCTTCAGCTTTCAAGACAGGCATCTTTTCTGTTTCCAAGGGAAAATTAAAATAATAACCATTTTTTTTATGTCTATAGGCCCAATAACTAAAAAAAAAAGTATTTTTAAAAAATAAGATGGAATCCTACAAAGTACCAATACGTGCCCATTTTTAAATCTATAAATCACTGATTTTGTACAGCATAACCTAAAAGTATATGAACTAGTTCATCGGGAATTAGCGAAGCACATTTTACAGAATACACATGAATACGATATTTCTATTTTGTAGTGAAAGTGAAAACCTAATGATATGAGCAATAAAATAACATTTCTCATTATTTGTGCATCTCAAAACAAAACACAGGACTAAGTATGGGGTTGAGAGTCACCATTCTTCTACTTGATTAAAAAAATCTCCTCTCCTGTCTGCAGTCCTGGATGGGGAGTGGAGGTCAACCCCTTCATGTCAGTGAATTTCCATGTCTTCATAAATTGCAATGACTCCAACTATTCTACTGTCCGAAATCCTAACAATTTTATTTTGATCCTAGTCTTTTTTTTTTCCTTCTAGTAAAATAATCTACTTCACCAAACAGCAAGTAGTTCTTTCCTCTCCACATATCTCAGCTGGGGTGCTGAGTACAATCCATGGGTTCCTACAGAGAACATACTCTTAGATTCACCATGACTAGTTTGAAGAGAGAGCTTTCCATCAGCCCAGAATATCCTCAAGTCATGTCCTCGCCACAGAACCTAACTGTAAGATGTCTGGCCTCTCACCTGCTGGCAAACCTGAGCAGAGGAACATGAGGGAAAGGTAGCCAAAGAATGGCACGCCATGATCCAAGCAAGTGAAGTTAGTTCCTTCAGCAACAGAAACCCTTATTCTAAACAGAGTTCGGAAGCTGGGTCTGTGACACTGAGAAGCATCTTCCAGGGCCAGCTCCCTGCACTGCACCAAGGCCATCCTTCCTCCTATGGTTGGGGTACCTTCACAGAACCTCCAATGCTAACAGTCTGAAAGCCATGTGCTCTCAGAGCCCAGTACTAATTCTTAGAATCAGTCAGCCCCAGAGACACCTGGGAGTCACACTGGCTCCTGGGTTTTACTTAGTGCTCGGCCCATAGTCCTCTAAACTGAAAGACACGTGAAATGCCTTGTGAACACACAGGCTGAATCTGCTGCCCAGGCACTGCGGGGACCCTGTATATCATTTACCCAGACCCCCAAATGAAGAGCCACTGGGGAAGTTTCTATCGATATCAAATACTGTGGATGTTTCGTTCCTCTGAGGAATGAGAATGTTCTTTCCTTTGGATCAGTGAGAACAATTAGTTGCTACACTATTTGTTCTTCTTCAGCCCTGGAAGTATTTAAGACCTATCTGAACTTTCAAAAACTGGAAATGATTTCCCAATTCTAATTTGTATTTCCTTGGTTTATATTTATATTCATTCAACAAAGAGTTCTCCAGTGCCTACTTCGAAGTTTTTTTTTTCTTTTTGACAAATAGGAATATCTCACATTTATGGAATATACACAGATTATTCAATACATACATACAATGTGTATCTCATTATTTCTTTGTATTTGGGGCTTTCAAATCCATCTTTTCCATTTCTTCATAAAATACAATAACATTATCATAATAAACTATAGTCAGCCGGGCAGTGGTAGTGCACACCTTTAATCCCAGCACTTGGGAGACAGAGGCAGGCAGATCTCAGTAAGTTCGAGGCCAGCCTGGGCTACAAAATGAGTTCCAGGACAGCCAGGACTGTTACACAGGGAAATCCTATCTCAAAAAAACAAACAAACCAAAGAAAAAAGAAGGAAAAAAGGTGATAGAAAACTGTAATCATTATTCTATGATATCAAGTATTATTTTTAGAAAAAATATTAAAGACAAACTGATCCAATAGATAAGTATTCTACTATTATATTATAAAACCATGTAAAATGTTCTGATAATATGTAATTTTATTTAACTTACTTATTCATTTAATTTTTGGTTTTGTTTGTTTGTTTGTTTTGTTTTATTGGTTTTTTGAGATAGAGTTTCTCTATGTAGCTCTGGCTGTCCTGGAACTCACTCTGTAGACCAGGTTGGCCTCAGACTCACAGAGATCCACCTGCCTCTGCCTTCCTGAGTGCTGGGATTAAAGGCTTGTGCCACCACCACCCAGCGCAATTTTATTTTTATAGTTACACTCAGTTGCACAAATGATAATGCACACATACACCCTTCAGTAAGTAACTCTGTCGTGCTGCTTTATCTCTAGACACGAAGACAAACAGACACAGACAGAGATACACACACATACACCAGCTGAACCCTTTAAAAGTAAGCTGCAGGCATTAGATCACTGTGACTTTGAAATATTTTCACATTATCTCCCCCAAATGAGAGCAGTGACTTATTAATTATAATAGGTAAGAAAATTAGCAATAACCCTACAATCTCATCTTGCTTTCGGTTCATATTAAAATTCCAAGTGTCTCAAGGTTGCCTTTTAGATGTCTATTGAGCAGCATCCCATAGACACATGGCCTTTCGTGGTTATCTCATCAGTCTTTAATCTCAATGGTTCCTCTCTCCCGCATGCTAAGAATCCACAGGATCAACCTTACATCAGTATTTCTCACAAGCATGGTTTAACAACTACCCGCTTCATCGTCAGCCCTTGTGCCAGGTTTGGTGAATCGGAATGTCAGATGAACCCCGAGCATGCTTGGACTGAAAGGGATTTCTCTAAGATCTGTGTGGAATGATTTGTAAGAAATGTCTTCTTAACGTCTCCACACCTGGTTGTTCCAGTTGAGGAGGTCGAATTCCATGAAAGGAGTTGGTCATTTTCCTCTTCCTCATTTTCTCACTTGTCTTCTGATTTAAGGCTTGAATCATAAAATATTCCAACTGAAACGTGAATCAAATTAAGATTAAGTCCAACACAATTATATCTGACATGATTATTTGTATTACAAATCATATTTGCAAATGGTTTCAATGTCAGTGCCAATACTTGCAAAGATTTGCAAATAATTTTTAACATTAAAATAAATATATTTGGAAGGATTGATTTGTTTTGTCTGAACACAGGTGCCCTCACTTAAGAAAAAAATATTTTTTCGAATAATCAAACAAGCAACAAACATATTGCAACTCCATGGCTCCAGCAGCTTCCTCAGTGGGGAACCACTGTAGTTAATACTGTGACATTCAAGGAAGTAACAGGTACAGCCACATCTGTCCCCAGATGTCCTCTTCAGCAAGGCAGCTGTACTTGTTTCTCTTAATACATTGTCCTTTACTAACAAAAACTCTCCTCAACATGCACTAACCTAGCTCCCAGCCTGTGATGTGCCTCACAAGACCTGGGGTAAAAGCACAGACGGATGTCACTCACACAGCAAAATATTAAAATGTTAATTTAAAAAAATTATGAGGAAAAAAGATACTCTGTATTCTCATTCTGAGAAACCTATCTCCACACGGGCATGTTCAGCCAGATTTAGCTTAAAATTCTCAAACTCCTCAGAGATACATGCAGCGTGTAGGATGGGTCACCCCTAACTCCTGGACTACATCCTCCTTCCATCTCTGACTCTTCCTTTCCAATTCTCATCCCCATGCTCAAGGAATTTTTGGCACCCAAGAGGATCCCCAAGCTGCAGCTGTTCCCTTACCAATTCCCTTTAAATATTTACCCTTAGCCAGCCTCTCAGGTCTAAGGGTCCCAGCAATGCGGCCCCCATTGGGAGAGCACGCCCAGAATAGACTTTAGATCAGTGGCTGGATAACTGAATCCTGTGTCTGGGAGCCTGGTCATTGCTCTGTCTAACAAAACTTTGTGTGCCAATGGAAAGCTACAGAGAACTCTGAAATGTGACCTACATCTAATACTCAAGGAACTGAATTTCATTTTGTTTTATTTTGATTAATTTAAATATAAATAGCAACAGCCACAAGTAAAAGCACAGGTAGTCTAGAAAGTGTGGTATCTGTTCTAGGTAGTCATGTCCTTTTGGCTCCATTAACTTATGCCCTATGGGAAGGCATACAAGTAGATGGTGGGGCTCTCTCAACTTCACAGGCAGGTAGCCTCCCATTCAGGGCTCTTCATCCCTGACTCTGAATCTCAAGATTTTAAATGCCCTTTCACTTCAATATTATCATCTCCAGCTGTATTCTTGATAATGCTATAATCTCTTATCACCAAGATTCCAGTTACAAATTACTACTCAAGAGTCTAGAGAGAGACCTGAGGAGACAGCTCGACAGGCAGACATAAAGTACTTGCTGATCAAGTGTGAGAACCTCAGTTTGGAAACACAGAGCCCATGTGTAGCCAGGGGTGGTAACATGAGTGTGTAATCTTAGCACTCCTACAGAGAGCTGGATGTCCCCAAAAGGTCCTGGGCCAGCTGGTGTGGTGTATGCAGTGGTGAGAACAAGAGTCTATCTCAGACAAGGCACCAAGTAAGGATCACCATGAAAGATTGTCTTCTGACCTCTGCATGTGCACATAAGAGCACATACAAGGATATGGACACACATGCATGTGCACACACACACACACACCGTGACCACACACGCACACGCACACACACACCAAGACCATCTTGATCCTATTTCATATTCTTACTGTTAACATAAAGGAAACATCCATGTCTCTCTCCCAACCTTGACCACATCTTCAGTCCTTCTCATGTCCCTCACTGTAACTACAGCATTAGACACTAGGAAGAAAGTGAAACATGGATGAGAAAGAAGAGAAAGAGAGATGAGAAGAATGATCCCAAGTATTTCAGGCTCCACAAACTGGAATAGAGAGCCAGGAGGCTCTTATTCCAACAGAAATGAAACTAAATCCAATCCATGAAACAGTCATCAAATGAAATCACTAAAGAAAGATGATTCCCACCTCCCCACATAAATTACTTAAGTATCTCATGGAAATGTATAGTTCTTGATCAAATTAAAATATTTCAAACCCACTACAATAGAAATACTGGACTTAATTGTAGCTATTTATGTTTAATAGAAATCAGTATCACTTATATTTGTTTATTATAGTCAAGTCAATGAACTCCAGAGAATAAAATTTCTATAGTCGTCTGTGGCGATTTTAATGTTTCAGCACAAATGTACATTAAGTCCAAAGATCTCATGTTTAAGGTAGAGTTGTCTTTGGTATTGATTTTCCTTGACAGTTATCAGATTTGCCTATTGAGAAGGGTTACTTCTTGGAGAGCTGGATAGTTTAAGAACAGTAAACTGTTAAATGATGCAAAAGTACTCTCCAAAGACCTTATAGTTCTGTTACTATGGGGTAGATGTCATATGTTGGGACCTAAAATAACACAAAACACACCACCACTGGAACTGAATTAGCAAAGCCTGGCTCCTGCATATCCAACAAGAAGCAATCTGCACATCCAACAGGAAGCAATCTGCACATCCAACAAGAAGCAATCTGCACATCCAACAAGAAGCAATCTACACACACCATCCTTTGACTACGAGTGTGATTTTTCCCAATGAAAATAATTATTTCATACAATATATTCTAATCACAGTTCCTTTCTCCCCAAGCCCTCCTGATCCTGTCCACCTCCCATCCAAATCCACTTCTTCTTTCTTGCTTTAGAAAACAAATAAGCAAGCAAACAAACAAAAAGCACAACACACACACACACACACACACACACACACACACAACCCCACATAAAAACACAAAATTGGAAACCATAATATACAAGAAAAGACCAATAAGAGGAGATAAAAACAAAATAGTATACGACAAAAATTTGCATGCACTCCAGGACTTTGCTTTGCACGCACTCCACGGACTTTGCTTTGCACACATTCCAGGACTTTGCTTTGTGCTGGTCGTCTACCACCAGGCATGGGCCTTAAGCATGGTTTGTGTATCTGTGAGACTCCTTGGAGAAAAGTGGTTGTCAATTGGAAACGGCTTCTTGTAGGGACGGGACCTCTTATCCTCTTCCCCCTCTCAGCACCGGGACGCCATCTGGCTTAGACCTGTGCAGGCCCTGAGCATGCCGCCATAGCCCTCTGAATTCATATGTGTAACGTCCTGTTGTGCTCAGAAAGCACTGTCTCCTTGGTGCTGTCCATCCTCTCTGGCTGAAACACTCTTTTACCTTCTTTTGCACAAAGTTCCCTGAGCCCTGAAGGGAAGGGCTTGATGACATTTAGAACCCAGTGCATATTCGAATTAGAGCAAGACCAGTTGTGATGTCTTGCTGAACCTGCATACAAGAAAATCACTGTTTTCAACTAACAGAAATAAAGAGAACTTTTAGGACCCACTGGTTCAGTCAGTAAAGTACTTGCTTTGTGAGTACAAGGACCTGATCCATGTGGGGAGAAAACGCTGGGTATGGTGGGATGTAGTTGTAATTTCAGCACCAGGAAGGCAGAGACATGCAGATCCCCGGGGCTCACTGGCCAGCCAACTTCACCACTGGTGAGCTCTGGGCCAATGAGACCTTATCTCACCAAACAAGGTGGGCAACACTCAAGAGTGACCTCTGGCTTCCACACAAAGCACATGTATTCCTCCCTCCCCAGTAATGCTGAGCATGGTGAAGCATGTTTCACAGGCCAGCACTGGAGCAGGAAAGACAGGTGGACCTCTCAGCACACTACCCAGCCTGCATAGCTTACTTGGCATGTTCTAGGTCAGTGAGAGGCCGTGTCCTTAAAAAAGGTGAACAGTGTCTGAGGACATGAGGTTGTCCTTTGGTCTTCACATCCAAGTATGAACATATGCACCCATGCCCACATGCAGGCATAGGTGTGCATATATGTGCATGCATACATACACAGACAGACAGACACGAACAAGATTACTATAAACTCATGAAGGTTTGTATAAGAAAATGTGATTTTGACATACACAAGGGGCAATACAGTACCAATTCTGAAAGATTCTAAAAATCATAACAGATGATTAAGAATGTTTCATTTAGATAGAGAATTTTATAATTTTACACTGATTAAGCCTGTGCCACTTAACTCTTAATGTGTTTCTCAAGGTTAAAACAAACCATGCTCGAAAAACCAAAAATAAATAAATAAATAAGTAAATAAATAAATAAATAAAGCCAACACTCTAACTGATGCCATAGAAAGTAGCTGAGGTGCCATCCTGACAAATGCCCCACATGCTGCAGGGCTCCCACTTACCACGCCTCCAAAATACTTCCCGATGTAGAAGTCATCCAGGCTGTGGAGCTCCAGATAGGTCGCTCCCAGCTCTTTGGCAAGTTGGATCCCTTCTGTGGTACTAACACAGCTTCCTCGGTCTGAGGTACACAGGGGGCATGTACAAGGTAATTCTTCTGAGGAAAGGAATATAAAAACAGAGAGTTTTAAAATTAAACATAAAAAAACATAGGCAGTGTGATCATTAATGGATAGAATCGCTATACACTAGACTCTCAATAAATAGTGTCTGTATTGAAAAAAAAAAAAGTCCTTAAGTGAACAAGCATTGACCACAAGGACAGAGTGTTTTAGAAAAGAGAAGAATTTAGAAGTTGGCGAGAAGCTGTTACCAAGGCAAGCATAGCAATGACACTCATCGGCCAGCGACAGCTGACCCGATGCGGTTACACAACCCCTACATCGTATCACTAGACAGTAGATCAAATGTAGCCATCTGATCATATACACAAACCACGAAAACTGAGGACTGGGTCTTCTTTTGTCATAAATTTTCTGTTAAGTAGATCACCAAGTTTGAATAAATCCTATACTTTTATTTTAATGGAACCCTCAATTGACATGGATTTTAAAGTTGCAGACTGCCAGACTGCCAGCACCTCATAAATTTCACATCAAGTACATTCTTGATGCAACCATTTAATTCTAAAACATTCCACTAGGAAGATTTATTTTATTCTATGGTTGGGTGTTTTGCCTGCATGTATGTCTGAGTACCACGTGGTGTCAGGTACCAGCACAGGCCAGAAGACAACACTGGACCACCTGGAACTGGAGTTACAGACAATTAGGAGCTACCATGTGGGTGCTGGGAAAAGAATCCAGCTCCTCCGGAAGAGCAGCCAGTACTCTACCTGATGACCCATCTCCCTAGCCCCTAAAACATTCTACTTTAGCAATAAAATTGAATCAAATTAAAATGTAAAGACTAAAAAGTATTTAATAAAAAAGCAAACTTCTTAGGATTCAAGTGTGTTCAATAGACATGTTTACAACAGGAAAAGTATGGCTTATGGCATCTTTACACTCTTCCTAAGGCCAAAAATATATATTCAGCTCCATATTCACCAGCCAGCTTTGCTTTGTCTCAGGGACATAAACATCATATATGCCATATGCAAACAGCAGCTAAGTCAAAAGAATGAGGCAGTCTCCAAGCAAGGCATGTTGTTGTCAGTTGGTGTCCCTGGGAAGCACAGTCTCAGCTGGAGAATGGTTCAGGTGGTTCACTGCTTGGTGACAGTCCTAGCTAGTTATGAAACACCAGGACCAAAAACAACCTGGAGAGAAAGTGTTTAATTTGTTCACACTTCTGTAAAGAAGTCAGAGTAGGAACTCAAACAGGGTAGGAACCTGGAGACAGGAGCTGACACAGAGGCCACGGAGAGAAGCTGTTTACTGGCTTGCTCGCCATGGCCTGTTCAGCCTGCTTTCTTATAGAACCCAGGACCACCAGCCCAGGGATGGCACCATCCACAATGGGCTGGGCCCTCACCCAACAACCATTAATTAAGAAAATGCCCTACAGGCTTGCCTACAGCCTGATCTTAGAGAGGAATTTTCTTATAGTGGTTCCCTCCTCTTGTATGACTGTATCATGTGTCAAGCTGACAAAACTAGCCAGCTCTGAGACCCTAGGAACAGCTCTTCTCAGGCGTGAGGGAAATGGGTTTGAGTATTTGACTTTGACAACAATGCAGTGGTACCTGAGATCTTACCTAATCCCACAGGCTCTCTAGAGGTTAGCCTTTCAGTTTTTTCCCACTTGAAGAAACATAGCGGAGCCTCTGTGTCCTACCCCCACCCAGTAATCAGATGAGGTTTGCATTCATGGAGAGGACATTACCTGCAGAGCAGCACATCTGGGAGACACTGTGTGTAGAAGCCTCAGCCAACAAGCTCACAACCGAAGAAGTGAGTGGAAGAGCCAAGGAAAAGCATTTGAGCAATTCCCTTGGGCAGCACAAACATGTTACCCAGTGACTGTACACAGATGGGATGTATGTATGGATGTATGCCACAGTGCATGAGTGAAAATCAAAAGATAATTTTCTGGAATCAGTTCTCTCCTCCCACCACGTGGGTTACAGGGATCGAACCAGCTCCTCAGTCTTGGCAGCAAACACCTTTACCAACTGAGCTGTATCATTTTAAAGTTCAGAAAGCAAAGCGCCTTTAGTCCCTGCACTCAGGAGGCTGAGGCAAAGGGATCTCTGTGAGTTTGAGGCAAAGCTAGTCTACATAGTGGGTTCCAGGACAGCTACATATGGAGACCCTGTCTCAAAAAAATTAAAAATTAATAAATAAAAATAAAGTTCATAAACCATGTACTTTTATCTTCATTTTACAGAAAAGGAAATTACAACTTTAAATCTGTCAGGTGTCTTAGCCTTGGGAAGCAGAGATGGAAAACAGACAAACCTGTCCCTGGCTCGACCAGACACATAAAAGTGGCATATCCAAAACAGAATAACAAAGTCTGAATAGAGATTACCAGTTTCCAAAATACAGCAATTAGAAACATTATTAATACCAGCTTCCTTAATTACACTATACATTCTAATCTTAGCATGCTTTTTCTGAGACTTTTTCAGTTTGTAGCAAGCTGTTTATGTAGCATTTAGACTGTCTTGAAAGAGAACAATGGGCATTTCTCATTCTGTACAAGGCCTTTGTAAACAGCACCTTAATTTTTTCTGAAGACAGAAGCCTTCTTATGTCTACAAAAGTCTCCCTATGTGGCTAGAGGGGGTGGATAGGCAGAGTACATTATGTGACTTTACTTCTGGATAAAAGTTAAATGAAGTCATCAGTGTTTCAAGAGGAAAATGAACCTGATGTTCAAGAATGGCTAACAATCCAACTTTGAGAAAAAAGTAATTTTTATGTGAAGCCAGTGGAGTGCAATCTTCATCGTGTGCCTGTTCTCCGCGTCACTGGAGACGCTTCCTTCTACGTACTCGGCAGAGAGGAAAACTGTCACCTGTACAGCTGCCAGTTGGTTAGTTACATGCTTTGTGGATTCCAAAGGATTTCTTCAAACCTGCTTTAGAGAAAAATTTTCCTAACTGGGATACTCTGAGATTCTCTTCTAAACCATCTGGCACTTCCCCCATACCAATCAGCTGTAGTTAACATAAGATTCTATGCAAAGGTCTGTCTGGAATTGCTTATAGGAGATTCAATAAAATATTTCTGAATTAAATATATTCAGATTAAGCATATAACAACCAGAGGATCCAAAAGAACATTTATTTGTTGTTTATTTTGAGATGGGGGCAAGTAGCTCTGGCTGTCCTACAACACACTATGTAGACCAGGCTAGCCCTGAACTCACAGAGATCTGCTTGCCTCATGGCTACAATGGCTCTGGGAATCAGAGTTGGTACTGTCTTTACTACCCCACCACACACACACACACACACACACACACACACACACACACACACACACACTACTATTAAGATATTGTCAGGAAGTGTCTATTTATTCTTGTAAACAAACAATGTAATCTTGCATTCAAATAAACGGCATTTCTTTTAAAGTAGTGGTATTGAGGGTAGGGCACTCTTTAAAATGTTGCCATTGTTCGAAAGTTCTAGAAATTCTTTTGAAAAATCCTAACCCAGCAACATATGAATTTCAGAGCCTTAAAGATAACTTGGGTTAGGGGAAAGGGAAGAAAGAAAAAAGATAACTTGAAAGGCAGATGCCCATCTCCTGTAATTTAGAATTATGAATGTACCCTAGGGCTATTGTGCAGATTTCTCCTTCAAAGGTATTTTCACTGTGTACTAAATCCCAAAGATTTATGCTGGGGTGTGGCTTGGTGGTTAAGAGTGCATGCTTATCACAAGGTACTGCATAAAACAGGGTATGTAGCACACACCTGTAACCCCAGTACTGATGAGATGGAGGCAGGAAGATTATAAATTCAATGTCAATCTTGTTTATATAATGAGTTCAAGATCAGTGTGGGTTACAAGAGGCACTGTCTCAAAAAAAAAAAAAAAAAAAGCCAAAAATGTATTCAGAGCCAAATATGATGATATCAACATTGCCAAGTTTGTTTAAAAAAAAAAAAAATGCGTAATAGGGTCAAACAAGGTTGTAATCCCAGCCTTTCAGAAGCGGAAATATGAGGATAGCAAATTCAAGATAAGCCTAAGCTACATAGCAAGTTCTATCTCAAACAAACTAATGCATGTATACAAACACACACACACAAGACCATCTCAAACAAATGAATGCATGTACACACGTACACACCAAGAGACAAAACTGCTTTGTTGAGTAAGTTCTAACAAGATCTCCAAGAGAATTAGCAAAATTACCCAGCTCAGTGAAAAGTGTTGTGGGGGATGAAGTGGAGAGAGCAATAAGGCCCTTGAGTTAACAGCCAGATTTAGTTCTATAATTAATATGTAATCACATGTTTAGTCAATTCATTTCGTGATTTTAATGAAATGATTTTCATTTGGATTATTTATGTAACAATTTATTCATTGAAAAATGTTTATTAGTACCCACTACCAACAGGGATAGAAAGATAGAAAGCTGAAGGACTCCGTGACCAACTGACCAAGGTGGATGTGACTGCAAACATCTGCAACACAGTGAATACTAAAATGAAGGTACACAGAGTTACCACAGGGACAGAGGAGGGACATGAACCCGGTGTGTGGGGGAGCAGTGGTTGAAGGGGAAGGAGGATTGTCTAAGTATTTAGAGCAGGGACTGTGCAAAGGGCGCTGTGATCAGAGGAGACAGCAACTGCAGGGGTGTGGGCCGGAACAGAAAACACATTTCCACTTCTAAAAAGAGATTTCTTTTTCTAACTTTTATTTATGTGCACAAGTGTGTGTGTGTGTGTGTGTGTGTGTGTGTGTGTGTGTGTGATGCATGTGAGTACCCATGGAACCTGGGAGAGGAGGCTGGACCCCCTAGAGTTCCAAGCAGTTGTTTTGAGAAACAACTCGGGACTTCTGAAGGAGCAGTGGGTGTTCCTCACCACTGAGCCATCTCTCCAGCCCCATGTTCTCCCCTTTAAACTCTTAAGATGGCAAGCTAAGCCCACGTTGCCATCTCCTCTACCTGCCAACCATACAAGTGACTACATAAAAGAGAGGCTGTCAAAGAAGAGAAGGAATGAAGGAGAAAGGGAGGGGAAGGTGAGGGAAAGGACTGAGGACAGTGCTGCGTTACATTCAAGTGGGATGACATCAGGCCGACGTTAGGAGTGCCTGGCAGAACGAAGGAGGCAGCGCTGGACCACAGCTGAATGTCCAGCCCGAGCACAGGTGGTTTTCACACGCTGTGTAACATCCTGAGCGTTCACAGCTCCGATGTAGGAAGCAGGAAACAGCAGGACCAAAGGCGAACGTCTGGCAGCCGGCCAAAGCATGCTGATGGAAGGAAGCAGCTAGACCCACTGACCCTGTGAGCCTCCCACTTCCACCCCAGCCGCAGACAGCAGCTGGGCAGAGCAAGAGGAAGGCCTCAATCCGCAGCCTGGAAAATGAAGTGCAAAAGTAAACAAAGCATTTCCTACCATCTGAGAAACAGCTGTATCCTGAAGCTAAACCTCACCTACAGACTCACAATGCCTAAACAAAAACCAATAACATTTAACCAATGAGAATAACTAACTATAATTAATTAAGTATTTTTAAGTAAATGTACATCTCTAAGACAGGAACAAGAAATTGTGAATGAACCATTTAGAAATTTTAGATCAAAAAGGTGTTGAAATTAAAATATTAGTCAAGAAAGTAAAGTGGCAGAGAAACTTTTATACAAGCCAGAAAAAAGAGGCCAAGACCAAAGCAACATAAGGGGATGCTGTACTCGAAATTCTTGGGAGGCTGAGGCAGGAAGACCACAAGTTCAAGTCAGCCTGGACTACAGTGTGAGATGCTACCAAAAAGAAGAGGTGGTGAGAGAGAGAGGAGAAAAGATTCAGCAGCAGAAAATAAGAAAGTAAGATCATCAGGAGAGATCCAGAATTACCAACATTAGCCCACAGAAGGCCTGTAAAGAGGACAGAAATGGTGGGGTGCTGGCCGCGGAAGCCAGAAGTAAGTGACCTTCAGAGACCAAGGAAGCACGAGGTTCTTCAAGGACTCCAGAGTGACTGTTAACAGAAAATGGGACTTGTGCCCTCCGTGTTCAAGAAATAGTCAAAGTCAGATCATGAAGTTTTTCAGATCAGGAGTTCACAACACACAGTTACTAACGTGACAACAAATGCTGGATGAGAAGGAAAGCACTAATGGGAACCGCTGGTTTAAGACAGATGTCATCGCTGGCTCCACCTGCAGTGGTGTGGACCCAGAACCCAAGTGGTCATTTCTGAACATCATCCCCACCAAAAGGGACCTGAACTGCTAGAGCAATGTGTAAGCTTTGTGTGTCTTCCAGCAAGCAAGGGAAAGCGCTGGAGCTGACTGGAGCTGGCCTGAAAAGACACCTTCTTAGATATGGATCATATATTACACCGAGGAATAGATCAGAAAATGCTGAACTTTAAAAATAAGTCCTTATATATCACAAGAGCTGGAGAGGCCGAGAAAAGTGGAAGCTGCTTACAGAGGAAAACCAACAGAGGGGAGGGCGTACAGCCCACACTCCTGCCAGCATGTGCACGGCACCAGGAGGGATTACACACAATACCGGGCCAGATTCTTGTCAGATGTCCATGGCACCAAGACAAAAAGACACTGGGGATCAACTGTGGATTAAAGACTAGAGAGACAGGAAAACTAAACATAGTGCAGTATTTACGTCTTGAATTGGAAAAAAAAAACTGTAAATCACATTATTGGAATAACCAACAGAATGTAAATGTGGATATTTTAAATAATAGTATAGTAGATAATAATATGTCATTTTTTTGAGGGATGGCCATACTGTGGGCAAGAAGTGAATAAATAGCATTGTTCTTATGATGAATATTGAGCAATCAGAAGTGAAAAAAAATCCCATGTTACAATGTAGTCTCAAATGATTTAGAAGAGAAAGTGTGTGTGTGTGTGTGTGTGTGTGTGTGTGTGTGTGTGTTATAAATTCTGCAATTCAATGTTTTATTCTTGCCAATTTTCTTAGGTTAGAAATTTGGAAAAATAAAAGTGAAGAATGAGGTTCCTGAAGAACTCAAAGCCCCAGCTGTGCTGATCTGACTTGTGTTCTGGCATGACTACTCTGAGTTTATTGAGGAAAACCAAAAATAGGAGGCCAGAGGCCAGTCCACTCTGAAGCTTAAGCTTCAAGGTTTTCTGTAGTTTCTTTGCAAATCCCTAGGAGAAAACGCAACAATGTATTCTCCCACACAGCTACAGGCTGCTGTAAAATTAGCAAAGTAAAATACGTATTTGATTAAGATCACTGTCTCTGCCAGGCCGTGGAGGTGGCGGTGGCTAGGGCAGTGCACGCCCTTAGTCCCAGCACTCAGAAGGCAGAGGCTGGCCTGGTCTACAGAGAGAGTTCCAGGACAGCCAGGGCTACACAGAGGAACCCTGTCTTGAACTCCACCCCCCCCCCAAAAAAAAACCCAAAACTGTCTCTCTCCACTCTCAAGTTTGTACTGAATGAGGCCACTCGGAAGAAGCCCGGAGCTGTCTGTGTTTTCTGAATGCTACCAAGTGACTTAACTTGGGGTTCAGAAAGCCATCACTCGTGGTCTGCGGCACCTCCTGGAACAGGAGAGTGTGTAGTGACGGTCCTGGCACCAGAATGACTTTCAGAAACTCTGGCCACACAGTGCAGACATGACATAAGAACTCACGACGCTGAGCTGAAATATGAACACAACATGAACTCAGGTATCTGGGGCCGGAAAGATGTAGAGAGTGAAGAAATTAGAAAAAAACAAAACTAATCATCACTCTCCTCTCTCTACAGGAAATAGCACAAAGTAATCCACATGAAGAGATCAAAGACTTTACAACCCAAAAGACAAAAGAATAAAAAAGAAATAAAGAAAGGAGTTAAAGCGCTACACAGAAGCGTCTTTCAGACATTTGTAGCACGTGGCAGTTTTGTCATACTTGAAATTTGTTGTTTTCTTTGTGTATTATAAATAGTATTTGCTTTTCTACTTGTATGTGCCTGCATTTGTGGCTGTAAAATTGTACAAATTTGAGTACTTCCAAATATCTGCAGCTTACCCTTTTAGAAAACGCCACCATGAAAGATGAAATGAGGGCCTGGAGAAACAGCTTGGCAGCTAAGAGTACTTACTGCTCCTGTAGAGGGTCCAGGTTCGGTTCCCAGAACCCATACTGGCAGCTCACAACCACCAGTAACTCCAGTGTGAGGGGATCTAACATCTCTTCTGGCCTCTGAGAGGACTGCATGAACAGGGTAGACATAAACCCAGGTAGGCATACACAGACACACATAAATTTTAAAAAAAAAAAAAAAAGCACCAAAACTTTAAAAAAGGTTAAACAACAAAGAACTTAAACCCAATAGGGATGGCAACAATGCAAAGAGTTTGAGATTCACTTAGTATAAAATCAAACAAGGTCCATAGCTGACTGGATGTGGTTGGTGTGAGAGAAAGATGAGTCTAACAGAGTCTCTTTGGGGTGAACAGAGGGGTAGAAGGAATCCAGTAGTCAGAGGATCACATCCACGAGGATGCAGGTCCGGAAAGAGGCCACAACCAAAGAAGCAGAGTGATGTCACCACGTACATATAAGTGTGTACAAAGAAAGCCAGAGACACACTTCGTGGGTTCATGATCTGGGCAGAGAGCAAGAAGGGAAGCTGAAGGATAGGGAGGGGACCAGAGAAGAGGGCAGAGGTTAGAAGAGCTAGGAAACAGTAGTCATAGTGGAGGGGAAAGTGTTTGTATAATTTCAAAGAGAGAGCTGTTACTAAAGTGTAACAAATTTGACAAGCAAGCATTAGGGCTCTCCTGGAGAACTTTAAGCAAGTAAAACAGCTGAAGGGGAGGTACCGGGAGGCCGGCTGGTCTCAAGAACTAAGGCTACCTCTTTAAGAATCATAAACAGGGAAAAAAGTTGGGGAAATCCTGAGAATGTGAGGTCAAGGGTGGGTCAGGCTTGTTTTCTCTGTAAGTACTAGTGTGAAACATAAACTTGCCCTCTGGTCCAGCAATCCACTCCAAGGAACAATCCAAGTACCAAAACCACGGTGGAGACATAGTTTATGGCACATTCATACAATGGCATAATATACAGCAATTAAATGAGGAAGCAACTCTGTTTGTATGATGTTCAAAAACAGGTGCAACTAAAGTCAGAATCCAGAACAACAGATCCCTGGACGGAGGCTGTAACTACCTGTTGGAGCAGCCTAAGGAAGTATTCTGCACTGTAAACATTCTAACCCTCGTCCATGATATGGCTGAATGACTAAGTAAGACACATTAAGCTGTATCTCAGGTTAGCAAATCATATGCTCCCTACTGTGCTGGTTAGTTTTATGTCAACTTCATACCAGCTAGAGACATTTTGGAAGAGGGAACCTCAATTGAAAAAATACCCCACCGGATTGGCCTGTGAGCAAGCCTATGGTACATCTTCTTGGTTGATAATTGACGTTGGAGGGCACAGTTCCTTGTGGGTGGTGCCACCTCTGGGTGGTTCTGGTTCTGTAAGAATGCAGGCTGAGCAAGCAAGTAAACAGCACTCCTCCACAGCCTCTGCCACAGTTCCCACCTCCAGGTTCCTGCCCTGCCTGAGTTCCTGTGGGGACTTCCCTCAGCGGTGGCCTATTACCTGGAAGTGTAACAGTCCCCAAGTTGCTTTTGGTCATGGTGTTTCATCACAGCAATGCACACCTAACTAAGACAATTTGCTATACCTTAATTAAAAAAAAAAGTTGTTAAAAAAAACAAAGAATTAAAATTAAAATTTAAAGACCGCCTTACCAAGGAAATAACACCCATTGAGTAAATTTATAAATACTACCAAGTCAAAGGGAGTCCTGAGCTGGCCCTGAGATATGGGATGGTCATATGCTCAAAAGCAAAGGCACCCACCAAGCACGTGGGAATGAACAGCCCTTTCCTCAGGCAGTGTGGTCAAATGTTTCTGGCTCACTCCTTGTTATGTGCCTAACAATCCTGCTCACATGGCCACATCTTTTCATAGATAATCTATACTTGCCCATCAAATGGACCTTCAAAGAGATTAATATGGCTCAAAGTCAGCCTGTGTCAAAAGAACACAATTACTGATGTACAGTAGAAGAGCAACTTAAAGGAAAATTTATACCCAAATCACAGCAGGAGTTTGTGAGCCTCTCCTCTGAAGTCCGATTACTGCACAGAACAATGAGATGACAGCTGGCATTTGAACTCACAGCCTTTTGGCTTTCAAAATAAAACTGTGTTAATAATTAACCATTAATAAACTTAGCTTTGTAAACATGGTACCTGTATGCTCATTATAAGAAAGAAAATCATGTACTTGCCATTTTGTCTGGTCCCAACAGCAGCAATGATTACTGGAACTGAGTTTGATGCTCTTTTAATCACTGGAATATAATTATCCTTTACTTCGTGGAATGAAAACTTGTCATTTACATTGTATTTGATCACAATGATGTCGGCACTCCCAATTAGGTTTCGGGAGGTGTACCAATCACTGTCAAAAATGTCCTAAACAAAAGTGCAAACATCAACTTTTAGTTTGTTTATCTTCAAATCAATCCCCAAACTAATTTCTAGATAGTTATAACATATCAGTCTAAATGTTTAGTGTATGTTGGTTTTGAGAAGTTATGAAAATGTATTTTTGAATTGTCTGGTGGTTTGAATGAGAATGGCCCCATAGAGATTGAATGCTTCGTCCCCAGTTGGTGGAACTATTTGGGAAGGATTGAGAGGCGTGGCCTTGTTGGAGAAGGTGAGTTTTTGGAGGAGGGACAGGCTTTGAGGTCTCAAAAGCCCACACCATTCCCAGGCATCCTTCTCTCTGCCCCATACTTGTGAATGAGAGGTAAGCACTTAGCTACTGATCCAGCACCACACTCTGCCACATTCTCCACCTGATGATCACCCTCTGGAACCATGAGCCCCAAGAAATATTTTCTTTACAAATTGCTTTGGTCATGGTAATAGGAAAATAACTAAGCAATGGAAAGAAACTTCACAGCAATAGGAAAATAACTAAGACAAATGGGTAGCTACATGAATGAATATGTCTGATGCTTGACAATTTACTCAAAACACCTTTTCTTCATTTACCCTAAACAACTATGTACTAGTAAGTCCCATTACCTAAAGCATTCTGGAGTTTGATGAAATGAACAACCTCTTTCCACCATCTATACCTAAATAATTATTCTATTTTGAAATGATGCTGATTTTAGTCACTGGCAATTTCAAAGGTGTAACATTATGCATTAGATGTCAGAAGCTTTTCTGTGACCCAGTTAGACACTGCAGGATTTTTGCGTGTTCTGAACTGCAATACACTGTGAAGTTTGTAGTATTCCTTTCATTTTATACACATTTGAAGAAATTCACATATAATCTCTAACTTTATACTGTATTTGTATAGTGCATATTTGAGCATGGAAAAATATGCCTCTATAACATCGTACATTACAAGCTGTTAACTGCAAAGGACTGTTTGCAATTTATGTATTTAGCTCATACACTAAAAATTCAGGATAAAACTGTTCAGAAATTTTTACTATAAGACTGTAGTTAATATTCATATTTAGAACTAGAATCATATGTAATTTATTATGAAACTTAGTTCTCTGATAATATCTGCAAGGTTTTTGTGAAAATAGTATATAAAGAAAATGCCATCTTAATTTCACTGCCAACTATGCACAAATAGTTTTCTTCTTAAATTCTAGTTAATGATTAATCATTTCTTTCATGTGGCTTTTTTCTAAGATATGATCAAGCTAGAAAGGGCACACAATGGCTAGAAAACTGCTGGGCTATGGAAGTTTACACTCTGGTATATGAGTCCAAAACAAGGTTAAAAGTGTTCAAATTGGCCAATCAAGCAAGATCTATGTGACACAGCTTCTAGCCCATGACAGAAATGCCCGTTTGTGGAGAGAAGCTCCTGTCCCATCTCCATACCCTCCCCTGCCCATCTCTCAGCAAACTTATTCAGAATGAGCGCCGCATTGCAGAATTTTTAAATAGGGATGCATTGTCAAAAACAGAATGGATACAGCATATTTGAAAGGAGTTCAAAATAATAGAAATAGGGAGGCAAACTGACCCGTCAGTGCCAAAGGCAAAGGGCTGAAAGTGGTTTGTGATCTAGTATTAGGGGAGCGGGGAAGGGAGGGGAAAGTGAGGACATGGAGTCCCAAATCACAAAAACCCATCAGTCCCAACTGTATCTGTAAATACTCAGATTCAGAGTATGCAAATGCAGCGCAGTGTGGACAGAAGGGTGGCAGCAACAACAGACGAGTCCGGCATGCGGGATTCAAAACCAATTATAAATTGGACCAGTACCGAGCAGCCATTTAGTGCCCAGAGAACAAGTTAGAAATCACTTTTTTCACTTTCCAAATAGTTCAGAATTCCAGAGTGACTGGAGAGATAAAACATGGGGAAAGGAGGATTTGGGTCTTACTGATTTACTCTGTGGTAAAACAACTATAGACATTTTTATTTGTAATACAATCCAGAAATTCAAACCCTGTACAAGAAAATATGAATATACCACCTCAGTTTAATTTTTTATTCATTCATTCATTTCCAGGTTTTTTGAGATAGGTTCTTCTCATGTAGCCCAGGCTGGCCCAAACTCACAATCCTCTACCCAAGTGCTGGAATTATAGACATGAGCCAGGAGGCTCAGCTAACCCTGTTTTGGAACATACTTTTCACAGACAGAAAAATAGAAATCTAGAAATATGAAATTAAGTAATAATATTTCTGCAAAAAAGAGAGGTAGCAGAACTAAGCTATGAACTTCATCTAATGAATTAGAAGCAGATTTACACAAAAAGCATCAAGTACAAGAGGCAGCAAGGAGCCAGAGTAGGGTTAGCAATCTACAGAAAGCAACTCTGGAAGGGAAGCACTCCCAGCTCCTTCCAACCCCAAGGCAGCGGGGACACATTTCTTTTTAAGCGGTCACAGAGAAAATGCTTCACTGGTTTCTGGAAATACAGAGGAAATCCATGAGTCCCACCCGTGTAAGTCAGTCCCAGGATCTCACTGGGGTGTTACACAGCAGCAAACTTGGAGCCACACTGGAGAATCAAATGCATCTTAAAAAAAAATCTGAGTTCCTACAAGGAAACAAGGACTTCATCCTGTCTGATTAGTGTGTGCACTGAAGGCCCTGCATTGGCATCAACCTTGACTGCCGTGAGAAACTCTCCCATGTTTAATGTAGGTGATATATGACCACACTACAGTGATAACAGCACTTTATACCGCAGCCGTCACTTCGGGCACCTACAGCCTCCACACTGGGGACTTTACCCTTCAGCACAGCTCCAGGACGACAGGAAAAACAAGCCTGAGAAGGTGAAAGGTTACCAAAAACATATAGTGGCAATGTGGGGGTCTGAAATCACATCCTTTTGTTGTCAAAAGCGCTGCGTTTAATATTCCGGTTCAGTACATAGGCCAATGCCAGCTGACTGGTATAAGCAACCTTCCTATTTCTGGCAGGATTTACTTAGGTTCAAGGGGTAAGAACAGCAGCTCAGAGTGAGTAACTCCATATGTAACTCACTATGTCTGAAGACTCGTCCTAATCTGGGACACTGTTCCTGGTGACAAATTTGGTGTCACAGACTGTGAGCACACAAAACGAGACTTCCCCTGACAAGCTGTAACAGCCAGCAAGACTACAAAGCTTATTTCGCCCACTCTGAAGATTCTGTTTTATTGTTATAAAATGTGTGGCTCTTTGCTAAATGAACACAGGTAGGAAAGGGTTAACAGCTCAACTTAAAACCAGGAGAAACAATTCCACCATCCCAAGTCATCTTATTTTATTTTCTCTGTATTTATTTCATCAATCCACTAAACATTTGTTCAACAGTATGTTGAGCAAGTAATACTTTCAGGCTATAAGATCTTTCATAACAAAAGGGCCCAAAGTAACCATGCTTGCAGATGGCAGCCGCAGTCCTCCTCGTGGCTTCCTTTGACACCAACATCACTGTCATACCTGAAGGTTAAGTCCATCCTTTTCACTGAAAAGTCTACGTAAAATTTATTTTAGCACATTAATATACATTTCCAGTCCAAGAGTGTCTTCTTTCCATAATAGGGTAATACGCTCAAGAAGATTTCTCAGTACGTTCTACATATTTCTGTTCAAAAGTATGCTACTTCCCCTCAGGAGCATACTTTTTTTAAAAAAAAAAAAACTATCTTTTAATGTAAGAATCTCACCTAATTTGTGCCTTTTTTAAGATTCAAAAGTTTCAGTGTGTGTGTGTGTGTGTGTGTGTGTGTGTGTGTGTGTGTGTGTGTAGCTGAAACACATACAGCTACAATATTAGCAAAGGAATCACAGGCATCTGCAAGTCAAGGAGCTGACTCCTTTGTCCTGTTATCAAACACTCAAGAGTCAGAATAGATATTTTTCATTCAACTATCATAAACATGAAGATTTTTTTAAAGTGCTAAGTAATGTTAGTGGTATTACTGATTTATTAATCACTAAAAACGAAGGCTAATACATGAGTATTTGCATCACTTAAAAACTATTTTTTCCAGAGGTTAACAGTCTACAAATGTGCCATTTAAAATTAGTTCTCAAACCCTGTCCTCTCCCTTTTCCCATACTATTTCTGTCCCAGAGAAGAGTATTTTTGCCTATGTGAGCGGTAAAGGGCGGTATTTATATAACACATCTCCCTATGCTCCACAGGGTGGACATGAAAACATGAGTCTTGGCCAGTGGAACTTTGTGACCTCGTCCCTTGGGGATGGCACAGCCAACTCTCAGCTGTCTACTATGGACAAGCCACAGTCGTCAAGCACAGTAACTGTTTTACATTCCCCTGGGGCTTTCTGCCTTACAGACGTGCTTTGTGACTGGGCTGCCCCACCACCTCCAAATTGAAACAAAGGACGAGATTTGCCAAAAATTTTTAAAAATAGTGATAATAATAACCTCTCGCCAGGCAGTTAGGAAAATGGGAAACGAGGGGAGGAGGGGTCCAAACAAGAGGCACCCTTGGCCTGGGCACCGCGCCGCCGCTGCCCCTTACCCAGACGGGACAGTCGTGCACCACCAGCTTGACGTTCCCGAACGCACTGGCCTGGTACTCGGTGAACACCGGGCGCGCGACTGTGCTGGCCGCGTTCAGCAACAAGCTGCTCTCGTCCCCCGAAACCAGCGGGCTTCTCCCTAGGTAGGTGCGGATGAGCCCCGACGGCCGGTTGTCCTGGTGGAACGTGTCGCCCTCGTTCCCCAGCGCCACGATGTGGATGGACCTGCGGGGCCGAGAGGGGCGCGGTGAGCGGGTGGGCGCAGCCAGGGCGCGTGGCACGTCCCGGACCCGGACCGTGGCAGGACGGCGACGCGTACGTACATGATCGCGGCTGGCAGCGCGGCGGGGAGACGGCGGCGGCGGCCTCGCGGGGGCCCGGGCGACGCTCTCACCGCAGTCGGCTCATCCCCCGGCCGCGGCCCTCGCGCGCCAGCACCGCGGCGCTGCCGACGCAGAGCGGAGCGGGCCCGGAGCGATCGGCCGGCGGGGGCGCGGGCAGCGCTGCGGATCCCCGGTCGCCGCCCCTGGTCGCCGCGCCTCCGCCCCGGCTCCGCCTCCGCCCCGCGGTGACCGGGCCCCGCACGTGTCCCCCGGGGAGTCCGCCGCGCAGGGGAGCGAGCTGCCCGCCGAGGCCCCCCAGAGCCCGGGCGGCGGCTGCGGGACACAAAGGAGCGGTGGGCGCGGGGACGACGCCGGAGCCCGGGAGCTGCTCGCCGCCAATCCGCCTGCAGCAAGTTTGCTGAACTCGGAAGGTTGAAACCCGAGCCGGGAGCGGGGGAGGGGCAGCCTGGCCCCCGCCGGGGACCAGGGGAGAGCCGGGCCAGGGGGCAGCCCCTTGCCGATCCCGCGGTCCTGTGCCCACGCTGGCCTTCACCGAAAGTGTGTTATCATTTTGTCAGTGGTCAACATACGCTACAGCTGTTTTGTAAAATCCTACTTGTGAAGAAAAAATAAATAAAGGCAACATTCATGAAGCTGCAGAAAAGGTTCTTTGTTCATGCACCAATTAATTTGCGGATGTCGCTTTAGAAAGGTCATTTACTATTGCAAGCTATATTTGGCACACTTTAACAAAAATTTCGAAATTTGAAGTGTCGGGATTTTTAGTGTGTGTGTGTGTGTGTGTGTGTGTGTGTGTGTGTGTGTGTTTTAAAGAAAGTTTAGCAGTTTACTTGGATTCGTCTTTTCAGCACACATTCCAGTTGCATTATTTAATAATAGCTCACTGAAAAACAAGGATCATGTTAATGTAAGGATACTTTAGATTCTTTCATGATGACACGCAGAAATAAAGCTTGTGGATGCCCCCTTAAAGGGCCTCAGACTACCTCCAATATAAAACACCATGAGAGACTGCAAATGCTGGACCGGCCAGAGGTTACTCTGGGGCTCCTCTGTAAATATTAAAATTCTCCCAAGCATCTCTCACACACTGTTGAAAGGGCTCTTGTTTATCCTTTTAGTTATTGGCTCTGCTTTGAAATTGGGCTTTTTTCTTTTCTCAGTGGACCTGTTTTGGGAGACAGGCTGTGTTTGAAGGGCTTCTGGGCAGATGGAGGAAAGTAAGCAGCCTCTGGAGTGTCGACGGCTTCTATTAGGAGCCAGCATTGCTCAGCTGAAACAGTGTATTAGTTTCTTGCCCATAAGTTCGGCAGGACAGGAGACATTCTCTATGTACTTTGTTTACTTATTCCTTTTTGCTCCTTGAGATAGCTCTGCCTCTGTTGCCCAGGCTAGTTTCTAACTTTTAGTCTTCTCCCCTCAGCCTCCTTAATAGCTGTAATTAGTCATATAATCTCAGAAGGTCACTGGTAAAAACAAATCAAAGCAAAAACCTATGTGGTCTACAAAGTAAGTAAGCTCCAGAGTCACATAGTGAAACCCTGTCTCAAATAAATAAACAAGTTCCCTTTGTAGCCAAGCACAACTTCTTTTAGTCTCTGGAAATAACCATCCTGAAGGATTCAAATGTGCTGTGTCACATTTCCTTTTGGATCAACAGAAAACATGTTTTTCTCACCATTCCCCTCCAGTGTCCCACCAGTCAAACACAAAGCAGACACCAGAGTAGAGAAACAGTTAAGAAAATACAATGAACTTTTTAAAAGTTGGTTTCTCACTATATTGTCCAGGCTGGTCTAGAACTGTAGGGTTACTAAGCAGTCTTCCTATATCACATTTCCAGAGTAGCTTGAGACCATAGCCGTTTAATGAATTATGAATTGGCTTTTGTAAATGAAAATAAACTGGTCATATCTTACACCATAGGTGAGCCTTAAGGACATCATGCTCCATCACAGAAGCCAATATGAAAGAATGAGTGTCATATTATTCCACTTATATGTTACCTGAAGTAGCCAAGGTCTTAGGGATAGGAAGTAGGACGGAGCTCCAGAGCTGGGGCAGGGAAGTAGTGTTATTCATGGGTATAGAGTTTCAGTCTTGGAAGATGAAAAAGACATAGAAATCACTTGTACACCAAAGCATGCATAGCTAATATGGTTTGTACCAATCACTAAAACATGATTAAGATAGTAAAATTTCTGTTGTTACTTAAAGCACGATACAAAGTACATTAGAACACACAAAAAAGGTACCAAATATGGCTGGGAAGTGGCAGAAGGGAGAGAGCATCCTTTCCTCCTCCAGTTGTGAGCATTTTAATCAGGCCAGGTAGACGTGGGAGATAGTAAGATACACAGGGTTTACTCTATGCTCTTGAGAAGCTAAGTCTGTCAGTGTCTCCTAGATTCTTAATACATACATTCCCCACATAATATACTCAATATTTTTGAAAATATTTTGGTTCCTTGATAATTCTGACATAGCTAACATGCTTGGCAGTTCGTAGCAGCCATACAAAGTGCAGGATTAAAGTTCACCGAATGTCTAGTTCTGTGCTATGGATCATTAGGGAGAGTCCACAGAGAAGTAAACAACATCTTAAAAGACAAGGAAAGGGTGGGTAGATTTGGAGGAAGAGGTTGGAAGCTCATGCAAGTCAGAGGCAGAGGCATGGAAACACACATGGTGGTTGTTCCAGTAGCAAGAGATGGAGTGAATGCTGCATGCAGGTTCCAATACCAAGGCCGACAGAAAACAGAGTGGTAAGGTCAGACGTCGGTGATACTCTGGCTATAGGCTGGGCACCTCTAGTTAAGCCCGCCTCTCCAATTGTGAAGACAGTTCCAAAGAGACACTTGTACCCTTCCCTTTGGCAAAGGATTTCTCTCAGGAATCTTACTGGGAGCAGGAAACAGTAAAATGCTGGCCAGATAAGGAACTTGTCACCAGGAAGAGATTTTGAGAGTCCAGACAGCCTGTGGGTCAAGCTTCCAGGAAAAACTGGAACTGAGACGATGCTGGTGGGGGAGGGGACCACACTGTTCAGGTGCATACACCTCTTGCCTTCTGTGTCTGGGCCCTGAAGATGGACCTGGGGAGTCACTGGACCTCTTTCCTTATTAATTTTCCTTTCTCTGCTTTCCAGCATGATGTGTCTGTCTACTTGGCCTCCTGGGGACTGGTTTCTGAGCCTGTCAGCCCTGCCAGGGCCCACACCTTGTCCTAACAGCTGCAGTAACATCCTTCTCTCCATGGGACATGACCGCGAGATGCTCACCAAACCCATTTTCACTTCCAAGAGAAATAATTGATTTTCTAAACTTTCTGTATAGATGTTCAGCTATGTGATTCTTTCTCACCAATGGCATATAATCCTGATGAACATTTAAGAAAAGGTATGCTCGCTGGGTGATGGTGGCCCACGCCTTTAATCTCAGCACTTGGGAGACAGAGGCAGGTGGATCTCTGTGAGTTCGAGGCGAGTCTGGTCTACAGAGCAAGTTCCAGGACAGCCAAGGATATACTAAGAAACCCTGTCTTGAAAAAACAAAACAAAAATTAAAATAAAATAAAAAGGTATGTCCCTGTAAAGGGGGGCACCCCCCCCAGACACCTTAGGCTATCAAATAGAAATTTGATAGTGTCAGGTATGGGTTACCCCTTTTTGAGTTGTTGGTCAATGGGTTACCATAGACCTCCCCAAGCATTAAGGGTATGGCCATTACTCTTAGTTACCCTCCAAAACTTGACGATAAGATCCTATTTCTAAAGACACCACACACCTGAGTCATGAACATGGAGAGACTAAGCTAGTACTACCTCAGAAGTTTTATTCCCACAGGGTAGCTTTTATGACGCTGGAAAGGTCTATGCACACTACTGGGAGAGAAAGGTTATCAACTATCTTAACCACCTGTGGACCCAGTGAGCTGCAATAATGGCTGGCCTAGTGAAATATGTCCCCCAGTAAAATAGTGGCATGAATGTTTTGAGAGTAACCAGCTACTTCCTTATGGGTTTGGAAGCCCTTTGTACAAGATGGAGCCAATGCCTGGTACCATTAACAAGGCCAAAGCTGGTGGCTGGCTAGGTCATAGGCCCTTGAGGAGTACACAGTACTGTTGTTCTGCTAAATAGACATAGTGACAAATTCCCCCTTAGTTCTTATGTTTATACCCATAGATCAGTATATCTCTCAAGCCTCACCAGAGAAGCTTCTTTTTACAGCAGATGATGACACAGAGACTCACAATAGATCAACATGCAGAGACTAAGATGCTGTGGGATGGTCTTTCTGTACGCTGTGAATATATGCGGCTCTTATTGGCTGATACAGCTATTTTGGCCTGTAGCCAGGCAGAATAAGGCTGGGCAGGAAAGCCAGAGATACAGGGAGAAGGAAGGGCATGGTGGAGAGAAACACGATCCAGCTTTCCAAGGAACAAGATGCCAGGAAGTTGATAAGCCACAGGCCATGTGGCAATGAATAGATTAATAAAAATGAGTTAATTTAAATGTAAGAGCTAGAGAGTAATAAACCTGAACTATAGACCAAACATTTACAATATAAGCCTCTGAGCAGTTATTCAGGAACTGGCAGGTGGGAGAGAACCATGGAATGATCGGCTCTAAATGGGACATCTGTATCTCACTCCTTCACCCCCAATTCAGGGATCATCATAGAAACGGAGTTAGAAAGTTGGTAAGAGAGAGGAAGTAGATGTCAGTAGCAAAACCATGATTGTCAGATGTGACAGCACAACAGTTTCACATGTGAAGTCGTAGTGGTTAGGACTGCATGCACAAGACTTGCACAAGATCAAGCTAGTGAAAATCTCAGCATGGGTGAGGGGCTCAGGAAGTACCACCCCTGCCTAAGGAACTATTGGCAATTGATGGCTGCTGGGGGGCAGAGTTAGTTTTCTTCAGGGATGTGGGCCCTGAGAGGCTACCCAAGTTCCAGCAGATGGTCCCACACATACGCAGTCAACAGTAAGTGGACTCAGGATGTATGGGGGAGAGTAAGGGAACAGGAAGTGGGGAGGGGAAGAGGCATTCGAGGGGAAGGGGGTAGATTTGATCCCAACGCATTTGCATGTTTGAATATTAAGAAAATACCTTAAATACAAAACAATGAAAACTTACTTTGAAAATACACACACACTGCCAACCTGCTGAAGTTCGTTCAACCTTGAAGCCATGTGTTTGAAGACCTTGGCACCACAGTGTGGTGCTTGAGACAGAGCCTCTTCACAGCATGCACTGTACTGCGGTATGAGGAAGAAATAGATCTTTCTTGAGTTTAGCCAGACATTTTGAGGTCAATTGCTACAGTAGCTACTGTTATTTGTCTTGGCTAAAAGAATGTCACAAATAGTCTATTTCCTGACATCTTAAAGATACTTTCTGTAATTATACTAAGATCACTTTTTGGTTGTTATTTCTCTTTTACTTAAACTTTTTATTTAGTGTATATGTTTGTAGTTTTTTTATTAGTACCTTTTAAAAATATGACCTTTCAAGAATGAATTGAAACAAGTTGCAACACATTAGATTAAGATGTATCCCTAACTTTAAGGCCACTGCAGAACACACAGGAAGGACTTCCATCCCAAACAATGTATCTTCCTTTCATAATGGCTGAGATGTCCTTCTTCTGCATGTGCTCTGCTAGATATCTTCATTTGAGAATGAGATGTAACGTATTGTATGTGAGACAGCTCAGGGAGCTGGTGACAGCCCCCAGGGTTATAAATATTATGTAAGGTTGGGGAGTTTCTTGAAAGCAAGCTGGTACTCAAGTGTGTAGAGAGGAAACAAGTGTTATATGGCAGGTTCAGAGAGCTGGACTTGGCACAGAGGTTTTCCATTGTGTTTGGGGAGCTAGGTTTGTGCAGAGGGCTGGAGCCTCAGGAGGCAGGCTGAGCTGAGGTGTTAGCTGAGCTGTCTTACGAAAGTGCATCAGATCAATCTCATTGCTGTCTCTCCTTTAAATACTGCGGCTTTCTGTCCATTTTCATCAAATAGAGTTCTGTTCACAAATATATGTTTGTACACACTCTTCTAAAGGAGAGGAGTTAAGCTGCACTAATATTGAGTAAGGGATAGGTACTGGCACCTGCTTGATCCTTCAGTGAGCAGGGTGCAGATGTGGGGGCTGTTGTAAGGCAAGGGCAGGACAAGTGGGCAAGGAAGGCACTTGACCTTTCAACATAGAGCATCACTTCACAGCTTCAGTATCTAGCTAAGGGGTTACGAGTGGTTTAGTACACAAAAACAAAAACAAAACCAGGAAGAACAAACCCCAACACAATTGACATAGTCCTCACAACTCCCCATTCATGCGTTCTCTGTGTAACCCTGGCCGTCCTGGAACACTCTATAAACCAAGTTGGCCTTGAACTCAGAGATCCACCTGCTTCTGCCTTCCAAATGCTGACATTAAAGGTGTGTAGAGGCAGCTCAGAGGGTAAGAGCACTGGCTGCTCTTCCAGAGGTCCTGAGTTCAATTTCCAGCAATCACATGGTGGCTCACAAACATCTATAATGAGATCTGGTGCCCTCTTCTGGCATGTGGGCTGTATACATAATAAATAAATAAAATTGTTGTTTTTTTTTTTTTTTTTTTTTTTTTTTTTTTTTCGAGACAGGGTTTCTCTGTGTAGCTTTGCGCCTTTCCTGGAGCTCACTTGTAGCCAGCTGGCTCGAACTCACAGAGATCCCCTGGCTCTGCCTCCCGAGTGCTGGGATCAAAGGAGTGAGCCACCAACGCCCGGCTTAAGTTTTGTTTTTTTTTTTAAGTGCAATAAATGAATTTTTTTTTAAAAGTGTGTGCCACCATACCCAGCTCAGGGTAACACTTCTTACATGTTGAGAGGCACACACAGTGAGGTTAAAAACAAAAAAAGGCCAGGGAGATGGCTCAGCAACCGGAAGCCCTTCCCACCAAGACTGACAACCTGAGTTCTACCCAGGGCACACACGGTGGGAGGACAGAACGACCACCTCCTCTGCCAAGCGTGTGTGTGTGTGTGTGTGTGTGTGTGTGTGTGTGTGTGTGTGTGAAGAGTAAATAAATGTCATAAATTAAAACATTATAACTACTAACATCTGGAAAAAACTGTCCATAGTAAATGTTCTTAGAGAACACTGTTTTAAGTATGAATTTATATTAAACAATTACAGTCATTTATTTATTTATTTATTTGAAGAGGTAAGCCAACATGCTTCCCATGTGTGGGAGTCAGAGGAAAGCTTGCAGGAGTCAGTTCTCGCCCTGCACCATGTGAGTCCTTCTGGGAGGTCAAACTCAGTCTATGAAGGTCACAGCAAGCCCTTCACACACTAGGTCTTCTCGACGGACCTACACCCACGTGTGCTGACATTTACTTTACCCTAAGTGTGTATTAAAATTAATAATGATATTTTGATTGCTCGTATTTAACTACTCATTTAAAAACTAATGTGCAAACATAAAGGCAAGATCCAAGACTGTTTTGAGCATTTGTAACTATTGTACATTCAAACCAATGCTGCCATGGAAAGTCTTTGGTAATAAATGCTAAAAAGGGCTCTTTAGAGCTTCCTTAAAAATGAAAGTCAGAAGGCAACATACCACTGGGGAAATAGTTTTCTTCTTGCCAAGATAAAAATATCTGAAATAATACACTGAATACAAATGGGGGAAAAACAACCCTGCATTCCTTTGTCAGCAAAGACCTTCAAAATATGCACAGAAAGTTTTGCTGAACACAGAGTCACAAGTGTTGGAACAGCAGTGTGGGAAGTTGCAGGCTACACTGAAAGCTGATGTTCTTAACACTTTCCACTTTGGGATGTTTACTAGGTTCTGTTGCACTATGGCATTTTCTAGACTGTGTTTCGATAATAAAATACAACTTTTTGTGTCATCTTAAAAGAAAGCTCTAATAAAGGTGGCAGATTTTCTTCCATATTCTTCAAAAATGGCTTTTCAAAAGTAAAAGCTAATCTATTTAATGTTTTTGGAAGTGTAAATATTTATGGATTCATGGGAATTTTTGCCTTTTTGTTTGTTTGTTTTGTTTGTTTGTGCCCCAGACTGACCTCAGACTCATGACAGTCCTCCTGCCTCAGCCTCCTGAGTGCCAGGGTTAACGGTGTGCACCCCCACGCTTGATGGAAGAGTCTTGACTAAGATTATCACTTTTGCAGTGAGGAAGTGTTGCAAACCAAGGAGAGAGCAGGCACGTGTGCTTTCTTCCCCGCACCTCACAGGCCATTCAAACCAGTTGGCGTCAGAACATGCAGCACGATAGGATGTTAAGTGTGTGCTAAGTCTGTGAAAAAACAATTTGTTTATAGCTGTTGGTAATCAATCTACCTCAAGATCCAGCTATACCACTTTTATGCTTTATCCTACCACAGGGACATTTGCTCAACCATATTCACTACTATTTTATTCATAATAGTCAGAAACTGAAAACAACCTAGCTATCCCTCAAGAGAAGAATGGATAAAGAAAGTGTGTGTGATACATTTACACAATGGAGTATTACTTAGCTGTTAAAAAAATGACATCATGAAATTTGCAGACAAATAGATAGAACTAGAAAAAAGTCATCCTGAGAGAGGTAACCCAGATGCATAAAGATAAATATGGTGCTTATTCACTTATATGTAGATATTAGCCATTAAATAAATGATAACCAGCGTACAATCCATAGACCCAAAGAGGTTAGATAGAGGAAGGGACTGGGGATGGGGAGGGGGGAGTCTTGGATCTCCCTGGGAGGAGGAAATAGAATAGGTTTTATGGGTGGACTGGGGGCAGGGGGGAATGAGAGGATCAGATGGGGAGGAAGAGGGGAGGTAGGGTTGAGGGAGGCAATGCCAGGAGAGACAGCTGGAATTGAGGGGTGCTTGGGGGGATGATGAGGAAACTTAGTTCAGTGGAAAACTTCCTAAAATATATGAAGGTGATTCTAATGAGGTCTCTTAATGAAGGATACAGAGTCCCAACTGGCCATTTCTTGGCACCAAACGTGGCTTCCAGTAGCAGAACTAGGTTGCGTTCAATTGAGTCATTGGCTAGAGGGGTCCATGGAAATCCCCAAACAACCTAGGCTGTCGATAACAATAACACAGTGGGTTTCTCTCTGAAACCTAACGGGGGGGGGGATCCCCAAACAACCTAGGCTGTCGATAACAATAACACAGTGGGTTTCTCTCCAAAGACTAACAGAGGGGGCGGGGCACTGTCAAGGACAACACCCACACAAGTCATCGAACATGGAGAAACTGAGCTGGTGTCTGTACGGAGTCCTCTTCCCTATGCTCTAGCTCTTTGGTGTGGGAAGATACTGTGCAGGCTGCCAAGAGAGAAATGTGAAAACCAACCCAACCAAAAATCTTTTGACCTATGTTCTGTCCTTTCTACTAGATAAGCCAGAGCAATGGTGGCACAAAGCTTGTGGGAGTAACCAATGTCTGATTTTACTTAAGGCCCACTCCATGAGATGGAACCCATACTCTGGGAACCAAGAACCAGACACTAGATAGCCTGGAGACCTATGGTAAAACCAAACACCACTGGTCTAAAAAAAAAAGTATAAATAAAATGACTCCTAATGATATTCCACTGTACTCTTAGATCAGTGTGTTATTCAATCATCATCAGACAAGCTTCCTCCGGCAGCAGATGGGAGCAAACACAGGGAACCTTGTAGAAGAAGAGGCAAAAAGAGTGTGAGAGCCACAGGGCACGGAGGACATCAGGAGAACAAGGCCCTCTGAATCAACTGAGCAAGGCACATATGAGCTCACAGAGACTGGAGCAGCAAGCACAGGGCCTGCACATCGTGTTTTAATGGGACTCCTGACTGCAAAAACAAGGGGGTCTCTGATTCTCAGGCCTGCTCTTGGGACCCTTTCCTCCTGCAGGGTTGCCTTTCCAGGCTCCATGTGATGGTTTTTGCATTATGCTATTATATTTTATTTTGTCATGTTGGGTTCTTAATCTCTTACATGCCTGTTATTTCCTAGTGAAATACAGAAAGAGAATGGACCCAGAGGGGAGGGTAGGTAGGGAGGAACTGGAATGAGTAGAGGAAGGGGAAACTGTAATCAGGATATACTATATTAGAAAATAACCTATTTCCAATAAATGGAAAGAACTTTTTCACTGTGAAACACTACATACATACAAGGAAAGTACAGAAAATGCCTGCATATAATTTAGCACATAATTAAAAAAATAAACATCTAAAAGTTTCTAGGTAAAAAGCAGAGCACCATCAGGGATTATCCCATGCTGCAGGTACACTCACACAGATACACACCCATGCACTCGTGTACACACTCATGTGCACACACATACTCTCACATATCCACTCACATGCATGCACATGCGAGTGTACACCCACTCACTCATGTGCACACACTACTCATGTGCACACACACATGCTCTTGCGTACACTCACACTACTCACTCACTCACTCACTCACTTCCTCACTGTGCCTCCTCCACAGTGACTGTGGGAATAAGGAGCTTGAATTTGTGGCGATTGTTTATTTTCCCTTATACGTTTGTGTATTGTGGCTTGTCTTTCTTCAGGTTTTTCACTGACACAAGTGTGCTCACACTGTGCACACGGTCCTTTGCTCATTGTTGTTGTAAGGTTTGGCCATACTACCTGAGCTGTGGTTCACTATTCCATTGCTGAAGAGCACCAATATGTGTGACCCGTCATCTATCCCGCTGCAGGGGACATGCAGGTCATTTCTAACTTTCACCTGCTCAAAACAAACTTGTCAGGACCCCTTTTCTTTAAATATGTATTTGTGAGTTTGCTAAATCACAGGGTATGTGTAAGTCCAACTTTGGTAGGTAATAGTCATCTTATTTCAAAAGTGATTTTTATTCACTCCCTAAAGCATGAGGTATGAGAATTCTCCCCCTTATTCTTTATATACTATATGCTTTATATAATTACATATTATGTATTGTGTGCCTGGACTACATTATGTGCTTTACAAATACTGATTTATAATTTTCAGAGCCCCTGGAGTGGGGTCTGTTGCTATCTAATTTGCAGGAGAGAACATCAGGGCAGAGACAGAGAGTGACTGGAGCCGTGAGTGAAGGGGCGGCAGCTGCGACCCAGGTGACTCAGCCACACTGCTAAGTGGATGCTTGGAAATGCTGTCCTGCGTTGTTTAAAGTTGTTTTTGAACTGAAGGCCTCTCTGCCATTGCAACCGAATCAGACCAAATTGGAAAAGCCCAGGTTTAATAGGTAAAGTGTTCCTGGGCGATTCCCCAGCCCCACAGAGAGGAGACAGGGAAGCGAGACCAGAAGAACCACGTGTCTGTTTTCAGGGATGCCACTTATACATCCCTGTGGGAGTCGTCCTGAGCCTCTCTGGGGGAGGAGCTGTGTGAGGTGGAGCTCCCAACCAGTTTTAATTTATTTTTATTTTATGTGTATGGTTGCTTTGTCTGTTTGTATGTTTGTGTACCACTTGCCTGCCTCAGAAGAGGGCACAGATCTCTTGGAACTCAGTTACAGACACTAGTGAGCCACTAAGTTGGGGGCTGGAAGTTGAACTTGGCTCTCCGACTAGTCACCTCTCCAGTCCCACTTCCCTTCATTTCTTAATTTTTGGGATTGACAACAGCACATGTAACCCATACAATCCTCATACCTTACAGCATTTCCCTACCTCCCTTGAGACATTGTTCAAATAGAATTTCAGTGGGCATTGGAGGTCTGAATGAAAGACACATGCAGGCCAGACAGGTGGCTAGGCTTGAAAAGGAGCTTGCCACCAAGGCTGGAGGCCTGAGTTTGATTCCCAGGACCCCCACAAGGGAAGGAGGGCACCAGCTCCTTCAACTCGTCTCTGCTTCCACTTGAGCCCTGAGGCCTGCATCCTTCCCCAGCAAATAAATAAAAAAAACAGAATAAAAATGAAAGCATGTAGCACCTTCTGATTAGCCTGCTGGAACACAGAAGCAACTTTAGGCAAGATGGAAATGTGCTTATCAAATGTCAACCAACATTTTTGTGTATCAGCTGACGGCACTGGAAAATAAACGTCACATAGAGCAAGCTAGCTGACAAAGCAGCTCTTCCATTGAAGCCGTACACCTGTGAGAACTCTTCTCGGAGCACCTTCAAATAAATGGATTAGTCAGATGTTGGCATGACTGTATCATGGTGTCAACCAAGAATTAAAGCTAATCAGACACATTCAGTTGTTCGGCCTAGAAGACTTTATTAAGCATTACATTTTAAAGAGATATATTCTGTATTAATATATGTGTATGTGTGTGTGTACACATACCATATTTATCTACTTCTGTTTCTGAAACCGAGTTTCCTATACACTAGGCTGGCCTCAGAGTCACTATATAACTGAGGATGACCTTGAACTCCTGAACCCACTGCCTCTACCTCCCAAATGCTAAGATTATAGGCGTGAACCACCATGCCTAACATATATGGTACTGCGGAATCAAACCCAGGGTTTTTACATGCTAGATAAGCACTCTACCAATGGAGTTATATCTGCATCCCTGTAGTAATAAGAGTTTTATTCAAAATATCATTTACAATGATCTCATCTTCTGAAACTTTTCTCTTTCAGCATGTTTTATTGTATTCATAATGTCCTGACAGTAATGTAAGAGTGTGATTTATAAAGCTCTCAGGAGATTGTTTAAAGTTCCATTCTTGTGGAATGTTCTGTCAAAACCACAGGAGCTTACCAGCTGATGCCTTCAACTGTGCTCCAGAGGCAACCTCCAAAGGACACACAATGAAGCTCCACCCTCCCGGAGGCCGAACAGAGGACTCTGGCTAGCTTTAAGAAGAAAGAAGCAGAGAAACCTTAGGAAAGGGAGGTGAGGGCTAACACAGATAAACCGCAGACCTTGCCTAGAATTCCGGCCTCCAGGGGCAAACTGTTTTCATATTGTTTTAACTAATCTAATGAGAGATAAGATTTGTAAATTTACATACAAAATCATGAGATTAGCCACTCAGCCAATAAGAGCTTGCAAGTAGTTCACTGGGAACAGTAAATTCATTTACCAAGGCCAGACAGCTGGTTGAGACCCTCTGGATAGGCAAAAGAACACTGGCTTTTCTTGTCCTTTTTTAAAAATGGCTGCTGCCTTTTAAGCCACAGTTGTCTGAATCAGCAACTGCAACCCCGCCAGCTCCAACCCTCACAAAGCTACAAAGGGAACTTAACTAAACCTCTCTCCCTCTAAAGAACTCAAGATTCAAAGGTTAAGGTGGAATTCTGCTCTTTAGAGGCTAAATAGCAAGTAGCTCACCTCCTCTCCTTGCCTGCATCCTCCAAAAAGCCCTCCAGCTTCTCTTCACCCCTCCTTTTCACCTGGCTCCGCCCTACCATTTCCTGTCAGCTAGTTGCTGACTCAACCTCCTGACCGCAGGTGAATTTTATTTAATCAAACATATCTTTGCATCATTAAACAAATATTCCAGAGCATAAACAAAAGTAAGACGCCTTGAGATAATATTCTCCAACAGACTCACTCATTTGATCTCGAGTGATCCTCCAGTGGAAGCCTACAGCTGCATTTTGTTTCAGCCTTGTGGGTTTCTTCCAAATGGCAAGATTTGCACCTTCAACTGTGCTGTTTGTGGAAGCCACAGGAGAACGCAGGTTCTTGTCACACGCACATCCAGTCACACATCCCCCCACCTTCAGAAAAGATCTGGCAAAGTTGTGCCTCTCTCTAGTTGAAAAACACAACTAGCCACTGTGTTAAATGTAGATGGATAACGGGCATTCAAAGAACTGCTCTATTTTAGTTAAAAATGTTGAATAAGTAACAGAACATATGTTCCTTTGAATCAGGACTCCTAGCAGTTTTCAAAGTGTTGAACTTCAAAGAGGTCTGGTCGTGTGCCCTTTATGCCCTTTATTTAGAGATCTGGTCATGTGGCCTTTAGGATTCCAGCTCTGTTATTTACTATTGAAAAGCTGGAAACCCCTTTCTACTATAGAATATAATTTCCAGCATTGTAAGCATAGGTATGGCTAACAGGCCCCAATGATGCGGTTCATTTATTCATTATATTTTTGTGAAGTTTTTAACTTGTACTCATGCAGAAACATGAGGTGTTATCTTTAAATGATATAAAACGTTGCCATTAGCCTGTTTTTGTTCTTTTTTTCTGAGACTCTAATGCACTACAAATAGATGTTTTTGGTCCTCACCGCACTCCGGCTGTCACTAACCATTTTGAAATTCTAATGGCAGGTTCTCCTGGTGCTCGCTGCAGCCTGGCTTCCCCCGTAGCTTGCTGTTGCAGGAACTCTAATCTCCATGATGGCAGACCCTGGGCATTACCCCAGCTAGAAGACTTCACAGGCGTGCTTTGAACAGTTCTTTTCTTCTCATTCAAAATCATCACAACCCAGGTCACCTGACCGCTCTGCCACGACAGCCCTCCTGAGCCCGTAACCCTGCCTGCAGTTAGAACTGTATTTTACAGTGACTCACAATAGAAACATCTCTCTGTCTGAGACTGCGGTTGGTGCCATTAAATATTAAATTGGCAAAGACATTTCAAATTTTAACAGGCTTCATAAGGGTTCAGGAGTTCAAGGACAGTCTTGGCTACATAGGGAAACCAAGACCAGACTGGGCTATAACAGAGTCTGTATCCAAAAAGAAGAAGAAAATAAAAGCAAAACAAAATAACCCGTAGCATATCTTAATGACACGTGTTTTCTGCATCCTCTTATTGTTTGTTGCCTTTGATGATGTCCTCAGGCATGTTTTTAGTGATACTGGCCTTCTTTCCCTCTTCAAAGCTCCATTAAAAATTGTAAACATTGGGAGCTGGAGAGATGGCTCAGTGATTAAGGGCACTGGTTGCTCTACCAGACAAACCAGGTTCAAGTCCCAGTACCCACATGGCATCCAACAGCTGTCTGTGGCTCCAATTTACAGGGAGAAGGGGAGATCTGCTGACTTCTTCTGGCCTCGATGGGCACTGCATGCACAAGAGGTATGGACATACATACATGTAGACAAAAGACTCATACACATTAAATAAAAATAAGAGTTAGAAATTTTAGAAAATAAATGCTAAGTTTAATTTTAAACATTAATCCTGAATTCTGGTATTATCTTTTATTGACATTCTCTCATTGAATTAAAACATCTGGATTTGGGTAATTTTTTTTCCCCAGCTAACTAATTTTTTTTTTCCTCTGAGGTAGCCAGATCCCTATCTCCTCCTCAACAGGAAACATTCCAGGTACCACAGAGTCGCTGCTGTTTCTGCAAAGGAAGGGCTTGTTAGAAGTTCTCCTTCAAGACATTCTTGTGTTATGTAAGTTCCTGCCTGTTTTGGGATCAGGATTCAATCTGTGTTGAAAGATAAGAGACCTTTTTCTGTGAAGTGGTAAATCTGGATAACCAAAGAAAGTTATCAAGCAAAGATTTTGAAACTCTTCCTTGGAAGCATCTTCAACCAGATACCTGAATAAATTCTCCAACACTCCACTCCTGAACTTCTACCCAGGCTACAGCTGAAGCTGCAAGCATAAACATTTCAAGTCTCCTTTAGTTTTTGCCTTTGAGTCATAGAACATCCTTACTGACTTATGTAAAAATGGGACTGGAGAGATGGCTCAAAGGTTAAGAGCACTGGCTGCTCTTGGGGAGGACCCAGGTTCAGTTTCCAGCACCTACGTGGTAACTCACAATCACCTGTAACTCCAAGGATACAGGGGATCTGAAGTCTTCTGGCCTTTGTGGGCACCAGGCACACAAGTGGTGCACACACATACACATAAGCAAACACTCATACACATCAAATCACAACATCTTCTCAGCATGAGGGAGGCAGAGACAGATGGATCTCTGTGAGTTCTAGGCCAGTATCATCTACATAGGGAGTTGCAGGACAACCATCGCTACATATTAAGATCCTATCTCATAAAAACAAACAACTAAATAAAGTAAGCATTAGATCACCAGCAGGTGCATTTAAAGATGTGTTTGCTATGAGTTCTCTTTCATGTACGTTGGTTTGCTATTATGAAATCTGTCAAATTTCATTGTAAGGAGATCTATTGAATTCTGAGGGGTTAAAACCCTTTTGCATCAGGTGAAATCTAGCAAGAAATGATATTTCTGTTGAACTGGCTAACAAGAAGCTAACTGCTTGTGGGTGAATGAACTGCATCAAAATAATCATAGGTAATTGCTATTAGAATATTCATCATGTTGAGGGGAATATGTTTTCACAGATGATTAAACCTAACTTTAGAACTGCAGAAAAGCCTATGCTGAGAAGTAAGATGTCCAGAAATATATAGCCCTGGTACAACACAAGAACAACAAAGCATGATTAAAAAAAAAAGCAAACAGTTTTTTAAGCAGAGTTTCCTGTGCTTCCTGCTGTGTCAGTGAGCATTTCCCTCTTCCCTAGCCATGGAGCTTTACAACCATCACAAGAGCTAGAGATCCTCTGGAGCAGTGGGTCTCATCCCTCTGACACAGCTCCTCATGTGGTGGGGACCCCCAGCCAGTACATTCTTTAGCTGCTACTTCATAACTGTAATCTTGCTACTGTTAGGAATCGTAATGTAAAGATCTGATATGTAGGATATTTGATATGTGATTCCAAAGGGGTCTTGACCCACGGGTTGAGAACTTCTGTTGGAGAGTAAATACATGCTGGACTCTGGGGTTAGGAGGCATTTCCAGGTCAGTTTATTTTATTAATGGCTATGCCCTAATACATTACTCAGTTCTTTTATATTACTCTGATTATAACAATATTTTGCTACAAATCCCTTTCATGGCCTCCAGAATTTTTATTGAAGAAAGTCAAAGTGATTTAAATGAAATTGCTGTTCTAAACAATCAGGCTAGAAATGTCATGGGGAGAGGCCAGCTGGGCTGACAGGATGGCAGGATGACATTGCCTCACTTAACTCACATTTTCCAAAGCTCATTCCTCAGCATTGCAAGTCCACAGACTTTACTTCTGTAAAGATGCCCCACATGGATCCCACTAGGGGCTAATGCAGGGCACAAAAGGACACTATGCAATCTGTAATCCCGATCTAACAATCAGAGGGACTAACAACTCTATGTACCCAACATTTTTCTTCCCCTGTTACTGTCTTCAGTTCAGTAAACATTTATTAAGCACCTAGGGTACCTGTCAGTTTGATTCGGGGGATATTTTGTACATTAAAACATCTTAACTGCATTTGTGGCATCATTGAACTGTAATAGGAACACTATTTTTTCAGAGCAAATTGCCTTAAGCCAATTTTTGCCTTGACCCATGTTCTGAAGTTGTCTTTTCTGATGTCAGCTTGAGCCATTTTGCAAAGACTGGTAAACTAGCTTCCTGACGGCGTTACACAAGAGGATCATCCAGTAGTTATGGTCACAAACCCACTCTAGTTCTCTCTAGGAATCCCATGCCTCTCTGAACAGGTACACAGTTGATCACAAGCAAGGCATTTGTGTTTCCTGCTATTAGATTCTTCTATCAAGGAGGAACATAAACATTTAGAATCTTTTAGGATCTTCTTCAGTGAAGCTGGGCAGATAGGTCACCAAACACTGCCCATTATCTAATATCAAGGTGTTACTAATGCAAATTTGTGAAAAGTAGAGCCAGTTGAAGCTAGCATGCCCCATTTTCTCACATCACTAGTATAACATGGCGTATTGCCAATCTTTTCCAGTCTTCCTTCTCGAATTTTATTTGGGCAAGATGGAGAAATCAGACCTTTCTTCTTCTGTTCTCCTGAAATCAAAGAGAAGCATTTGCATACACTTCCTCCTCTTTCCTACTGCCTTCTGTTAGTCATTCCCCATCAGTCCCTTTACACCCAGCATACACAGCGTTCCTTAAATGCCCAGTATCTGCCTCTCACCCTTTCCCTCAAACACAGATGTGTCCGAAGTCTCAGTGATCTCCCTGACCACTTGAATTCCCTTTCCATATCTGAGCCTCTTTATTTTTGGTGACCTCCACCACCTTTCTACTTTATCCACACATAGCCGGACATGTTTGTCACCATCTGCAACAACTCCATGTCTGTAACATACATTGTATTAGTAAGTTGTCATGCTCTGTTTAAACCAAGAAGCTATCTGTAGAGATGGGGCTGCCTACCTTCAGATTCAAGACCTTAAAAATCCTCCAAGCTCCCCTGATGGGGATGGGCTGAATGCACCACCATCCCTTTGCCTGTGAAAAGGAAAAGGGAGAGCTGAAAAATAACACAGACATGAACGCACTATTTCCTTGAGAACAGAGAGAGTGGATTGAGTTTTTGAATTACATTTGAGTAAAAGCATTGTGTCCTTGAGCACAGCTAGGAGGTAAGTGATTTAAAGGCTCCTTCCCAAAGCAAAAGCCTCAGCTACTGCTATCTCGTGACATAAAATAAATGTGGTGGGAATGGCGCATTGCAAGTCTCACCCGGAAGACTTCTGCCTGGGAATCTCTGTGGATCAGAGGATCTAGCTGGTGGTTTTATTTTCAGTTTCTCCAGGCCACTTTTGTAGGATGATGTAAGTGTCTGTTTGCTGTTTTATTCGTGGACTGTTGCTTGCTATATGCTTAACAAATTAACTCATTCAAAACCAAAAGCACACCTATGGAGGATCATTCTCTGTATGGATATCTAAGACAACACATTCAGATAATTGATACCCTGTGTGGTGGTTTGAATGTAATTAGCCCCATAATCCCATAATCTCATAGGGAGTGGCACTATTAGGGGGTGTAGCTTTGTTGGAATGGATATGGCCTTGTTGGAGGAAGTGTGTCACTGTGGGGGGGGGCTTTGAGATTTCATATACTCAGGATACTGCTCAGTGTGTCAGTCAACTTCCTGTTGCCTGCAAGATGTATGACACTCGGCTATTTCTCCAGCACCATGCCTGCCTGCATGCCGCCATGCTCCCCGCCACGATGGACTGAACCTCTGAACTGTATGTGAGCCAACACAATTAAATGTTTCCTTTATATGTTACCATGGTCAGTAACTGTCTCTTCACAGAAATAAAAACCTAACTAAGACACCCTGGATGAGCAGCCTCCAGCCATCTGTATTCAACACTCACATACTACCTGCTCACATTCTCACAAGATGTCTGAACTCTGGATCTTTCTTTTCTCCCCATCTTAGCTAGCCTTTTGTTTTTATTTCTTTCTCTATGCACCATTTATCACATCCTCATAGTCTGTTTTTATTTCTTTCTCTCCCTCCCTTCTTCCCTCTCTCCCATTCTATTCTAAAACTGGATCCATGTAGGTATCTGACTTTTCATATCTGGATTATGAAGCATCACTGTATGTCTTAGTTACTTTTCTATTGCTGTGATAAGATCTCATGACCAAAGCAATTTATAAAGAGTTTATTGTTGCTGGAGGGCTTTTCTCCAGGTTCCCCAAGCCCCGCAGTCCCACAATCCACGTATTAAATAATCACTCAGATGCTTATATCACTTATAAACTGTATGGCTGTGGCAGGCTTCTTGCTAACTGTTCTTTTATCTTAAATTAACCCATTTCTATAAATCTATACCTTGCCACGTGGCTGGTGGCTTACCAGCGTCTTCACATGCTGCTTATCCTGGCGGTGGCTGCAGTGTCTCCCTGCCTCAGCCTTCCACTTCCCAGAATTCTCCTCTCTCCTTGTCCCACCTACTTCCTGCCTGGCCACTGGCCAATCAGTGTTTTATTTATTGACCAATCAGAGCAATTTGACATACAGACCATCCCACAGCAGTTTATTGAGGGTTTGCTTAAAGTTCCAGAGGGTTGGAGTCCAAGCCTGTCACAGCAAGGAGCATGGCAGGCAGGCACAGCTCTGGAGCAGTAGCTGAGAGCTCGCATCTGATCTACAAACATGAGAGAGAGAGAGAGAGAGAGAGAGAGAGAGAGAGAGAGAGAGAGAGAGAGAGAGAGAGAGGTGGGGGGGACAGAGGAACTGGGAATGGCCTAGGCTTTTGAAACTCAAAGCCCACTTCCAGTGACATACCTTCTCCAACAAAGCCACACCTCCTAATCCTTCCTAAAAAGATCCAACAACTGAGGACCAAGCATTCAAACATATGAGCCTACAGGACCATTCTCATTCAAACACCACCGTGTAGAAAGTCATAATTTGTGTGCATTGATGGCACGTAAGTTCATGGTCCCTTAACTTCAGTGTCATATAGTATTAATCTGGTAATCTAAGTTAACCTTTGGCTCTCAGATGTGGTACAGACTTTCTCCTTTTTCTGTCTTTAACTTTGACATTTCTTTATACATTCTCATATTCCATGTTACAGAAAAATAGTAAGCATTGGTTTACAAAGGATTCCCCTCTGCTTCTTACCACCAAGCCAGCAAATTTACACATAGCCACATACACCCTTTTCCTCCTCCTATAAGTCAAAATGCAGCATGAATCCTACTGTAGGTTAGGTGAAAATCCCCTGAAGGTCTGTACAGAAAAGATTGGCCTCAGGGTAACAGTTTCAGGAGGTGCTGTGGTTCTTTGAGCAGGAATCTCAAGGAAACAGTGTCCCTCTAGACACAACAGGACTGTTGCACTTGTGAACTCACAGAGACTGTGACAGCATGCAGGAGAGCCACAAAGGTTCAAGCTAGATGGGGTCCCAGTGCCGAGAGGGAGAAGTAGACACTGGCTCCCACCCTTAACCAAGAAGCTATCTGCAATTGATACCTCCTGGCAAAGGAAGTCACATCTGTATTAATCACACTTCTGGTCATGCCCTAGGCCCGGGAGTAGTTGACTAACACCAAACTAACTTAACGGTACTTTGAGTTTTTCTGTCTCATTTTGCTTTGTTTAGAGATTTTTCATCTTGTTGGTCTTTTGCTTGTTTATTTTTGTTACTGTTTCTTTTGTTATGGTTTTGTGTCTGTGTTTCTTGTTTTTGTTGTTGTTGTCTTATATTTGTTTGCTTTTTTTAGAGGGGGGAAAGGGTGTGGAGTTGGGTGGATGGGGAGGTGGGAAGGATCTGGGGAAAGCTGGTAGAGGGGGAAAGTATGATCAGAATAATTAATAATCATTGTGCCCATCATTCACATCAAGGAAATAATTCCATTGTCCACATCCCTCCTAAATGGACCACCCCATCCTTCTAGAGGTGACCACCATAGTGAAGTCTTAACAGTGATCAGGTTTTCTTGGAGGGTCCAGATTTTCTTCCCTCTGTATCCTCTTCCTCTGCTCTACCCTGCTCTGCATGCTGGGGGTCTAGATTTGTACCTGCTCTGGCCTGGGCTTCCAGTGAATTCAGTTGATGTCGATCTCAGAAGGGGCTAAATGAGACAGGGAACTTTTCAGCGTGGTTTCTGTCCCTAGAGAGTTCCCAGAGGTCAGCTGGTTGACTTGGTCAGGAACTGATACAATCAGGGGGTTTCCAGTAAAGAGAACTAGGTGTGTGAGGGAGAGAAAAAGATTGTTTAAAGAAATTGGTCCATGAAACTGGGAAGACTTGACGAATTCAAAGCCAATCGAGTAGCATGGTGGGAAGCATCGCGGCAACAGGCAGACATGGTTCTGGAGAGGAGCTGAGAGCTCTACATCTGGATCTGCAGGCATCAGGAAGAGAGTGAGCTGCTGAGCCTGGCTTGAGCTTCTCAAACCTCAAAGCCCATCCCAGTGACACATTTCCTTCAACAAGGCCACACCTCCTAATAGTACCACTCCCTGTGAGCCGATGGGGGTCAATTCCAATTAAACTACCACAGCTGGTAAGCTTTGACCTCAAAGGCAGTTTGTTGCATGAATCCTAAATGATCTTATAATAAAAACCCAGAGCCAGATATAAGAGAAGTAGAGCAAGTCACAGCCGCCACCTCTTACCTCATCACCTCCTCAGTCTGAGATAGTTCCTGTCTCCTCCCACCTTATATTCCTTTCTCTGCCCACCATATCACTTCCTGACTCAACCTTCCTACTGCTGGAATTAAAGGTGTGTGCCACAACTGCCTGGCTCTGTTTCTCTTTTAGACTGGATTAATCTTGTGTAGCCCAGCCTGGCCTTGAATTCACAGAGATCCAGATGGATCTCTACCTCTGCCTCCTCAGTGCTAGGATTAAAGGTATGTGCCACCACTGCCTGGCCTCTATGTTTAATCTAGTTGCTTGTTCTGTCCTCTGATCTCCAAGTAAATTTTATTTGTTCAAAATATCACCACAGCAGTTTACTGACAGAATTCCTTCTTGCTTGGAGGAAATTAATCTTTAGACATTTAGGTCTTCAATTGATTGGATGAGGCCCACCCATATCTAGAAAGATAATCTTCTTTACTCAAATTCCATCAGTTTAAATGTTAATCTTAAAAAAAAAAAAAAAAGGTACCTACACAGAAACACTGAGATTAATGTTTGACCAAATATATGGACACCATTACCTAGGCAAGTTGATGCATAAAATTAACCATGGTGCAGACCAAAGGCAATTCAAACTCTACATTGTCCTGTCGTGTTCCACAAGGTCCCTGATAAGACTTGTCTTTGGTCATATGGACATTGCCTCCTTAGCTATGAAATGGGATTATTAAGGGAAAATTTAATAAGATGTACTCTTAAGGCCAAATCTTACACATATATGTGTGTAAAATATATTATTACTGTTTGAACAATGGTCTCAGAGTTTCTTCTTAGCTAAGACTGAGAAGTAGAAAAGTTGCCTGCATTTCCAATTTCTAAAACAAACATTAGGCAGTAAAATTAAATTTGCAAGTTAAAAACAGAACTAACCTGGAGACAATCAGCTTAATTTACTGCTGGAGTAGAAAGCAGAGAGTTTTCTTGAGGTCTCATGTCCCTTCATGAAGTACCTGTGTGCACTCTTATTCAGGACAGTGGACCATCTAGGATCTGTCACTTATCAGTCTAAACAAAGGTCTAGGGACTTGAAGAACACCATCATTCAAGTGAAGAGGAACCTGCCTAAAGAATGGGGAAAACCTTTATCAGCTATACATCTAACAAGGGGTTAGTATCTAAAATATACAAAGAATGCAAAAATTAAACAACAAGAAAACAACCCAATTAAAAATATGGGCATAGCACAGAGAGTTCTCAAAAGAAGGAGTACAAGCTGGGCGGTGGTGGCCCACACCTTTAATCCTAGCACTCGGGAGGCAGAGGCAGGCGGATCTCTGTGAGTTCGAGGCCAGCCTGGATTACAGAGCGAGTTCCAGAAAAGGCGCAAAGCTACACAGAGAAACCCTGTCTCGAAAAACCAAAAAAAAGAAGGAATACAAATGACCAAGAACTATTTTTTTTTTAAATTCTTCAACGTTCTTAGCCCTCAGGGGAATGCAAATGAAAAGGTTTGACTTACCCTAGTCAGAATGGCCAAGATCAGTAAAACAAGCAATAGCAAACGGACTAGGAACTGCTGGTGGGAGTGAAAACGGAGCAACCACAGTGGAAATCAGCGTGAATTTCCTCAGGGAACTAGACACAGATCTGTTATAACATCCAGAAATACCACTCTGGGCATCTTCACGAAGGACGGAATATTATGCTAAAGAGATGCTTGTGCATTCACATTCATTACTACTAGGTTCACAATAGCCAGAAAATGGCAACAGCCTGGATGCCATCAACAGATGAATGGATTACAAAAATGTGGTTCATTTACACAATAGATTATTATTCAGCTATTAAGAAAAATGAAATTTTCATGTAAATGGCTGGAGCTATAAATAATCATTCCTAGTGGGGCCACTCAGACCCAGAAAGACTGCATGTTTTCCGTTGTATGTGGATGTTGGCTTTGAATCTCTAGACATGTGTGTTTAAATTGGAATACTCATAGAAAACAGGAAACTAATTAGGGACTAAGGGAATTTCAAGGAAATGGAGATAGAATGCAGCTGGTGTGAAGAGAAAGGGTGGTGTAATAGAATAGGAAGGGCTCAATAGGAGGTCAGGGAAGAGGAGGGACCAGGGAGAATGATAACTAACACACTACAAAGCTTTGAAAACTCCATATGGAAACTCACTACTGTAGTATCTTCCTAAATACACACACTCACACACACACACACACACACACACACACACATATATACATATACACACATATACATATATACACAATACACCCATATACACACATATACATAACAAAGCAAAACTCATATAAACACTATAAACACACACAACACCAATATACATACACACATATACATACACACACATGCATATATAAAAGGGTTTACTTATGTTAGGTTATAGCATGAAAACAATGCCTGCCCCAGACAACATGGGCTCTCAAATTAAAAACCCAATGCCAGGCATGGGTCACTTTCTTTCAAGGTCTGGTCAGTGGAATCCCTTAGACTACCCTCCCAAATGTTGCAGGCTATTGCCAACACTTTTGTTTACTTACCATTCCTATGCCCCCCCCCATTTTCTTTTCAGAAAGAGATCCCTGAATCTAACCTCCTTTGCTTAGTTTTTTCCAACCATGACCAGTTAAAGCTTGCAACCAACCCCCTAAACAATGACAAACATTCATAACCTCCCGAATGACCAAAAACCACCCATCCCACCTCCTGGGAATGTGAGCGTCATGTTCTTAAATTACTTCTTGCTGTCTGTGGGTTATGGCACCTTTAGGAGACCCTGAGAAATCGGGATAATGGTCAAATCCTAGGAGAGCTAGCTGTATCACTTGTCCAGTCTCTGTGATGGCAAAGTGCAGGGCTTAACTCGAGTCCTGACTGGTGTAATTTGTGAGGCTGGACCATCTCAACTAGATACTTTGAAGTTATTCTGGATGTAGAATTTTGAGGAAACTGCAACAGAGACATTTTGAGAGGTTGGATCAGTTGGGATACTTGCTTCATTGAGAACTGGTCCTTTTGTTCTAAAAAACACACAAAATTTTAAAGGTAATATACATATCTGCATTAATACAAATATGGAATGTACACTCTGAACAAATCAGCTAAAGATGATTCCATGTTCTATGTTTGAGCATAAGTCCATTTGGACTGTATAACCAAACTTTAACATAAATCTCCATCCGTGTGGTATGAAAGGATGGCATATAATAATACGTCATGAGGACTCTGTGGCCAACAAGATTAATCTTGTCTCATCCAGTCTCAGAGCTGTTCCCATGTTGAGTGATCAGCTTATATGTCACCTGCCTTGTAGTTTTTCTTGGTTGCTTCTTTCATGTCTGCAGCTTCAGGTCTCCCCTAATAAAATCAGATCTTCATTACTTTTGAAGGAATCCATAGCCTTTTGTTTCCTCTGTAAACGAAGGCACAGCCTCTCCCCCAACACAACACATTTTCTGACTTCCATTCTAAAGTTAAGGCATCTTAAAACATATAGGGTGGTTTAACTTGGCATTTTCCCTACAATCCAGTGTCTCTCAGCAGTGTCTGTCTTTCTCTCTTCAGCATTCAAAAATTCAAAGTCAACAAAGCACCATACAGGATTCAGATGCCCTCTGTATTTCCCATCTTTATATGATTTTTTTTTTAATATTATGGCACTATTTTTTTTAAAAAGGCTTTACTACTTTTACTTTTTTATTTATTTTTATGACTATACCCATTTTATTTTTTCCTTTAGCATTTAAGTACATTTTCAAACATATTGTACTCGTTCAGAGGGTTTTTCTTTGTTTGTTTGTTTGTTTTGTTTTTGGTCTGGACATGGCTTTTTGTGTTTGCAGCCTTCTCTGACTGTGCGAGCCAAACCTTAAACGGCATGGTTCTCCTTAGCACATGGTGCTGGCCGCTGGCTCTGTCCTCTTCGGGTCTGTAGGCAGCAGCTGGAGCCACACCTGATGGTCTCAGCTCTGGGAGGTTGTTTTGCCTTCTTTCCAGAGTCCCTGCTAGCAGCACCTGACTACTGTGAGTGGTCACAGAGACCCGGATGGTAACTGCCGTGGCGCAGGCTGGCATGGCTTCTCTGTCAGTGTGGTCATGCTATGCACTGGAGCACTAGATGTCATCAGACTTGCTTGGTCCACCAGCCCCCAAATAATGACACAGAGACTTATTAATTATAGAAGCTTGGCCTCCAGCCTAGGGTTATTCACAACGAGATCTTACAACTTGAATTAACCTGCTTCTGTTAATCTACATTCTGTCATGTGGCTCATCAGCTTTCCTCTGTAATGTATGTCTGTGTTCTCCTCGTTTCAACGGTGTCTCTCACTTCTCTTCTTCCCAGAGTTCCTCTCCCTCCCAGGAAGTCCCATCTCTTTTCTCCTGCCTTTATTAAACCAATCAGGTGCCTTAGGCAGGCAAAATAAAACAGCAACATATCTTTACACAGTTTGCTCAAACATCCTGGAACACCTTCTAAAACTTGACAGTAAGACTCTAATCCTGAATATACTATACACCCGAGTTATAGGACATGAAATAAACCCATGCTGACCCAGAAACTTCATCTCTACTGAGTAACTTTCACAATGCTAGAAAGTTCTATATATACTACCAGAGCAGAAAAGTAATCAACTATTTTACTCAGTTGTGAACCTGGTGAGCTACAATAACAACTGACTTGGCAAGATATAGTCACTGGTAGAATGAGTGCTATGGGAGTAACCAGACACTTTCTGATTGGATTTAAAGCCTGCTACACAAGATAGAAACCATGCCTTGTACAGTTAACTGGGCCAAAAACTGTGGCTGGCTAGGTACTAGGCCCTAGAGGAGAACATATTACTGTTATTCTGCTAAAGGGACACAGTGATAAATGACCCTTAAGTTTTTGTCTTATACCCATAGACTAGTGTATATTTCAACCCTCATCACAGAAGCTTCCTACACAGAGGCTCGCAACAGGTCAACATGCAGAGACTAAGATGCTCAGCCCTAAATGGGACATCTGTATCACACTCCTTCCCCCGAGCATCAGGGATAATTTTGGAAGTGGGGGTGGAAAGTTTGTAAGCGTCAGATGTAAGACGAATTACTAAACGGTCTTATTAATAAAAAACCAAGATCCAGATATTGGGGTAAAAGCTGAAAGATCAGAGAGGCAGAGAGCAAGCCACTAGTTCTTACCCCTATGAAATCCTCCACCCAGAGAGAGCGAGCTCCCCTTTCCACCCCGCCTTATCATTTCTTCTCTCTACCCAGCTCTATCTATTCCTGTCTGTCTGTACAGACCTACAGACCTCTATGGTTAACCAGTGGCTAGCTCCTCCTTTTGATTTTCAGGCAAGCTTTATTTGTTAGGGCACAAATAAAATATCACCATAGTCAGAGGACCCAGAGGTCAGTAGAAAACAGCATTCTTGGGCTTTCACACTATGGGGGCACACAGGAGCCCACAGCAGTTAGGGCTGTGTGTGCATGAGTTGTACAAGTCAAGCCAGGTAAAAATCTCAGCACAGATGGGGAAGAAAATCAAGTCACACCCAGTCTGAGGAGCTATTGGCAACTGATGGCTGCTAGGGGAGAAGAGTCAGTTTTCTTCAGAGATGTAGTTCCTGAGAGGTTGCCTGTGTTCCAGTGGACGGTTCCATACCTGTGCATGGACTCAGTGGATGTGTGGAGAGAGAGAATATGAAGTTGGGAGGGAAAAGTGTGAGTGATAAGTGAAGAATTGGAGGGGAGGGAGTGGGGGCACATTTGATCCAAACATATTCTATGCATGTACCCACATTAAATAAAAATATTTTTAAAATAATACATAAAATTAGGAGTTTTTTTTTTTATGTTTCATTTTATTTTGCTGTGCTCGGGGTAGAACCCAGGGCCTCACCAGTGCTAAACAAATGTTTTACAACAGAGTTACATCCCCAGTCAACAACCATCTTTTAAACAACACTAATTGTTGGTGAGGAATTGATTTAATACAGATGATGCTTTATGATAAATCTTGAGGAAATAAATGAAGTATGTAATATAACAGAGCACCCCAGCGGAGGTCCTTTATCGAGAAGCAGGGGTGATTTGTGCTCAGCATGTTCAAAATGTGTGCATTGTTCAGTCAGACAGCCTTGGCTTTTCTCTTCTGTCTGCCCCTCTCCAGCTGGGGAAGACGGTGGAGTCTCCTCACGCCTTTGTGTGTCAGTGAATGGCCTGCCGCCCAGAGGCATCCTGGGAGTGTGCAGCACACAGGAGGTATCCGGGACCAGGGCGTGTTCTAGCACTTAGCGGGTGCTTTGAGACCGGATTTTTATTCTGGCATATAAGAAAAACAACCATTCTACATCTTCAGAGAGAGTCAAGTCCTGTGTTAAAATGTTGACAATAACATAAAAATGTAAGTGTTTTTGTTTCGCCATGTTTTCGAATGTGCTAATTTTATTTTCCATGCCCTTTATCTCTTAGAAAGATGTGAGCCTTTTTGCTTTTTCTTCTACCTACTAAATTTGTTCACTCAAAGAAAATTCTAAGTCCTCCCTTGAGAGAATCAAGGTATTATGATATGGAATTATTAGCATAATTTAAAATGAAGCAAGCTACTGAGAAATGTTTAAGGACTTAAACACAGCTCATGTGGAGGTTGAGTGAGAATGCACCGCCTGCAGATCAGGATGTAAAGCTCTCGGCTTCCGCTCCAGTGCCACGCCTGTCTGCGAAACTGTAAGCAAGCCCCCAACTAATGTTCCCTTTTATAAGAATGGCCTTGGTCACGGTGTCTTTTCAGCAGTAGAACAGTGACTCAGACAGTTCACTAATCAGTTCACTACAGTTACATCATAAGGCCATCAAGGTGGCTTAGCGGATAAGGAAGCTTGCCGCTAAGCTGATCGGAGTTCCATCCCTCAGACCAACAATATGGAAAGAAGGAAAGGACTCCCACAAGCTGTCTTTTGACCTCCACATGCACTCACTATGGCATGCATGAGACTGCACGCGCGCGCGCGCACACACACACACACACACACGTGCATGTGTAGATAAATAAATGTAGTTTAAAATTTCTTTGTCAGAAAAAAAAAAAAAAAAAAAAAGGAAAAACTTGGCAGTGGTGGCTCCCTCCTTTAATCCCAGCACACAGAAGTCAGAGGTAGGAGGATCTTTGAGTTCAAGGCCAGCCTGGGCTACAGAATGAGTTCCAGGACAGCCAGCTACACAGAGAAACCCTTTTTCAAAAACAAAAAAAAAAATTATTTGTAAAAAGGAATATCATGAAGTGCTTCAATCTACACTTGGTCTTTTTTTTTTAAACATTACTGAATTAGAAATCTAGCTTTGCTCTGGCTGTGTGTTTTTATTGAGGTGTAAAGCATGTGTAAGCTGCTGAGCTGTGAATGTTACTGTTGTTCAAAGGCTACATTTCAGGCAACTTTCACAAAGCAGCACTTTCTCAGCCTGAAAATATTTACTCACACTAATCTGACTCACAGAAATCTTCTAGCATATTTTCAAGCAAAAAGAAAAAAAAAAAGCTCTTGTTATTTTTATGAAATTAATTACAGATTTTGGTGGTGGGGGGAATCTAGTTTATAAATACTTTTCTTGGCAACTGGTCCACTATTATTTTCTCTCAACAAAGAAGATGTTTTTCGCCTGGCCCACAAGAGAGCATTACATACTTTGACTTAATTCAATTGGAATGAGGCTCAGGACTAAATGATAAACACGGCCAAAATGGTAATGCTTTGTGATGTTTTGTTCAGTTATTAAAAAATAAGGGGTAACATTTCCATTAAAACACTAAACTTATTTTTTGTTAGTACAGTTAATTATTGATTTATTCTCCCATAGTCTAAAGTTTGCAAGTCCTATGAGGAAGCAGCCACTGGTGGTACCATGTTAAGCCTTCCAAGCTCACAGGGTGTTAATACAGTGAGACACAGATTTGCTGTCTCTCCAGTCACTGGCGTGCTAAGGCAAGAGCCTGACCCAAACTCCTTTGAGAGTGTTTCAGTTGCACAAGTTACTGCTTCATGTCAAGATGCTGAGTGACCTGGAGGTCATTGCTCTGGAAATGTAGACCACCATGGGTAGAAGGAACTTTAAATATTGTAGGTCTCATTGTGCTGATAATATTGGGAGTAGTCAGCAACTCATCAGAGTTCCCAGAAAAGTCTAGATCAATACATTCTGTCAACTCTTCATGGCTTTTGTTACAGTTGACTTTTGTGATATGAAATACTATCAATAAAATACAAAAATATTTTTACTAAGTTACATTTTAAAAATTATTGTAATGAAGATCTAAACAAACAAAATCCATTTAAAAGAAATATAATTTTGTCAGTTGACTTTAGTTCTCTGAAAGGTAAGTCAATGTCCTATCAATTGAGCTGCTGCAAACATGCTAACAAGAAGCCAAGAAGCATTTTACAAGTTGTAGTGGCTATGATAATAGCAATTTGTAATTAAAACATGCAAATGGCAAACAATTGATAATATTTAAGATATTAATTAAGTTCCCAGGCATTGCAATACTATTTATACTTTCAATAATACTTAATACATTTATACTTCATGCTTTCTTTTTTTAAAGGTCCTGTAGTATGGTTTCTCTATGAAATGTAAATAACTAGAATGAAAAAAACCTATTTTAATAAGCAAGGATGATAAATTACATAATTTCACATGTGTAAGAACATGGTTTAGAGCCAAACACACATTCATTCAAATAAGTGCACATAAAACTGCCGGAATCTGAATGAATTTAGTGTCACACCAACATCGTGCTTCAGGATTTGCTGTTGTGCTATGGTTTATAAGATGTCGTTATTGTGGAAAGCTGGTCAAGGGTAATTGAGAACTTGGCTATTTTTGAAGTTTTCCTCGAGTCTGTAATTAAGATAAAGCTTGGAAATATGAATAGCTGCGATGGAACTGCTTCACTGTCCTAATTAAATATGTGTAAGCTATTGATAGAATTAAATATAAACATGCCCCTGATTCACATCCCTTTTCCTAAATCTTGGAAATCCATACACTTTTCTCTTTCAAATATTCTCCACAGAAAGCTGATAAAAGCACATGGTATCAGGGGTCAATTCTATGCTGAAAACCCAGATCTATCCATCCACCTCTGGTGTTCTGTTCAGACTTCATTTCATTAGATTGTTTTCACTAGAGCCCTGCATGGCATCTAACTCTAAGTATGCTCTTGAGAAATGTTAGCCAGTAAAGAATAAAGTACAATAGAGTACTATTTGGCTAGAAGTGGGTATGTGTAGGGGAGAGTATTTACAGTCAGGTTAAAGGTTGAGAAAAGTGTGATAGTGGGGATCTTCTGATGATCTCTCTTCTACAGTTTCTATGAACAAGCTTCCATTGGCCACAGCCTCAAGCTTGCTGAAGACAACCCCCAAGCTACTATTAAGTGTAAAATGAGACTTTGTGTAATCCATCAATTTTTAACTCATCCACACTAACTCAATCAAATTGACCTGATAATTAGTTCTTTCCTTGTATGGTGAGTGGGGAGCAATGATTTCCTAGGTGTGCAAAAACTGAAGATGTGCAGACAAACCAAAAACTTCAGAGTTTGGCCTGACGTGACCTATTGATCTCAATTTGGGTGAAGCTCGATCTCTTCAGAAGTCTTTCCAAATTAATGACTAGTGTAAGCACACACACACACACACACACACACACACACACACACACACATACACACAAAGAAAAAAAAGTAAAAGTATTTTTCTAGTGATAATGTTTTCTTAATGGAGGAAGTTTGTAGTAAGATTGTGTTATAAATGGTTGCCAAGAACATTGGGAATATAAAGAATGGGTGTACTATTCAGTATATTATAAAATAGACAATGTGAGGTGACAAGACTATGCAGTGGTTAAGGAAACATCTGCATTTCTTGAATGGCTGGAAGAATAATGACTACTAAGTACAATAGAGGACTATGCAGACAAGAAGAGTGTGTGTGTGTGTGTGTGTGTGTGTGTGTGTGTGTGTGTGTGTGTATTTGACATTATGTGATTTCTTTTAAATCACTTCCAACTGCCCTCAGAGGGAGCTTTGTGCTCAGGTGATTCATTAATTCCAGTCCCACTATAGAACTGGGGACAAAACTCATTTTGTATTATAGAAGTTCCTAGTGTGGTTCATTTTTCAGCTCCTCGCTCCTCCCCTCTGCCTCCAAACACATTCCTCTTCCTCCCATCTCCACAGATATTTCAGAAGGTTCTGTGAGAAGTTCTCAGAGGCCCCATTGTGTAGTAACAAAGGACTCTGGCAGTGTGTCAGGTTCTGTCCTTGCCTGCCATCCTAAGTGGCAGGACATCCTTATCCAAGGCCTGCTACTTGCTAAACACTTGGAACCTAAGTCACAGCTCATCATGGAAGTCAGACCTATTGGGTGGATATGTGGGCAGGTGCTGAAGAACTTCTCTGGAAGACGTATGACTAATCTTACTGTAAACTGGGATGTGGGCATGGGGACAACTGGGGACAAATCTCCTGGGTTTCCCTGTATTCCCATTTACCCAGGAGGTGGTCCCTGTTCCATACTCCTGTGAATGTCTCAGGCTGTTTCTGCTAACTTCTCCTTTTCTTAGTTGAGGGGATCCAGAAGGCAATCATGGACCTTGTAGATGAGTTTAAAGATGAACTCCCTAACATCCTAAGATTATCACAGTCTAATCAGGTAATGTGATTTATAAGCTTCAAAAGGAAAACAAAATATGTGATTTTTTTTGTAGCATACAAATCATTAATGCTGAGATCTGTTAGGAAAGCTTAAGAAAATATAATTTTTTCTCAGAAATAATTTCAAATTTTATTTACTGGGGGGATCCCTTGGATAGAAAGAGAGATAGGCCAGAAAGTGAATGAGATAGAGCAACTAAGATTAAAGATAATCACTATGTCATTGGATTAGAAATCTGAAAGTCTTTCCTAGAAGAAACTGACAATGTAGTTTACTTAAGATTTGCTTAATGTAAAATTGGAAAAGTAGCTAGAAATACTTAGGTAAAATCTAAGGCAATTAAGTGAATACAAACACTTAACTGAGATAAACTAATCCTGAAAGGTACACTATGAGTGTGTGTGTGTATGTGTGTGTGTGTGTGTGTGTGTGTGTGTGTGTGTGTGTGTTAATGTGGAAAGAAAATACTGATGCCTACCACTTTAAACAAAATACATACCCACTGTGTTTTAAAGTCTCGGTTTCACAAGAGATTTGAAGGAGATAAAATTTTGGAATTGGAGGCAGAGGGACAGAGGAAATTCTGAATATGTTTATGGTATAGAAAAGGTGCCATCTTATCTAACCTAATTATCCCAAGATCGTCTTTGATGTACGATACAGTGTAAAGTTGCATGACACTGTAAAAGACAGAACTGTGGCAATGTCACATATCAGGATTTTAGTCCGAACCAGAAACTAAACAAAAAAGCACTCTGAGTAAGATGGCAATCACGAAGTCTATGTGTTTCATTACGAAAGGTGTTGGGGCTGTCTTAGCCAGGCCTCAAGATGAACAGCATCAATCACTTACTATTACCCCTCTATTGCTTGCAACTGGGGAGAAAGTTCTGTGGAGAAGATAAAGAGAATGTGATCCCTGTCAGTGGGTTGAATCTAATGAAACAGGTTGTAGTGGTATAGTTAGTTGGCATTATTAATTTAACTCAGGCCCAGAATATGAAGATCTTTGGATGTCATTCAACAAAAGAGGCTGATCTTTGTCTTAATTATAACACAAACATATGACAGGGAAGATTTTCAGGATGGAAATGACACCTAATTTTTACTTTGAAAATAGTTCCTAGAGCTAGGGGGGCAGTTCAGTGGATAGGATCGCTTGCTCTGCAAGAAAGAGTTTGTGTCCCCAATACTCACATAAAAACCAGGCATGTCTGCATGTGCCCCTAACCCTAGCATTAGAAGGTGGAGACAGGTAGATCCTGGGATCTCACCGGCTAGTCAACCTACCTGAAATGATGAGATTCAATGAAAGACCTGTCTCAAAATATAAGGTAGAAAATGATAAAAAGAGAACACAGAAAGTCCTCCTCTGGCCTCCGCATGGGCACATGCACATGACCTCTGATATGTGCATACACCATATATACATACATACATACATACACACACACACACACACACACACACAAAGAAAAAAAGTAAAAGTATTTTTCTAGTGATAATGTTTTCTTAATGGAGGAAGAGTTTGTAGTAAGATTGTGTTATAAATGGTTGCTAAGAACATTGGGAATATAAAGAATGGGTGTACTATTCAGTATATTATAAAATAGACAATGTGAAGTGATAAGACTGTGCAGTAGTTAAGGAAACATCTGCATTTCTTGAATGGCTGGAAGAATAATGACTACTAAGTACAATAGAGGACTATGCAGACAAGAAGAGTAAGATGGGATATAATAAAACTATTTTAATAGTCTCAATTCAAGGAACGTAACACATTGTGTTGAGCTGTAAATTGAAGCTACTCAGCTTATGATTCTGACTGTAGACTAACAAAGAAAATGCGTCTTCTCTGTTTGGGGGTCTAGACTTGGAAGGAGAGTGATGTGAAGTGTGGGTTCCCAGATGAGCAGTTGTTGGGCAGCACACAGGTTGATCAACTGAGCAAGACAGACGAAGGCTTGAAAACTCAGAGGGAAGGCCAAATTCTGTAATCCCAGACCTTCAATTTATAGTCTAGTTGCCTCCTCTCTTGGTTCCCCTGGACTTTGTATAAAGTATTTTGAAATGCTGAAGACTTTTCTTGGCCATATTTTGGAGTTCTAAGAGGAGAGATGGACAGGTGTCCAATGGACCTAGGATATAAATGCTTGAAGTGGATGGTAGTACAATAATTATTGAAAAAGCCTTACGGGGAGTACTAGGGGCCAGAGACATACTGGAAATGCCCTGTTTCTTTTCCAAAATGGGCTTCCTCCATTGCCAAAATTAGAGACATTGAGATTTTGTTCAACTAAATAAATTGCAATTTCTTTACAACCCCTTTCACCTATCTCTATCTTCTGGTACTGTATCCAACACCATGGTTTATATTCAGATATATAGCTACTTTCTCCCAAAAAGAGAGCTCTATCCTGTTCCCAACACCTTGAATTTATTTACTTAAGAGGATCATAGGCCACTTAGGGAAGAACATGATGATAGCTTTTTGCCCATTTTGAAATCCATTGCTCTTTTTTCACCATTCACCTTGCTAACTTAGTTACACAAACCCATTCATGTGTGAGATGTATAAAGCATAGACTGTGTGTAGAATGAGAAGAAACCTCATTAGAAAGTGCTTACCCCTACTTACCTCAGTACTTACCCACCCCCACAACCTCCTCGCTCTGATTTTGTCTAGATTTGACAAGAATGTTTTCAACTTTCACAAAACATTGTTGATTAAGTTCCACAAATATTTAAAAAGGAAAAGGAGAGAAGATGGTGGGTCAGGGAGGTAAAGCCACAGTCTCCACAGGACTTGTTTCCATTTTGATTTCAAAGACTTCAATCAACTGAGCCAATGTAAGATGTGATCACAGGTTTTAACTGGATCTCTCTGTTTTATTTGCTGTTGAAATAATGAAAATAAGCAAAGTTGGAAGAAAGGAACTGTTTAGATGGTTAATCCACTAACCTAGAGAAGAGATGATGCATCTTATTTCAATAGACTAGACTAGGGGTGGGGGGAGGGGACTATTCTGGGACTATTCAAAGGAAGAATTGAATAAGTTTACTGACAGGCTGCTTTTGTAGGTGGAGGATAGGAAGTGCTGAGGTAATAGAAAAATTAGTTCAGTGTTAGAACTGCTGACAACAGAAATGGGAAGGCCTGTGGGGGGGGACATTAGCATGCGTTCAAATGAAGAAGGACAAATGGGGAAACCCGGAGCAGGGTTCCAGAACCATTTTACTGACTAAAGCAAAGCTTCCTTTGGTAAGTGACCTTTGTGCCCCTGGGAGCGTGGCTGGACATTTACTTCCTGGCCTCTGGGAGCTGCTCAGATGATGATGAGCAGTGTGCAAAGGAGCATCCACAGTTACACTGGCAACCAGAGGCTTAGACTAAGAGTCAAAGAGAAAACCAGCAGGACATCATGAAGTTCACTTCATTTGGGGTCAATATTTAAACCCACACACATGGTTTGATTAAGAAAAAAAACCAAACCAACAACATAGCATAGGCAGTAGATAAAGAAGAAAAATCCTGGCAGCTGAGAATGAAGAACCTTCTTTTATTTCCTATTAGAACTAGTTAAGAAACTTGCTGAAAGTAATAGTGCTTTGAAATCATTGCAAACATCTCGGTCCACCTGAGGAATGTAGGCAGCTGCTCCTCCATGGCGTCAGTTTCTTCACAGAGTGCAGGAGAGAACCACGCACGTGCGCGCGCGCACACACACCTGCGCATGCACACACACCTGTGTAGTGGGTAGCCATTTTAGCTTTGGTCTGGAAGTTCCAACCCCCATTGAGGCTTCAGTAACTATCACACCTACAAGGCGGGGCCACCCAGACCTTTGAAATTTGCCCCACATTGGGTGCCAGATATTGGTGAAATTATTCAGGCCACTCCACATAGTTAAAAGGGAGGTTTATTTTGTGGGGTAACTCACAAATGAAGGGATAGGCTACAGGGTCTGGGGAAGATGTAGCACAGTCTGGCGGTGTTCTCTGGAGAACTCTGCTCAGTCTACCTCCAGTGTCCAGGGTCCGGGAACCAAGAGAAGGTGGCACATCGGATCTTGGGTCTTTAGGGCCCTCTCTTGGCCCCACCTTGTAGGCGTGACAGTTACCGAAGCCTCAATGGGGGTTGGAACTTCCAGACCAAAGCTGGAATGGCTACCCACTGCACACCTGCACACACACGCACCTGTGCACACACACACACACCTGCACACACACACACACACCTGTACACACACACACCTGCACATGCACATACACACACCTGCACACACACACACCTGCACATGCACATACACACACCTGCATGCACACACACACACACACACACACACACACACACACACGCGCGCGCGCGCGCGCCTTGGTTTGCTTTCTTTCTTATATCAGTTTCTTGCTGGGCAGGAAGCATCTTCTTGGAAAGAGCCGGTTCCACGGTTTGTGGGAGGGAGGATGGAAGTGGTCCAGAGCATTGTGCGGTTGGAAGCAACAAGTCCCTGAAATTATATGGGAAAGCGTCTGTTTGTTGGTTGATTTGTTTCTGTTCTGTTTTATTTTAAAGAAAGCATTATAAAAGGCATGTGAATTGTAACAACTAAGCTTAGGGTGAAACAAAGACCTTAGTCATGAGACACAGTTGAAGACAGAGGGACAGCCAGGATTTCATGATGACAGCTAAATATGCCCTTGTTACAATATGGGCTTGCACGAAATAATATCGTTTTCAACAAATGTTCATGTTTTGATCAACCTAAATTATGTGAGCCCTGCATGAGATCTGAGGTGACCAAATTATCAATAATAATTAACCTTATTTTTATACAAAGACAAAAAAAGCAAAACATGTAGAAGGGGAGTTGGACAGATTGATTTGTCTGGTGGAATGAACCAGTTTGCTTGATACAGATGGGGACAGTCAGTGACTGCAAGCCACGGTCCAGTGAACCTGGGCCTGATAGCACGTGCCTGTAATCCCAGCACTCAGGAGGCCGAGGCAGGAGGAGGGGCTGGACTTGGAGCCCAGGTAGAGCTTGAGGCTGATTTGGCTTAGACAACAAGACTGTGTCTCAGAACAATCAGAAGAAAGTCAAAGATCCCGTAGATTCATTTAGAAAATAAGAAGAGGAGTCTGCAGAAGTAACGTTATCATTTCACAGCTGCCAGCATGGTAGATCCCCCAAACACTGATCACTTGTAAAAGGAGATAAAGTTGACAAGGTGGAACTTCACATGTCCCATGCCTGTTTGCCCTGGCAATGTGGCTGACTACTCTTAATACTTACAGCGAGGGAGAGCGTAGACAAATGGCAGTCACAAGTGAACAAACAGGAGGAAGAGCTGGGGAGGCCAGCATGGCAGTCACACGGGACACGTGGCTGCTGGGCTTCAGCGCTGCAGGCACTGAACTTCTCTTGGCTGTCCTTCGACCACAACCAGGGGAGAAAACGATATCAAGTGACTCTCCCTTCGTGCTGTTTTGATCACTTTGCTTTCAGATTGCTTTCCTCTGTGCGACTTGGGAGGGTGACAGTTTCTGCAGTCCAGGCGGCACTATCTACTGCTGCTGCCACCTGAGAGACCGAGAAGCCCCCAGGGGCTACTGAACTTTTCAGAACAGTTAACAGAACAAACTACATCAGGACACAAAACGGCAAAAATGCGTCTTCACGGGTGGGCTAGAAAAGCTTCTGGCTGTCTCCAGTGAAAAATGCTGAGCCGTAAGAAAAATACTGAAATCTGGTGAGGTATATTTACTTCTAAAGTAAATATACAAAATATTAGCTCTTAGGCGAAAACATGATGCTCATGGCAGACAAAAAAATAACCAATTAAATTTAACTGGTATTTTGTCTGTATATATTTAGGTTTAACAAAACATTACAGATTCCAAAGTTGCTAATCTGTAGCCAATGCCTAACTAATATTTTTTTCCTAAGGATGGCCAGATGACCCCCAGTGACTTAAATTAGTGATGAAACTGTGCTGGTCTGTTGACTGGAATGCAGCTTAACCACACTCTATACAGTTTCTCTGTGGTAAACTACTCAGGAGAGCACAGAAGAAACCACATGTTACATGTTTTGATAGTGCTACTGTTTTGCTGGAAATTACTAGAATTTCTGAAGTTTTGAGATGTAGGGTTTTCTTAAGCTTCTTGACTGGCATATAGGATGTTTGTTTTAATTTCCTTTATATATACTCTAGCTCATGAATAAAACCCTTAAAGCAAACTTGTAAAAATATTTGTAATGGTTTTAAATCAGTACTACTGCTTGAATATTTTATATATTAAGTAATGTTTGGATAAGAACTATTGTTTAGAGGAGCCTGGAGGTACAGGGCTGTAGTCTAGCTATGCAGGAGAATGAGGCAGTATGATTGCAAGTCCAAGGCCTGATTGGGCTACAGAATGAGTTCACACACAACCTGCACTACTTAGTAAGAACTTGTCTAAGAATAAAAAGGAAAAAGAGAGCTAAGACATAGTTCAGTAGTAAAGCATTTGCCTAGCATGTACAAGACCCTGGATTAAAAAAGGAAAGAGGAAAGGAGGGAAGGAGGGAAAGAAGAAAGGGAGGGAGGGAGGGAGGGAGGGAGGGAAGGAGGGAGGAAGGAAGGATCTTGTCTATTTTTTAAAGTAGCCTCTAAAATCAAGGTAGAAATACCATAGACCACCAGGCATAGTAGCACATGCCTTTAATCTCAGCACTCAAGGTGAGTGGTGATGGGTAGATCTCTGTGAGTTCAAGGCCAACCTGGTCTACATAGAAAATTCAATACCAACCAGTGTGACACAGGAAGACACAGTGAGACCCTGTTTCAAAACACAAGCAAACAAACAAACAAACAAAAAACCCATAAACCCAGAAAGAAGTGAAACAATTATATCTTTTGATTAATTTAGTTCTTGATATTTATACTAAGGAAAAATTAATGTGTTCAAATGAAAGCTTTAATTAGGAGTGTCAGTGAATTGTACAAGGTGTAGCTGTATTTTATTGGCGCGCTCTGAGTCTGAAAGCTCGCCAAACCCCGCTTGCTGAGTAAATTTAAGATGTCATGTACAGCATAGTTGTATACTCAGTTTCTGCTACAAGTATATGCTATTAATGTATCAGAGAATCATATATCAGATTCTTCTCAAAGCTTTTTTTTTTTTTTTTTCAGAAAAAAGATCAAGTACAGAAAACCTCCAAGGTCAGAATGGCTCTAGCTTTAGCCCAGATCAACCGAGGAACATTAATTCAAGGATTAAACAGCATATCCAGCTCTTCCAAATCAGTGGCCAAACTTCTGCAGCCACAGCTGGCATACAGACTCTTAGAACTGAGGCACATCTCTCACCGGTTGCTGAGAGAGGTGAATGCACCGAGTCAACCTCTGTACAGCATGCAGGCAAGTACTGTTGCGTTTACATGAGCTGTAGAGCCTTTCTTGATTCATAACTGACCAAGTGTTGACAATGAATGACTCTTGAGTGCTCAGCCCTAAGTGGGACGTCTACACCACCATTTTTCAAGGCTCAGGGAACATCATGGAAGGGGTGGTGGTGTGAGGGCCAGAAGATTGGAAGAGATGCTGTGAAACTCCTTCTTCTGGCCATAACATGGCTGCTCACCCCTGAGCTCACAGCAGCAGTGGTGGCCTGCACAAGGCTGAGCCCACTGACCCCCTTCACCAATAGGGAAGGATTCATAAGGTATAAGCTGTTAATGAGAGGAGGGTGAGTCATTTTTCTTGAGTGATACAGGCACAGGTAAATTGCTCCAAACCTATGCTCATACAAATACCCCAATTAAAGTAGTGGGCTGCCCCTCCCCCAAAAGAGGCATGAAATCAGGAGGGGGCTGGTTGGGGAAAAGAAGGCGTCAGAGAGAGAGAGACAGAGAGACAGAGAGAGAGAGAGAGAGAGAGAGAGAGAGAGAGAGAGAGAGAGAGAGAGAAGAAGAAGAAGAAGAAGAAGAAGAAGAAGAAGAAGAAGAAGAAGAAGAAGAAGAAGAAGAAGAGAAAAATGGGGATTATGATCAAAATACATTATATTGCACAGAACTTTGAAAGAATAAACAACATGTTAAAATGTCTTTAATTTAAAAATAAAACTATAATGAATTTGGGGTCCTTCATGTAAAATAGATAAAGTTGGAAAAGAGGAATGAATATAGAACAGTTTCTAGTTTAAATCTGGAGGGGTGGATAATGTGGACTTTTTCTGCCTTATTATTTGAGCTGTATAAAACTTTCCATTTCAGACAGTTCAAGGAAGACATAAGCATGAAAACTGACTGTTTGTGTCAAACCTAAAGGGAATTCTATAGCGATTTTTCACAGTGCTTGTGTTTTGCTCTGCCCTCCCAGAACATTGCTATGTTTCTAAACTAACCTTTGGTGTGCTAGTTGGGTGTATTCAGCAATAAAATCATTCAGGTATACCCACTAATATTTATGTGTATTTCTAATTATGTTTTCTGCATGGCTTCATGGAGCTTCTGTTATTTCTTGTTAAGGGAAGTAACTTCTAAAACTTTTCAGGCCTGATTTTTTTTTTTTAAACTTTATGACACAGAACTCTGGATACTTCAATCTGGATTAGATTCAAACATCTGAACTTGTTCTGTAGGAGACTCGGGGTCTTTCATGACCAGCATCTCAATCTCAGGGGCATTGGCTTGAACACCTGGGCTGAGAGGAGAGGAAACCATGTTCAAACTGGGTTAAACCGAAAGAGAAGACTGTTAGTTCATACAAACAGCCCAGCATTAAGATTCCAGACACGTGCATAGATAATGAAGCAATGTCCTACCTCTTTTTCTTGCGAGTCTTCATTTTGTTCTATATCCATTCTAGACTCTTAGACTATCTAATATGACTTGTAACTGTTTGGGGGATCTCCATCCTCTGAAGATCACATAATTACAACAGAACATCAAGTCCCTGAGCCAGTGTTCCTTGGGTCCACTGGTGGACGATGGTGTACATCCAGCGCTTGCCTTTAAATCAGGGAAGTGGGCTGCATTAGTCGGTCTGAGAAGGTTCCCTGATTCATCCCCAGAGTTGGGGTTGGAGCCCTGTGCAGACCATATGGCCTGAAAGTAGAGTGGGGAGAGCAGGTCCTCAATAAGGGTGGATGCTAGATGGCCAGAATCAACAAACATTCCATCATGGAGGAGTCATCATTAATTAAAGGCTTTTACATTTTAAAAATCAGATTCTTTAATTATGCATCACATGAGAACAGAATTTATAAAAGGTTTCCTTGTGATACTTAATATCTAAGAATATAAAAAATGTTCTGCATTTGCTAACCAATGGATTCTTAAATATTCCGAGCCGTGTTTCTTATCTTTATAACATTGAAGAGTAGCTGAATATTATCTTAATTCCCTCTGAAATGTCCTTTGAAAGCTAATGCTCTGCCTTACCATTCCTTCTCTGAATTTTGTCAAAACCATAGGCTTAAAAAAGGATTTATTTATTTTTTAATCTGTGAATATTTTGCCTGCATGTATGTCTGTGTATCATGTGTGTGCCCGGTGTCCATGAAGGCCAGAAGAGGTCATCAGATACTCTGAAACTGGAGTTACAAACAACTGTGGTCCTGGGACACCACAGTGACTGTTACAGCTGCCATGTGGGTGCTGGGATTCAAAGCCAGGTCCTTTGGAAGAGCAGCAGTTGTATTTACTCAACAGCTGAGCCACCTCTCCAGTCCCCAAACCATAGTATTTATAGAGTTGTAAAATGTCTTCTGAAGAACATTTTTGAAGTATTTCCTACCAATAGTTTTATCATATTTGTTGTGATTTTTTTTCTAGTTTTTCTACTAGATCAAAGCTGCAAAGGAGCTGACATTTTACATTGCGTTTAAGCCAACAGGTTTTCCTGCTGTAGAGCCGAGTGCCACATGCTCGTGTGTACACGTACACGCACAAACACAGGCACACAGAGGGAGAGAGAAAGAATACACACACACACACATACAGAGGGGGAGAGAGAGTACACACACGCATACACACACACACACACACACACACACACACACACACACACAGAAAATATACACAGAGCACACGGGGAGAGAGAGCACAAACGCTCGCACACGAGTGTGCCCATGTGCACGCATACACACACACACACAGAGGTGGAGAGAGAGCAGACACGTGCATACACACACACACAGTGTACAGAGAGGGAGAGAGAGCACACATGCATGCACACACAGAGGAGAGAGGGAGACAGGGAGAGAGAGGAGAGAGAGAGAGAGCAAGCTCATGTCGGGGACATAGATTATTATTCACAGAAGTATCAGCCAGAGCAATGTCCTGTTGGTTCCCTACTTTTCACTCAATCAGATGCCACAGTGAGGGCTCTTTGTTAATTGTGCATATTTAATGTTGTTCCAGGAGAGGGGAACCTTGAAATGAAGAAACAGAGCCTTTTTCAGGGACATTGAAACACCAGCCCAGCGTTTCTCCTAAGGGGGCTGGGTGTCCATTACCCTGGAATGTGTCTGCAGAAGAAAAAGGAGAGGGTATTGTCTTGGGTGCCCCTGGCATACCGAGGGGATTCATCTCTAGCTCTCTCCACAGGAATGCACTTGCTGTGGCTCCTGCAGCTGTTCGATAGTCAAACATGTCCCTTGCTCAGAAGAAACAGTTTGTACAGGAATATGAGAAATCCATGGAGAATAATATCTCTGTACTCATGAAAAGTTAGTGGCAGAAAAGTTCTGTCTTTGCATTCCAGCTAATATGTGTGTGTGTGTGTGTGTGTGTGTGTGTGTGTACACGTATTTGTGCATGTGTGTATGCGTGCGTGTGCGTGTGCGTGTGCGTGTGTGTGTGTGTGTGTGTGTGTGTGTGTGTGTGTATTCACTAATGAGAACAACAAAAACAAAAAACCAATTCCCCCTAAAAAAAACCCCACAATTAGCCAGGCAATGGTGGCGCACGCCTTTAATCCCAGCACTCGGGAGGCAGAGCCAGGCGGATCTCTGTGAGTTCGAGGCCAGCCTGGGCTACCAAGTGAGTTCCAGGAAAAGGCGCAAAGCTACACAGAAAAACCCTGTCTCGAAAAACCAAAAAAAAAAAAAACAAAAAAAAAAAAAAATAACAACAACAAAAAAAACAAAAAAACAAAACCCACAATGTATTTGCCTTTTGCCTTGTCTGACAATGCAATTCTGAGATCCATATCCAGCTCATCTGCACTAACTCACTCTAGAAACACGTTTTGGGGCTGAGCGGCTGGTTCAAGGCTAACCTGCTGCCATTGTCTTCTTCCACATTGATTTACAGTCAGCACACAGAAAAGATTTCTCCTTCTGGGGTCTGTCTAATGATGCAACTTTAAATAATCTTACCAGTGAAGTAGTTCAAAACACAGAAGTAATTTAGCAGAAGTTCCACATGACCACAAGTGAATCCTAATGCGTTTCCTATCACCTGCAGAATGCCCTTCATAAAAAGAAACACATCCTAGCACCGTCTCCATTTTTCTCACAGAGGTGATCACTGTGAAGCTGAAGTGAACATCTCTCTCTATTTTTACATTTTTATTATATTTGGATATGTCTACTTATGTAGTATTATTATGTATGCTCAACATTCATATAGATTACATAACACTGTACTTAATCCTTCTGAAAATTCCAGTTTTTAGCAAACATCATTGATAAATGTAGCTAGAGTTTATTTTAGCTCCTCTCTGGTATTCCAGGAAGAAAAGACAATCTAGAGTTTGCTATTGGGAGGATGAACAATTTAATTTCCAATTCTTCTATTAACAAGCAGTGGTTTGGTTAACATGCTCACAGACACCTCCCCATCCATATGCATGAGACTTTGGGTATATCTCTGAGGGATCTTCTTTCTTCAACTCTTACTAACTCAAACTGTACTTTAGGAAGGGTGAGCTTTCCTGAGAAAATTTTTAAAATGTCAAGAATATGACAATAACTGATTCAATTCTTGGAAACATTAGAAATATTTCTTCAAATATTCTTTGTCAGTTTCTACAAACTTTTTCTGACATGCCTATTAAGTATATTTTGATTTTATTGTGTGTATGGGTTTTTCCTTTTATAATAATGTTGAGAACAGAAGGTAGGACCTTGTGCATGTCAGCAAGCACCTTGTCACTGAGTTACATCCCTGCCCTCTCATTTAAACTCTACATGTGTCTATCTTCCTCATGTACCCCATCTCCACTTCTTTCCACACAGGGTCTTTTTAGGCATGTCTAGCTGGCCTGGGACTCAAACTCACAGAGATCCACCTGCTTCAGCTTCCCAAGTTCTGGGATTAAGGGTGTGCACCATCATGCCTGGCTCTTTATCTCACATCTTGATTATGTCCAAAATGTTCTTCTACCTATTAAGTATTATTATCTTAAACTTAAGACATTGATTTCTTTTGTGTGCATGTGAGTATGTGTGAGAGAGGTTATGTGTATAGAGAGGTGGCTGTGCATGTATAGAGGCCAAAGGTTGATGTCAGGAATCTTCCTCCATTGCTCTCCACAGTATTATTTGGGACAGGGTCTCTCACCAAGCCTGCTGTGAGCCCCAGAATCCTCTTGTGTCTGCTTCCAGTACTGGCATTACAAATGTGTGCCACCAAGGCTGACCTTTTTGAAAATGTGGGTGCTAAGAATCCAAAGCCAGGGCTTCATGCTTGTGTGGCAAGCATGTCACTGAACAAGCCATCCCTGCTTGCGCCACATTAACAATTTGAGGAGACCTATGGGTTCTTTCCCTAAGGATGCTGGTTCTTTCCCCTTGCAAGTCTTGGAGAGTTTTCTCCCTTTAATTATTTTTCAATTTTCTTGAACATATTTGTGTGTGCATGGTCTTTCAAATGATTATTCTTTGAAGTATTAGGAGCTGCTAAGTTATCAGACTATGGTGGTTTGTATTGCACACTCGTAGGAGTTCACTTCCTGTTGTATAATTGTACTTAGCTGGCACTTCCCCAGTACAGTGTCATCTTAGTAAACGCTCTGTACTTGGTGGCGGAGCTCCCTGGAGGAATTTTGCTTGTGCTCCAGGGGTAAATGGACAATCTGCAACCAACCTTCAAGTGTCCTCAGTTCAGGATTTTCTGTACTACCCTTGGAATTTCAGACCCTTTTTAAGGCATTATCCCAAAGAGAAAATTCCAGTGTCAGGTGGGGAGCAGCTTCCTTCCTTCCTGTTGTGGTGGTTACAGTTGTTTATCACTTTCAGAAACTGCAGCTGCAAATCCTATCCTCCACCGTATGTCTTCTTTTACAATTTAATGTAAGGTGTCCCACTTTCCTTTGGGAAGTAAGTGAAGTATAATTTAACCTTTTAATGAACTCAGCAAATATTTATTGGAATCTGATATATAAAACCACTAATTCAGGTACCAGGTGTATTTTATCCTTTCTCCACGGACTGTGGAACTAATAGGTGAATATGCAGACACCGTCAGTCAAGTGTAGCAAGTGACCAAAGGATGCAAAGTAGACTGTAAAAGCATCCAGAGGAGGCATGCAACTTCAGATGGCCCCTGTAAGCTATCTAGAAAATTCAGTATTCTAAGTGAGACCGAAAGCAGAAGAACAATCTGGATGAGGTTGCAGGAAAATTGTTAGAGGAAATGAAGAGTCCATAATGAAGGTACCTTCGTAAGAGAGAGCACGGCCTTTTAGGGAAACAATAGCATGTGCTTGGGGTGAACAGATAGAAGAGAATCTCGGGGTCAGGTTTCGGAATATTTGAGCGTTAGGGGTGAGGAAAACACTGCAGTGACATACCGCAATGAATGGAGAGGAGGATTGTCTCTGAGAGGAAACTATGTTTGTAGGGAGGAAGAAAACAACAGGCCAAATCTGAAGGTGCAGTAGGGCACAGATAGAAGTATGAATGTGAGACATCAGTCCAGGGATTCCCAAGGGATGCATGAGGTGTGACGCATAGGAAGGCCGGGGTTGCTGTGTGGGTTGAGTGTATCCATGGTGCTGGAGTGTGTTGAGTGGTAGGAGTCACAGCATAGAGAAGATATGTTCATTCTTAATGATCCACAGTAGATTTTCCCAGCTGCTTCCAGGTGAAGCTCTGTGGTGGAGAATTTCAAGGGGATGACAGCTGGAATTAATGTTCAAAGGAATATGCTGTGTGAATGCCTAGAGGATATCACTTTATGTAAACATGACTGTGGGAAAGTAGGTTGCCTAGTAACCAATCTGAAGTTATGTTTCATGGTCCCAAGATCTTTTACAAGTGACCTGTTTGGTCTCTGAACTGAGAGTGATGAATGATAGATGCATCCTTTTCTACCTGGAAAATTAAATTGGTTCTATCTAAGTTAACTTATTAATATGGAATACAATGAAGCAGATTACTTCCCTGTAAAACATGGACATAGAGGAGCATTTTCATTAGGACATGGACAATAACAGCTAGACTGATGTTTGAGCCCTTTAGTACAGAGAGGTCTAAGATGAAATCTACAGTAATGGTTTCCTTAAGGTGAGCAAAGAAAGGATGCTGACCCACAGCCCCTAAGACAGTCTACTCCTGGGTCTTTTGAAAGGATGCTTAGATCTGGGCCCTTTAAAATATGTACAAAACACGAGCTGCCTAAAGACCCAGTCTACACACATTACCTAAAGAATTTTCAGTGATCAGTCTGAGTTGAGCACAGAGGTCAGAGGTTAGCATCTCCGTTGTGCATCTTGTTAAAAACTCCTTTTGCACCTGCCTGTACAGATGCCTGAGTCATGTTACTCCCCAAACTCTTCCAGGCTCTGCAGAGCCGAGACTGCAGTGATAGGAGAGTAGCTAACGATGTTAAGCCTCAGGAATGGAAAACCCTGAGTGGAGAATTCCCGGGAGGTCTCCGCATCCCTAGCACCGGTTCTTCAGAGTGGTGCCTCTGCCCTGCCTGTGAGTTGCCTGGCTGAGCAAAGCCTGCAGCTGCTCTTGCTGCAGTGACCTAGATAGTCAGCTTAGATGCTGACTTCAGCCAAGGCACGTCAGCTCCAGACAGAGCTGTGGATTCTGGAAGGCCAGGCAACGTGGGGCCACGGAACTGAAAGATCTTCTTGGGTTGAGAGGAGCTGACTGTTTCTATTGTGCATAGGAGGTACAGAGCAATATGTGGGCAAAACCTGAGTGAATCTCAGCCCCTACGCTGCCTGGATATTTCATTCAAGACCACTGAACTCATGCCCTCTTTTCAGGCTAAAACACCCCTCCCCACACCTTCCCCATACCTTTCAGAGTGTACTCCAGTTAAGAATTTAAAGTGCACATTTATAAATATCACTTCTGTGGGTTCTTGATGGGCCTGCCCCAGGACTATCCAGCAAGTATGATTCAGACCCAGGAAAAGACATTTTCCAAAAAGAGCTTCTCAAAGACATACTGCTCCAAATTGGCCAAAAGGTGAGGGCATCTGACTTCCACTGGACCATCTGAATAAAAGCTTTCTCAGAAATAATGCTCCACAGATGCTGGCCAACACTTTCTGTACTGTGGAGTGCTAGGGTCCTTCTTACAAGTGTGGTGAGGTACTATGCAAATAAATGCATGCCCATGCAGCTCTTTCTGTACTGTGGAGTGCTAGGTCCTTCTTATAAGTGTGGTGAGGTACTATGCAAGGCATGCACATGCAGCTTTTGCCACCTTTCTTCCTGGGCCTGCCTGTTAGCAGCGCCAGCACACCTTAATTTGTCCATTAGTCACAGAGGGAGAGCTTTGTCCCTGATTTTTCTCTTGCCTTCAGCAAGGTGATTTTGAGCAACATGAAATCAGGCCTGGTAACTCTCCACCCTGCAGTTATGTATAATTAGATCTTTTTTTCTCAGCTGTGCAAATGTGGCTTTCTTGTGATTTATGTCATTATTAGTGAAAAAAAATGAACAGAGGTGCTTCTCTATGAGATGAGACAGTCAATTATGTGAAAGGAGTTGAAAGGTAGAAATTTGTTCATGTCTCAAACTGTATATATTGTGCATATTAATGTAACCAAACTAAAAAATATTGACATAGCATTGATACTGTAATTTAATTCAAATATGTAAATAAATGAAATTAATAAGATAAATATAAGATGAAACATTTCAGATAGATCAAGGAAATGTAAATAAAGACTCCTATTTTTCCAAACATCTCCTGCTTATTATTTTAGTTTTTTTATATGCTACTCCTGCTAAATGGCAGAAACTAAGCAAGGTGGTTTATAATGTAAAAAGCAGGTAGTGTCTTAGTCAGTGTTCTGTTGCTTGTGAAGAGACACCATGACCAAGGCAACTCATATAAAGGAAAGCATTTCATTGGTGCTTGCTCACAGTTTCAGGGGTTTAGTCCACCATCATCATGGCAGGGAGCGTGGCAGCAGGCAGGCATGGTGCTGGGGAAGGAGCTGACTGAGATCTGATCTGCAGGCTAAGTGAGAGGAACTGGGCCTGGCGCGGACTTCTGAGACCTCAAAGCCATGCTACTGCAGTGACACACCTCCTCAACAAGGCCGCACCTCCAGAGACTCGTTCTCAAACAGTGTCACTCCCTGAAGCTAAGCATCAAATACATGAACCTATGGAGGCCATTCTTATTCAAAAACCACAGCATGTGAGCCACAAAACTCAAAAACTGCTACTTGCTAGGAGCCACATAAATTTTGGAGGAACTATATTTCCTATGGGGATGATTTGCTATAGAAATTGAAAGCAGTGAGATATTGAAAACAGCAATCCTTAGGCAATATACAAAATTAATTACAAATGTAACAGGTATCATACACATAATTAATTTTGAAACTAATCATTTCATTTTATTTTTTTTTTTGTTTTTTTGTTTTTTGTTTTTTGTTTTTTTTCGAGACAGGGTTTCTCTGTGTAGCTTTGCGCCTTTCTTGGGACTCACTTGTAGCCCAGGCTGCCTCGAACTCACAGAGATCGCCTGGCTCTGCCTCCCGAGTGCTGGGATTAAAGGCGTGCGCCACCACCGCCCGGCGAAACTAATCATTTTAATTGCCTTTAGATAAGAGAATAAATCCAGGGAAATGTGTAGTGAAACAAAGTATGATTTCTTACACAGACACCTCTTTTATTTTGTTACATGTGACTTCCTACTCATCCCATACAGACCTTCCACTATGTACACACGAGTCTTTCTCCTCTGCAAAGAGGCATCTTGTTGGAGTATATCTGCTTTTCTCTCTCCTGCTCTTTGCCTACATGCTTGTCTGCTGTAGCCATAAGCCAGATTCAAAGGCAGGCTGCCATTCCCATGCTCTGGGAAGAAAGAAAATGCAACCTTTGATTCATTTCCCATAGACTCTTTAAGAAAGCCAGAAACTCGAAGACATTTTCCACGTTGACTTACAGAGACAGCAGTCCAAATGAGAGGAAATGTATTTCCTATGGGGATGATTTATTACAGAAATAGAAAGTATTTATTGAAGCCAGTAAGAAAGTAGTATCTATTCCTATATGAGAGTTGGTGTGGCCTAAAGAAAGATCCAGACAGTTCTCATTACACTCCCCCACTCTTAGCTAGGAGGCCTTCTTGGCTGCTTATTTGTTTCTGCATTCCATAAGTCCCTTTCTGAGAGAAAGGAAACACCGAGGGCCAGTTTTGTTCTCCATTCAGAAGCGGCAGCAGGCAGCCAAAATGAAGCAGGCAGGACACTGAGCACAGCTGCAGCTGAGACACAATACCCTGGGCTTCTCAACTCAACTCAGACAATACTTAAGAGTCTACTTTCTCTGAACCCGTGTTCCTACTTCATAGATTTCTTAGAGATTAAAATAATGCTAGATATACGGAGTATTCTGTAAATGTTAATGACACACAGTTGTATTATTCAAACAAAAGCTATTTCAATTTTGGTACATATCTGTCTATTTTTTATATGAAAAGCTAGTTGTATTTTTTTATACATGAAAGATGGATAGAATTCTTAAATTTTAATCAAAATATAGACAAGTGTGCAAATCATTAAAAGTGTAACTCAATGAATTTTCATAAATTGAACATTATTTATGGTAGCCAAACCCTGAAAACCTCATGCCTTTTTCAGCACTGATCTCTCTCCTGTGAGGAAGGCGTCTGTTTTCTTGACTTCCACCAGTAGAGATTAGTTTGACTCACTTTTGTTTAGAGTTTAATCATTTGCTATGCCTACAGTATTAACCTCGTTCTTTCTCATATGCCATGAGCTATTATTAATGTCTATCACATCACTGAATGCTGTGTACAGGCATTCCGTTAAGTACTTTAGCATTTTCTTGTCTTCCTAACGAAACCTTGACATAAACATGAGCTGGCTCCTTTCCCCCTCCCCCCTCCGAGCATTAGCAGCAGCACAGCCCACTGGTCAGACTAGGGCAAGTCTTGGGGGTGACTCCTCACTCGAGTCTAACTTTACTATTAGCAGCTATCACCCTAAGAGGTCCTTCTGTCTCTTTTTCCTTGGCTCTTTGCGGAATGGTGACAATAAAAATGCCACCTCATGGGGTTGCTTTAAGGATAAAATCGAGTGTTTATAAAGCACATAAACACGCATTGTTGCTATTTTATTTAAGCTAGGGTCATTCTGTCTTCAAGTCTGGTCTCAGTAACTGTGACAATCATCCCATGCTATCCCGTCAGCTTACAAAGGAGTAGCACACCTGTAACATAATGAAGGGTTTATTAAAATACACCTCAGAAGCGCACTCTCAATGATTGCAGAATATGTTATTGGTTAAATATCATTTCCCTAACCGTTCTGCTATTGTTGATTATTTTGGCTTTTTTTCTTTTTTTTTTTTTTTGATAGTGTAAATAACCTTTGCAAAATGAGATCTTGCTATGTTGCCCAGGCTAACCTCAAACTGCTGTGCTGAAGGAATCCTCCTGTCTCAGCTCCCCCTCCCCAACACCCCCCAAAGCTGAAACACATGCTCCTAAGTGTGGGTAAATTTTTTGTTTTTTTGGTGATGCTAGGGAATAACTCAGAACTGGTGCATGCTAGGTAAGCATGCTCCCACTGAGTTGAAGCTCCAGTCTGAGCATTATAAATCATTTTCAAGGGCCATGCACACACTGTTCTCTCTAGCATGCATGCTCTATCTACTGTGCACTTCTATGACTTTATTAGTTATAGCTCTATCATTCGGACAGTCACTGAAGCTGCTGCATGGCTTGGAGCTACTTCAGAGGAGCATGGCTAACCGCCACTTCACTGCTGGAGGGAAGGAAACGTTTTTTTCCTAAAGCCCTCATTTCATAGCCTGCTCAAAGCAAAAGAGGTGCCCTGTAGAAATAATCCCCTTAAACAGAATATGTTACACTGATATGTTTAAGGCAACAACACCTGTTACCAGAAACTAGAAACATGTCAGAGGCAAATTCATTATTAGCATAAACCCTTCAGAGCAGCAGGCAGAATATGAGCCGGGAGCCTTGCCTGAAGCTTAATGATCATCTAAGGTCAAGGCTGGCTGCAGCAGTCCCATGATTAACATTTCCAAGCGGGTCATTAATCTCCAGGAAATGCTTAGCATGTTGATTACTGTTTGCTTAATTGAGGTTGTGAATAATTTAGTAAAGAATGATTACATGAATTTGGACAAAGGAAAGACTTTTTCTAATACTCAGGGGAGCACCTCCTAGCCAGCACATTTCACAGCTGTAAACATTGAAATATTTCAGATTTTAGAAATGGAAATTTCAGACTTGTGTATATTTGCCACTGGTATCTATTAGTAAAAGGATGTGTCTTCTTGCTAACGGGAGAGGTAGGAAATAGTATATTTTCACAGGGTGAAAAGCCCAGATAGTTAAAATAGAGATTAATTTCTTTAGATAAAAATTTTAAATTCTCATAATAATATTATAAACATTGAAAATTGAAATGTTTTATTTTAATAAACTTTGTTTGTTGTTGTTGCAGGTCAGAAGGGGTTCTCTGTTTGAAATAATTTCCTTTCCAGCAAAGACTGCCTTAACTAGCATAATGTATGCTTCCTATGCAGCACTAATTTATTTGGTAAGTTAGCTGCTAGATTCTAGAAACAACTCTTTTATTTCATGCAGTGTTGAAAACAGCACTGCATATACTATGCCATCTGGTATTATTGTTAGCAGTCAAGGCACGCTACTGCCTATGCAAAATAATTCATATTAGTTGTTTGCTTTTATGACAAGCCAAATTAACTCCCCAAAGCCCAATTTGCTTATATAAAATTATTTTATTTCTCTAAAGTTAATTACTATTTAAAGAAATTTAACCAAATTTAGTAAATTTGATAAAATTTAGTCAAAACAGATTAACTTTTGCTTTGAAATATCTTGCGGTCTAGTTGTAGCCATTGTCTCATGATGGCTTTAGTTCAGTATTCCATTATTTGGGGTCTGTGACTCTGAAGAACACAGTTACTACATTTTGATTACAAGTGCTATGTATGACAAAAATATAAAAGATAGTATCAGTTATATGAGTTTCTATCCATTAATAAATATCCATATATGTTTTATTAAAAACACAATACAAGGAAGGTCCTATCTTGATGAATTATCACAAAATCTATTGGTCTATTTCAACTCACCATGATGTAAAACATTACCAACTACTACTATAACAGCATCATTCTTGCCTCTCCTCCATATAAGTGACTGACATTTTGACTTGTGGGTGATTCAGCTTTTTAGATTGAATGTACATTGAATCATATCATACACTTTCATATCTTCTGTCAATATGAGATTCATTACTTATTATAGTTGAATCTATTCCTGTCCATTGCTGTATAGTGTTTTAGTGATTGACATTACTTTTCCTACTCAACTGCTGATGGACATTTTAGATTGTTCCTAGTTTGAACTTTTATAGTTGTCATACATATCTTGTCCTTTGTTGAAATTGCTAGGTTATAAGCTATGCAAGCACTTATCACTAATAGATGTTGCAAAAAGAGCTCCTAAAATGGTTTTTAACAATTAAAACCCACCCTAGAAGAACATAACAGTCCTATATGTCATCAGTGGTGCTTGATACTGACAATATTTTCTATTTTAGCCATTTTTGAAAGTAGATATTATAATACTGATTTTAGTTTACATGTTCTTGATTATTAATGAGATTGGTTACCATTACATAAGTTAATTGGGTATTTCATCTGTGAATTGTTAAAATCTCCAATGCTAAAGCAATGGAGACAACCAGCCTTTAGCTGAAACCTCTGAGACCTTGAGCCAAAGTCAAGCTTTCCTTCTTTAAAATAATTTCTTTCCGTTACTTAGTTCAGTGATGAAAAGCTGCTCAGCTTAGTTCCTTCCAATAGATAGTGACCTTTCCTGTCTCCTTGGACCATTTTGGCTTGATGTAAATATAGATTCACCTGCTTGGTTTCCTATTTAATTTTTTTAGAATATAATTTTCTGGTTTTTCACTTTCAGTCTTTGTATGACTTTGTTATTGATGTGAGTTTCTTGCAGGCATTTTTGGGTCTTGTTTGTAATCCAATCAGCCAGTTTGGAAATTTGTGTGCATATGTATGTTTTATATATGTGTAGACATATGCATATGTGCAGAGGTGAGAGTATATTGGGGGATCTTCTTTTATCACTATTCACCTTGTCTTTTGAGACAGGGTAGCTCACTGAACCTAGCCTCATTAGTTCAGCTAAGCTGACCTGCAATACACTGCAGGGATTCATTTGTCCCTCCTCACTCCCCACCAACCAGTGCTCATGTCCTACTGTATCCTGGCATGCCTAGCCTCTATGTACACCTAAGGGACCCAAACTTCATTTCCACTTGGTTCTAAATTCTTCTTGCATTGGGAACACATGGGAATTTTTCTGCTGCTATTTCACAGAATAAGCTTCTGTGTCTTTTATTGCTTGGCTCTTTCATCAATACTGATTATTCATAAACTTAGCCTTCTAATCATGCTCCCAATTATCATTTACAATGTTCCTAACTAATTTTTTTCTGATTTACTACTACCTGAATGTACTAATTTGTTCACTCTGTCTTCTTCAGTCTCTGATATTATGCCTTCCAGTTGACCTTGTCTATTGGTAAGACTTGAGTGAGTTTTCCATTTTCTACTTTGTTTGGTTCCTTTTCTGAGTTTCATCTTATTGCCTATATTAGTTTACTTATTTCATTCTGTTGCTTATTTGTATTCTACTCAAACTTAGTCTTTTGAATTCTTTGGCATTCATATGCCTCATTATCTTTGGATTCACATATGAACTTTTAGAGGAGTCATGTTGCCTTGTTTTATTCATAGTTCTGCGTTTCTACATTTAAATTTGCACATCTATTAGACTAGACATCTATTCTAGGATTATGTGAGGATCTTAGTAAGGAGCCTTGTCTTTTCTTCTTTCTTGTTTTTTTGAGACAGGGTTTCTCTGTGTAGCCCCGGCTGTCCTGGAACTTGCTCTGTAGTCCAGGCTGGCCTTGAACTCACAGAGATCTACCTGCCTCTGCCTCCTGAGTGCTGAGATTAAAGGCGTGTGCCATCACTGCCTGGCTAGAAGCCTTTCCTTGACAGTTCTATATGAAGCATCACTTAAAAGGATGAAAATAATCACAGTAACAACAGGAAAACAAATCTTCTAGACACAGAAACAGCAGACAAATAAGAAACAAAACAGCAATGACACTGCCAATAACAATAGGAAAGAAAGAGGCAAATATGACATAGAATAAACTAAAGAGCTAAAGTAGAAAGATAGAAATTTAACAATCCAGTTAAAATGAAAAGTAAAATTAGACACAAGCAAGAAAAAAAATAAAGAGAGGGACACTAAAAACTTCCTCCTAGCTGAGGTCCATGGATTGCATCAGTTTCTTTCTTCATCCTCTAATACAGTAGTCTGCCAAATGTAAATGGTGGGGAAGTGGGGATAGTGGGACAAAGATGAGGCCTGTGGTCACTGCATTTTCCACAAAACAGACTAGTGCTGCACACAGGCTGAGCTTTGCTCTGCCCTGACCTGCCATGCATCTTCTACTTGACTTGGTCAATGATAGGTCTGTGGCAGAGCAGTATTCACCTCACAGGCTTTCTGTATGCATGCTAAGGAGCCATGATAGCCCCAGCCGTGATCACAGGGTTAACTGGGCACACCTCTCTTGAAGTTTGGTTCCACATGAATCCCAACAATCTTTGATAGTGGAATGCCTTCTTACTCCAGATGCCCAAGCAAATGTCAAAGTCAAAGTGCGTCTTTGGATGCTCCATAGAGAATGGGAAGCGGACTACTGACCTCTGACCGGTGATAGAAGGGGAGAGGGAACCCTGTGGGATGTAAACTATCTACTGACCTTTCAGCTGACCTACCTACTGACCGAGTCCCCGCAGTAAGCCAAGTGTTCTGCTCCCCACAGACGAAGGTGCCACTGACCACTGTCCCCCCCCTCCCCAGCTTGCGCTTCCCGCTGCTTAAACTTTTCAAGGACTGGTGGAGCCGCCCTTCTCCTTGGCTGTTGGCACCTTGTCAGTGCTGTGGAATCCTCAGGGCCTCTGAATTTTGACCTTTCTGTGGAGTCTGAAATCCAGAGTAGCTTAGTCCTTAACAGTGTGTCCTTTCACATTGGATCCTGGCAAACTCTGAGAAAGAGTGAGCAATGAGTCACCTTCAGAACAAATCACAGCACTGGACAAGTAAGGCTTGCCTGAACTACGTACGGGTTTCAACACTGTTAAGACAGTCTGGTGGTATCACTGGGATCCTCTGCACTCTGACTTACTGGGTATTCCGGCATGCACAACAGCCCCTCAGCCCACTGGGGGCCAAGATTGGAGTTTCCAATTGTTTTGTGCCTTTCTCTGAGTTCTGCCTTGCTGTTTTCTTTCAGTTTCCCCTTCACTGCTTTTACTCTCTGTAGCTGTACTGACTCTTCTCACTTGCAGAGTCATGCGAAGGACACTTCTATTCCACCACCTTGCTACAGAAGGTTCAGAGCAGTCCTTGTGAGGGTAGATCCATTTCTGGCTTTCTTGAAAGGATAGAGCAGAAGGTTTGAGGCCTCAGGCTGCTCTCCTGCCTGTCTTGCTTGTTCCTCACTATAAAATACAACACGCATGCTTCCCTTACTCTCTTGAATTTTGACCCTCCCTTTTCCACCTCTTGTTTGATGGGATTACATGTTCTCACAACTATGCCTGGTTTAAGCTTTGCTTGAAACTAAACCTAAGGTTTTCGTACACAACAGGCAAGAACTCTATTAACTGAGTTGAATTATATTCTCAGCTCTCCCTGCTCAATCTAGAATCAGTTAGTCAATTTATGCACATGCACACTCATGCGCGCATGCACACACACAAACATACACATGTGCACACACACTTGTTTGGATTTTAATTTGAACTGCTTTAAGTTTATAGATTGTGGGAAAAGCTTAATGCAATTGTATGTTGCAATATGATAAAAGTAAACAAAATGTATAAGAACTATGATAAAATCATAAAAATTAAGAGAACTTTAAGAAGGCCGAAGTAAATAGAGGATGTGCCCTGTTTAGAGATTAGCAGAACTTTCTCTGCCAGTTATAAAGACATGTTATGAAGCTCCTGTGATTCACAGAGCAAAACTGGTCCAAGAATAGGCACAGCAGCTAGACAGAGAGTTATAAACAGACCTACATACAAAGAAACTTAGGGCAATACAAGAAGGATTTTCCTGGTAAGTAAGGGTAGATCAACTGGGTACCATTGGCTAAGTATTTTTCTCTTACGTTATACCAATTCCATGTAGATTATAAATCTATAAGTGAAAAGCAAAATAATTCAGCTTCTAGAATATAATAGATGAGAATGTTCTCATGACCTTGGGTATAGGTCGTAATTTTTTTAAACAGAAAAAAACCCCACACAATACAAAGGAAAGCATTAATAAGCTAAACTATGAGAATTAAGAAACTGTACTTTAAAAGTCTGCTATCAACATGAAAAGTAAGTCATAGGAGGAATTAATGAAATTTGCACATATGAAATCAAACAAGAATATCCTGGGATATATTTTTAAAGATAAATCAATAACTTCGAGAGTTGGACATGTTTCAGAAAAACAAAAGGCACATGAGGCAGAAAAGGCAAGACAGAGGAAGCAAGTGGAAGAAGCTGCTCATTTAATGTGGAAGAAGCAGGGGAGGAGATGGGTACAGAGCAAGACAGAACCCTAAACTGTACCTCCAATGAAGTATTTACTGTAGGTAGTACCCAGGAACTAAAATTACCCAAATAGGTCCATCACCTGGGGACAAGTCTGTGGGGAACGCTTCACATTCAAACCACAAAAGGAACAATCCACTGAGATGACATAATGGCCATAAATACGTATGCAATGAAAGTTGGGTCACTCAATCTTACAATAAATACTACACAACATACAAGGAGAGACAAGACTGAAATACAATAGTGGGTGACTTCAGTATCCCTTCTCTCACCAACATGACATAAATATCAACAAAGAAACAGTTAAATACACTAGAGGTCAATGGAGTTAACAAATGTCTACACAATATTCCATACAACAGTAGTAAAACACACATGCTTTTTTTTTAAATCAACACATAACACACTACTTTTCAAAACATATTTGAGCCATTAATACAAGTTTTACAAATATAAAAAATGAGAAAGGAAGAAGAGGGAGGGAAAGGAAGACTATAGGCCAATGTAATCTTTGATAACCCTTGGTTAATTAGATGCAAAAATCCTTAATAGGATACTTGAAAACTGAACTCAGAAATATATATTAAAAACATCATCCAACATGATTAAGTCAGTTTCATTTCAGAGATGCTAGGGTGGTTCTGTATTTGTAAACAAATACATTTAATGAAATATATGAACAGAAGTAAGACAAAAAGGGCACGATCATATCAATGAAACCTTTGAGATGAAATTGTATCATTTGGAACAAGTTAAAAGAATGAAACTTAAGGTCATCCTGTTAAGCAGAAAGACAGTACAAAAACACAGAAAGAGAAGTACAGTATGTTTTGTTTCATTGTGTGGAAATGAGAATGATTTTCCAAGAGACCCAAACTAGTGGAAGGAATACTAGAGAAGGGCAAGGGACTAGTGGAAGATGAAGAGAGGGGTGGATGAGATTAAGATGCAATATATACATGTATGGAAATACCACAATAAAATAAATTAATGTTACTGTAATAAAGGTTCTATTAGAAAATTACAGTGCTTTGAAATCTAAAGGGGGAGAAAACAGAGTATTTACTATCCATCATATCATCTTCAGGCAGTTCTTCTGTAAGACAAACTAGTTCCCTTTAGCTTCATGGAATTTGCTCTTGTCCTTCACTAATTGACTCGTTGTCATTAGTAATGCAGAATAAGTTGAATGAATAAACTTGTTGCATTTCTCACTTCTGAGGTTATTTTTATGCATGTTTTATTTAAACACATTTCTAATCTATTGCTTGCCATGTGTCAGGGTTTCTTCAAAGGGAGGGTGTTTTAAATTAAAATATGTAGATTATTGACTATGTTAGACATGTTACTTTTTTGTCTATGGTTGTTATTACCTTAAAAAGAAACATTACTTTTCAACATTTTTTTTTATTGATACAGGCAGTCTGTGTTAATGCTGTGCTGGTGAAGATAAAGAACATTTTTCAAGAAGAAGAATCCATAAGGCAAAATAGAGAGAGTGACAATTTTAGGAAAGCCTTTTCTGAGCCTGTGCTTCCAGAGCCGATGTTTTCTGAAGGTGAAATCAAAGCAAAACCTTACAGGTCATTGCCGGAGAAGCCAGACAACCTTTCAGCTCACCGCAAGCCTCCTGCCAACAAGCAGAGCAACAAGATCCAGGTTTTACATTCTGTGTTTGACCAATCAGCCGAACTGAATGAATGAGAAATTCAGACACAAATACCACTTCAGAGAGATCAATAGTCACCTGTCCATGGGTACATTTCATCAGACAAAACCAGAAGACCAGTTTACATATGCTGAATGCTCTTCTAAAAGGGGGTAGAGCTGGGAAAACTATGACATCATTCTCTTGTATTTGTATAACATAGAGAATAAAATGAATCTTGATGTACAATGTATGTATGACTACCCAGTATTTTTAAATTTTTACTTTCATATGAATATGTACAGATATCTACCTGGGCCAGAAGAGAGTGTCAAGACTCCAGAAGCCACCAGACAAGGATGCTGGGAACCAAACACAGGTCCTCTGGAAGAACAGAACACGCCACTGAGTCATCTTCCCTGACTTGACTAAACAATATTTTTAATAAGAGAATTCATATTTTGTTGTGTCAGATTTTACACTGTTTATAATATGGATGTGTTCATAATCCATTTATAATTTTAATGGAGAATTGCTTAGAATGCTTATCTGGAAAGGAAAATTTCATAACTAAAAGCTATACATTTTGAGGCTGGAAAGATGGCTCAGCAGTTAAGAGCACTTGCTGTTTTTGTGGAGAGCCCAGATTTGGTTCTCAGCACCACACAGCAGCTCACAACTGTCTGTAACTGCAGTCCCTGGGGATCTAATGCCCTTTTCTCACTTCTGCAGGAACCAGATGAAGTGTGATGCACATACATACAGGCAGACAAAAACTTTATTTAAAAAAATGCTGGGGCTGGAGAGGTGGTTCAGCAGTTAAGAGCACTGGCTCCTCTTCCAGAGGACCTCGGTTCAATTCCCGATACCCACATGACAGCTCACAACTGTCTGTAATTCCAGTTCCAGGGGATCTGACATCTTTGCACTAATGCACATAAAATAAATAAGTCAAATAAATGTTTTTTTAAAATGCCACACTTTCAGAGATAGTAAAAAGTATATTTATTCCTATTTGCAGGCAGTATAGCTGAGTTTCCCTACTGATTTTATAAGTCACTTGTGAAGTTATGAAGGACCTGAATTCATTTTTGCCTAAAGGAACAATTTTAGTTTCTTTCAAGCACTTTATATTCTAACACATGATAAGATTTTGTGGGTATTCAAGAAATAATAGGCTGGTATGAACTCCCCTCAGAGATGGCACTTTTTCTAAACCCAGTGAGTAACTGTTGGTGTAAACATTGTTGAGAAAGTCCAAGCCTGGCTTGGTAGTATTCTTAGAAATGAGTAACAAATCTCTTTGGTCATGTAACCCACGTCCCAAAAGAAAAGGCAATGCACTAATATACAACAAAGGTCCAAGCACTTGCGTGTCACTGATGTGGGAGCTGGGAACCAAACTGCAGTCCCCTCTGAAGAGCAGCAAATGCTGTCAACCACAGAGCCATTTCTGCAGCTCCCTCACTCATTTTCACAACAAGGAGAAGAGTCCAGGGACAGCGGAATGCTAAATACTAGGTCTAGACACTTAGTTCACCCCACATCATGAAAATTACTATGCTTTGAGACTTAGCTTTATTTTTAACAGTCTTCACCATGGGTTCATTACCTACACATCCTTTCTGGCCCCACTTACACCTGCATTTTACTGACTGCCAAGTTCTGCATGACAGACACCCAGGGTGTTGTTCTAAATCCTGAATAACAAGCATGACATGGGTCCCAGGCAGTCAGAACAGCACTGACCACACATAACTGATATAGTAAAACCAGTGTAAACCAAGTGAACATCAACCTGCTTGTAAACTGTGAGGAACAAAACATTTATGGGAAACTGTACACACATACACACACACACACACACACACACACACACACACACACACACTCTCTAAAATTCTTTTAAACTTTTATTTGAAGGTGGCATGTAAACAAAGTACTTTGGTGCATTGATTAGGAGACTGCCTCTGTCCTGCTAGGGCATCACTGTGTGTGGCTTTTTTACTTCAGGAATGGCCCTGGTAAGAGACTAGTCAAGCCAGGTTTTATTTGGTTTTGATATCTAGCACCCTCCCTCTCCCTTTCTTGATAGGGTCTCACTATGTAGCGCTGTTTGCCTGGAGCTCATTGTATAGACCAGGCTGGCCTCAAACTCACAGAGATCCTCCTGCCTCTGCCTCAGAATGCTGGAATTAGAGGTGTGTATCAGTACACCTAGCTTTAAGTTTCTGAGTTCAGCATACACAATGGCCTCACCGGAGGCCATTTTAACATATAAACATCTGGTAAACATTTGTAAGCAAAAGTACACAACTAAGATTTGAGGACCTCAGTGTGCTTATATTTAACCTTTAAAACTGTAAAAACCATAATTAAACACAGAAAGTACATGATCTGTGGACAAAGCAACGTAAGAATAGAGGATCTCTGGGAACTAAAGTAAGTGATGGAGGACCATTCTGCTGTTAACTTTGAATGTATGAAAACTTTCCCAAATAGAATCTGCTGTATTTAAAAGGAATCTCTTCCCACTTAAACTTTTCCTATTATGTTTTCTGTTTTTATCTGTTGTCAACTGTGTGAGTCCTTCCTAAACTGATCACCTCGAGCCTCTAATGTACAGCTTCCAATCAATCCAGAGTGGGATGGAATGTATTCTGTCAACTTTGAGTGGCCCAGAAGTCATACTAAAGCAAATGTGCTTTTAAACATCCCAAATCTAGGAGTTTAAAAAATATTTGCTTCTATTTTGATTTATGTGTATATGACCTGTGTGCTGGTGTCCACAGAGGCCAGAAGAGGGCATCAGATTCCCTGGAGCTGAAGTCACATTGCTTACAAATGTTTACTAAAACATAGTCTCCACTATGCCAAGAGTGCTGCTGGGCTGTGGCTCACACGTTCTGTATGGCTGAAACACTAGACAATGCTTTAGCACAGTGAGTGTGAGGAGCCAAACTCAGGTCCTCTGGAAGAATAGCAAGAGCTCTTAGCCATCTCTCTAGCCCCTGACAAAACCTCTGATTTTTAAAGCTATATATAGTACCTATGTTGGAAAAAGTTCACCTTTGCTACTGAAACAAAATTACTGTAAAATATTTTCAAACATACACACATTTTTTGCTGCCATATATTTTTTATCAGGAAGAACTCTGAATTACTTTGAACTCTCCAGTGGCATAAAAATCAGAGTCACATTTAAAAGGTTCCTTAGAAAGCGTCACATAAATATTGCCATTATCCACTGTCACGGTGTGAATCCTTTGCTTTACTCCCTTGGAACACCACTTGGGTCTTGCTGATGGGTCTTTAGGGTTTATAGACTGGTACAATCCTTCTCCTGTTGCCAAAGTGATTTTGTATTTATGCCAGGGACAAACTATACATGAATGTCCATTGAAATCCTGGAGGGGAAAAACAACAGATTTAATAGTCTTGACATTTCAGCTGTTTATGGTAGATCTCAGATTTAGTTAAGAATCTACTGCAGGAGAACTGGGTTCAAGTACACCAGGTGGAGTTGCATGAACTCAGAAGCTGAGATGAGAGGATCCTGAGCTCAATGCCAGCCTGGACTATCCGATGGGACTCTGTGTCATAAACAGTGAGGAGCCTGCCAGTGAGATAGCTTAGCAGGTGACGGCACTTGCCACTAAGCCTGATGATGTGAGTTCAATCCTGGGAACCCACATGATGGGAGAGGAGGGCCACCTCCACATAGTTATTCTCTTTGTTCACAGGGATTGTTCCCACACACAAATAAAATAAACATCACAAATGAACAAAGAGAGCAGTGCTTCCTCCTCCTATTTACAAGTTAGTCAGCACAAAGCACACTGAGGACAATGGAGTCCTTTTTGCAGCGGGCTAGAACTTAGCGAGCTGGAGTGCCAGCAGAAGAGGACTGGCTGGCAGAAGACCTCACTGCCTCTCAGCCAGAGGTTATGATCATTAATGTCACTTCCTTGACAGAAAAAGGGCGGGGCTTCCAGAGTTTCCATAGGAGTTTTCACTAGCTTCTAGAAGAACTGTAAGGCCTGGGAGTTACTAAAGTATGAATGCAAATGCTAATGGACAAGAAATTTGTGATCCCAAACTTCTAAAATGTCCCAACAAAGTGTTGCCAAGCCTTAGTAGCATGGGCTTCACTGGATCTGCTTTACACACAGCTGTTTGTTTAAACTCAGTAAGCATCAGGCAGTGGGGTTCTGCATATCTCCACTATGCCAAGAGTGCTGCTGGGCTGTGGCTTACACGTTGAGCAGCACGTTCTTTATGGGATGAAACACGAGAGACAATGCTATAGCATTCTCATCAACGTGTGCTTTCAGCCTGTACACCAGAAACAGAAATGCTAACTTGGATTCCCATACAGGTATTAGCAAACAGTCACATTTTCATAACTTAAACACATGCCCTTTAACATACGGAACAGGAACAGATATGGTTAGCAGGCAAATAACACGTGTGCAAAGAGTTAAGCTCAGGCTTGTATTTTGCAGCAGTTAGACAAACAAAATAAACAAACAGAGACAGAAATTAGACAACTTGTTTTGGAGCACAAGAAAGCAAAGGCAATTCCCCCAAATTCTTCAGGTAAGATTTTTAAATGTGTTTTCTCTCAAACATTTAGAAACACTTTTATTATATTGAAAATATATACTCATAAAATTCAAAGCATACAATATAGCAATAAAAAGTGACTCTGTTAGAATTTCAATCTCATTGGAACTACTCTATTTGCTCTTAATACTCAAAAGCACATTGTTAATATCCCTCAATACCAGCATGAATAGGACTGCATAATTTATTTTACTGGGTGCATAATGTTCCACAGCATGACTGTTATAATGTATTTAATGAGGTGGTCTTAAATTTTCCTGTATTTACATTTGTTCAAGTATATTCACAGGGTAGATATCCCAGAATATTTGCTAGTTCAAAAGACATTCATACTCTTTATGATTTATCTGGAAAATGGTTTTCTTTGTATTATAGGGTATGAATAGGTAAGGATAGTGGCAACCATCTTCAAAGTACTAAAGTGGAATTAAATATAAATTATTAATCTTTGAATAAAGAATAAAATAAAAAAAATATAGGAAATATCTGAATTTGCTTAAAGTAAATTTAATTTTACATACCTCAATTTCTCCCAAGTGTAAGGGTCCTCCAGAATCTGAAAAGGAATTGATATTATATCTAATCACTAAATTGAATTTTGATAGTTTTGTGATGAAGAAGTACAGATTGTAAAAATGAAAAGAAATCTTACGGTAGCAACGAATGTCCATAGCATGATATTTCCCTTTGTGGTAGAAAATGACCACTTCTCTGTCATGGACAACAGCTGTCATTCTTTCCAACTTTCTAATGTCATCTTCTCTGCCAACACAGACAGAAGTGTACTTCTTCTCGTCGTCTTGTTCAGAGAGTTCAGGGTCCATGCTATTTAGTAAGGAGAGAAGGAAGAAAAGAGGAGAGGAAGGGATGTGAGGAGAGGGAGGGAGGGAGAGGAAGGAAGGAGAAAAACACTGAAGTAGTTTTTGAAACTAATGAATGCTTTTTTCTATAGCTGTATAGGATTTTTTTTTTAATTCTTTGCTCTTTGTACTCTTTTGGTCTTTGCCACCCAGCTCCTAAATAATTACACTGAGTCTTGTTACTTATGAATGCCCAGCCTTGGCTTGGCTTATTTCTAGCCAGCTTTTCTTAAATTAGCCTTTTGCCTCTAGGCTTTTATCCTTCTTTATTCTATATACATTTCTTTACTTCTTACTCCATGGCTTGCTGTGTAGCTAGGTGGCTGGCCCCTGGAGTCCTCCTCCCCTTCTTCTCTTGCTCCTTGATCTTCTCTTCCCAGATTTCTCCTCCTATTTATTCTCTCCCTGCCAGCTCCACCTATCCTTTCTCCTGCCTAGCTACTACCATTCAGTTCTTTATTAGACCAATCCAGGATTTTAGACAGGCAAAGTAACACAGCTCCACAGAGTCAAGTGCAACACAAAAGAATACAACACATCTTTGCATCATTAAACAAATGTTCCACAGCATAACAAATGCAACACATCTTCAACTAATATTCCACAACAACAGAACATTTGTAAATACTAGATCAAAGTTTGATCTAACCCAACACTGCCAAACCAAGAAAAACTCCCCACTGTCAGGGAAGACAGGGTTATTTTCAGTTCTTAGGATGGAAATTTCAGAGCAGGGCATAGAGCCTATGGCGTCACTGTCCTTTCATTCCCTATCAAATGCAATACTGAAGAGCAGCCAGTTGTTCTCTGCACTTTCTGTCTGTTGGCGTCCCGGGATTCTTGGGTGCCCTGCTGAGGTGGCTCACTTGAAGTTCATGGAACACAGAGTCAACTTTTGTTTACCCCACCAGTGCAAGTGAGAGGTGTGAATAGAGTTTTTCCATTTTGACAGACATGAAGATGATTTTTATTTTTCCCTTTAATCAAGGGGAACTTATACAAGAGGACTGAAGGTTATGTTTTTTTTTTTTTCTTAGAACAGGCATTGTCTTTTTATTGTAAAGTGATTCAGTGGCTTGTGTATACATGAAGACTATAGTCATATTTGATTGATTCTATGTGAGAACCATCACGACGCTTCTAGGTTTCAGGAACCTTCTGTGACTTCACAAAGCAAACAGAAGATGTTAAGGTATGGGGTCCTGTGGGTACCTGAACTGTTTCTTGGAGCAGAGCTACTTCAATTCCTTTATTGTGTGACAAAATTAAGGACTTATGACAGATGACAGAGGTTAAAGTGTCATGGTAACATCTAATCACAGCTGTTTACAACACTGACAGAGAAGCTTCTTAAGGAATGACTTTAGTGGTCATCTTTAAATGCCACCAGAGTTACAAATGAAGTTATCTTCAGATTCTCCTTCGAGTTTTCTCCTTGTTAGAGATGATCCTTTTTTGAATGCTTTCTGATCAATGACTATGTGACTGGCATTTCAGGAATTAGGACGTGGAAGCTTTCTGCCCTCTCAAGGACTGTGTTCTACATGGCAAGATTAACATCAAACTTGGTGACAGGGTAAAGAAATTTTGCAAAGAACAGGCTGTAGAATAACTGGATAATCAAACTGAAACCCCATGAGTCAGATATGTGAAGCATTGGTGGAAGAGAATTCCATACTGAAGAAAGAGTGAAAGTCTGAGGGAAAGAAAAGGCTTAGCTGATTTGAGGAACAACAACAACTACAACAAACCCTGGAAAAATCACAAGCAAGACTGGGTAACACTTGCTGGCCGGTGAAGTCAGCTGTACAGCACAGAGGAGGGAGCTGGTCCAGGGGCACTGGGAGTCACTGACTGACGTGAAGCAAGGAGGTTTTACAGTCCCCTTTAACAGTGCTCCAGGCTCTGGAAGACGGATGGTAACACAACAGGCAGGAAGACACAGCACAGAAAGCTGTTAAGGTAGGCACCAGAGCTAGGTGACTTGGCCAGAGTGTTCTGATGTGGGAGAGAAAAGTAACAGTCTAAACCAATCCCTAAAACATGTCCCATTCAGAGGACAAGGGGAAGATGCGAAGAGGCAAGACCAGCATAGCACCCAGTGACTGCTAATCAAACAAAATTAATCATTCTTCTCTACTCTATCATCTGCCTCAAATTGCAGGTAGGTAATAGTCAGGAAAAAATAAAGGCAGCCAATGAGGTAAAATCACTAAATTATACATGAAAAAAACTGGGGCTTCCCAGGAAACTGTTCTGTTCTAAAACTTGTTAGCAAAAGCTCAGACTATCCCGCTCCCTTTGTGTAAACTGACCAATTATTTACACCTCAACTCTCCAAAAAATCCAAATATTGGTTATGGTTATCAACCAAGTAAAAGCTTATATCCACAATATAACCATCACAACCCTCTTTTGCCTATACTTTGAAGTTTTGTCTTGTATTCACTCTTTGGGCCAAATGTAGAAATTAAAAGGTGAAGAAAGAAATCAGGACTAAGAAAATCACTCAACATTACTCCTAAAGACAGTCTCATGGCTACATGTCTGATCAGTTCTCAAGACTACCCACTCTATAACACTGTGCGACACTCAGCAGATGTTTACAAGACACGCATGTTTCTGAGACAGGTCTCGTGTAGCTCGGGCTGCCTTGCATTCCCAGTCTTCCTGCCTCCCTCTCCCTAGTGCTAATAACACAGGTCTATGCAGGCCTGGGGATCAAACCCAGGGCTTTGTGCATGTACTGCGTGTGTGTGTGTGTATGTGTGTGTGTGTGTGCGTGTGGGTGTGCGTGTGTGTGTGTGCGCGCGCGTTCAACACCCAGTTAATTCTTTGGTCATCTTAAAAGATCTCAATAGGTGTTTATGTCAGACATAGCCTTCCAAATCAAAAGGAAATAATTCTAAAGGTTTGTAGCAATCCTAGGTTTTACTAAGATTCTCTCTCTTTTTCTCTCTCTCTCTTTGGTTCCCTCTTTTAAAAACTTATTTTATGTGTATGGGTATTCTGCCTGCATGTATGTCTGTGTACCACATGTTCATGCTTGGCTGGTACCTGAGGAGACCAGAAGACATCATCAGATCCCCCAGAAACTGGAGATACAGAGGACTGTATGCTGACATGTGGGTGCTAAAAATTGAACCTGGGTCCTCTAGAAGAACAGCCAGTGCTCTTAAATCTCTAAGCCACTGCTTTAGCCTCTTTCAATTACACCTTAACAATTTTGTAGTTGTATGAATTTCTTATCAGAGTGTGAGGCTTATAATTCTGCCTTATGCAAAATAAAGAATTATATATTGTTAATATTTTGACCTACCCCTTGAAATCCTGTCCCTTAGGGCTGCCCTGCGTTTTAAGGAAAAACTCCTCCCCTTCCTCCCTCTCTCCCTCTCTCTCTCCATTCCCATGAGGTGTACACACCTCTGCTTTCTTTCCCTTCTCTTTCTTTCTTGTCTCCCTCTTTCCTATCCTTCTCTTCATCTCTCTATTATAATAAACTCCCCACGTGGATGCAGTGCCTGGGTGTGAATGACTTTCCATACGCCATCACCCCTGCTACAGCTGCCCAGCATGATTTCCCTCATGTGTGGTGGATACCCTGGCCTGGCCAGCTGGGGATTCCCCACCTGTGCAAAATTCATAACATATATGAAAAAGGAAATGAAGTGAATAAAAATGATGTCCCACACTGTCAGTAGAAACTCAACTGCTGTTAAGCACACTAGGTGTACTGTGAAATACTTAGTAATAAAAACATACAGTTGTCTACATTTGAATACTATACATACTATGAATCACATATCGACTTCAAATACTTCAATTATAGGGAGATGGCCCTCAGTCTACTTTCTAAACTACACTGATACTGCCACATTCATAAGGTGTTAACACACCTTTACTTGACCAAACAGGAAGCTACCATATTGGATCCATTTCAGCCTGAGGTTAACATTTTACATATACGTATCCACATATCCAACTTGTTTAAAGAAGTTGGACCTAGATTAAATGACTCTGACCCATAAACCTTACAACATTAAAAGGGAAAAATATGACTCATTTTAAAAGCAAGTGTATAAAAACAGAAAACTTAGGAATAAAATCTCCACCGAGTTTATTAGGAGTGAGCTTTACAAAAGGAGATTTACTGGCTACTAAAACAAAGCAGGCACTAACTGAGGCGGAAGGTAGGACACGGGATAGCATCCCACGCCTGGGCTCCCAAACCTACATGTGTGGAGGCAGACGTGTGTGCAGTGACAGGAGAAGCAAGAGCTTTCCCTCAATGTACACACTTTACACAGATTAAGTTTAGGAAACTACTCTGGAATCTGCAGTCAACCCCTACTCTAAATGACCTAGTTGGGCTGGGATGCAGCTCAGTGATAAAGCATTCGCTCACTAGCCCCTGCCTCAAGTTCTACCTCACCTGGGAGTGAGGGTAGGGCTAAACTTGGTACTTAACTGTTACTGGAAAAACTGAGCTATATGCTGTGTTTTTTAAATTATCCCACAATAAAATAGCAAAAACAATTTTAACCAAAAAAGCAAGGGGCCAGCTTGGTGGCACACATCTTTAATCCCAGCATTCATAAGGCACAGGCAGGCAGTTTTCTGTGAGTTCAAGGCTAGCCTGGTCTACATAGTGAGTTTCAGACCAGCAAGGGCTCTACAGTGAGACCTTATCTTAGAAGTAATAAAAAAGTAAAGGAGACCATCACAATAATTTTTTCTGAGTTGTTTATGGCTGACAGGAAGCTGGAATAATATGTCTCATGTCCATCTGGTTTTGCTTGATTTGGTCAAATACAAGATTGCTAGTGGGAGCATTTGCCTTCAGAGCTGGACATGCAGCCTTATCAGATTTCATGGAAAGAGCACAAAGGAACCAAATCATAAGAAAGCAAGAAACAAGTAGAGGAAAGGGAAATGGGTTGAAAAGGGCGAAAGAAATACATTAAATTTGCAACAAATGTACCCCTCAAAGTAAGATGTGAATATATGAAGAATCCCTATGGACAGTAAGTAAATGCCAAATAAGCAAAGAAAAATGGACAGAAGACATGACCAAACAGTTCACACATAAGGAATTCCAAGTGGCCAATAGTCACATGTAAAGAAGCTTAACCTCATCAGGAAAATAAAATGCGATGCAAAGCCCAAGCTGGAATATTGGCAAGAATATGGCATAACCACTAGTGATGACATATGCTAATGCCGATGCAGCTTGGTCTCACCAAAGCTGAATAATCATGATCCAATATCCCACTTGAGGCACGTCAGAAGGATGACCACATCAGCAAAAGATAAGAAACAACATAGCCCATTTGTAGCAGGATGAATAATTTGTATACTCATTCAATGGAATGCTACTCTAATGTAGAAAGGAAGCTTTCATTTTTTTTAAATCATGTGCAAAAGCAAAGAAAACCAAATAACATGTTATTCATGAATACATGCTTTGTAAGAATTTTCATTATTATTTTATGTTATTTTCATATTTTGCCTGAGTTATTGTTTGTTTTTTACTCTTTTTTTGGGGGACCCACCACCCAGCTCCCAATAAATTCACACACAGAGGCTTATTACTTAAAGTACCTGGCCTTAGCTTGGCTTGTTTCTTGCCAGCTTTCCTTAACTTATCCCACCTATCTTTTACTCGTTCTTGTTCTCTTACTTCTGCATTTTACTCTTACTCCCTGGCTTGCTGTGTAGTTGGGTGGCTGGCCCCTGGAGTCCTCCTCCTTCCCTGGCTCCTAACTCTCAATCTCCCAGATTCCTTCTTCTATATATTCTATCTGCTTGCTAGCCCGGCCTATCCTTTCTGCCTCACCACTGGCCATTCAGGTGTTTTAGACAGGCACAGTAACACAGCTGCACAGTTGAACAAATGTAACATAAGCAAAAATAACACACCTTAAAATAATGTTCTACTACATTCCTGCATGTATGTCTGCAAACCATGTGTATGTCAGGTGGCCTAGGAGGCTGTAAAATGGCGTCTGGTCCCCAGAACTGGAGTTACAGACAGTTTTAAGTCACCATGGAGCTCCTGGGAATTGAGTCCGGATCCTCTGGAAGAGCAGCAACCACTCTTAACTGCTGAGCCATCTCTCCAGCCTTGGTGAATACATGCTTATAGTGTAAACTTACAGAGAAAAGCAAGAGGATAATAAAAGTGTTCTTAAAGCCTCAAAAAATGTTGTTAGTTTTTCTATTTAAAGTTATTCTTTCTAGTATTTAAGTCGAATACTACTTTGTTGCAAACTCATGAAAAACAGAGTTTTATATCTTTAGAGCATTTACCTGCACATAGATCAAGAATTAGCTGTTTGAGAATTTTGTACATCTTGTTTCAAACCTTAGCACTAGGTAAGAAGTTAGCCACCCCCAACAAAAAAATAGCAAAATGCAATAAATGTAGACTAACTCTACAAGTTAACCTCTCCTGACAAGCAAACAAATAAAACCAAATAAAAGCCTCCCTCAAATTTCGGTGTTTGAGCATGGAACATTGACAAGGTGACTCCAACCAAAAAAACAAAACAAAACACTGTAGTGCACTTTGAAGTGGCTGATAAGAAACAGAGGGAGAGAGCTCTGTCTAAGGGATAACAGTTTCAGAGAATTATGATTATAGTCTTGCATAAGCTTAGGAAAGTATTATCTTTCAAATAATAGTGTTCTTTATGCATCATACACGGTACTATTTATGATGTGATAATTATTTAAAATTAACACTCATATTGTTCTTAATTAAATACTATGAATATCATAGTCCATTTAGACAATGAGTCCATGTGTTCACCTTTAAGAATTTAAATTTTGTTACCCTGATAAACTATTCATGAACGCCTACATATGCCTACATATTTCCTCTATTTTAGAAAAGTAGACTTTTTAAAAGTGTAGCTTTTTTACACTGACAGATAAAATTGTATGTATTTAGTCTGCATGATGTTTTGAAGTACACATACATGTGGAATGACTAAATCCAGCTAATTAATAAATGAGTTACCACACATAATTAACATGTTGTGATGAAAACATTTTCCACGCACTTAAACTTTTTCAAGAATACAATATATTGTTAACCAGTCACCATGTGTACAATAGAGCAAAGATAACAGATTCCCTTACCTAAATTAAAGAAAGTGAAAAGTTAGACAATTACCCAATTTGAGCAATAGATAATTTCCTTCTTTAAAAAATTCAGTTCTGTTCCACAGTTCTCTTTTTGAAGAGTGGTGTTTTTGTTGTCGTTATTTATTTCTAAAATTAGGTTTCTAAAAGTGAGACTTCTAAAAATAAAACTACACATTAGCTAAGTGGATGTGCCTGTCAGTTTTAGATACCTTTCTAATTTAGATAATTCATTCAAGTATACATGTACTGAACACAAAAGTCGAAAAGTAAAGGTACTCACGTGTCAATCCTCTTAAGCAATGACTAAGGCACTTTAAGGCCCACACACTACCCCAATGCTTATCTCCAGGGTGACACACTTGCTTTTAGGCTCAGGGAGGGGGAATGCTTTGGCCAGTTTTATATCAGTTTGGATGACAATAAATACATAAGACCAGCTATATTTGGTGAGTGACTACTTGCTTAAACACTCTGACGTGAAGGTTCATTACTCCTCACAAAACTGAGGATTCATGAATATGCTGTTTGGCATTACTTTCGTGTAATTAGCAGCCAGCGATTTATAAAAAATGTGGCCTGAAAGAAAAATCATCTTGAAAGCCACAAAAGCTGTTCAGCAAAAATGTATAGATCTTCTTATTGGCGGTGCATACGATATCAGGAAAGATAGGTCCGAATTTAAATCTAGGAATGCTAATATCCAAGGTTGTGTCCACAAATATTTAAAGTAGAACACTTGCCCAATTTAATGAAGTCATGCAGCTGAGCAGATTACCGCCAGTGTCTGGTATTTGATGAGAAGGTTCACCTGGGTCTGACTCCCCGGAACACGCCTGATTTGGGGCTGTGCTGCATAAGAGGCTGTCATCATAGGGTGTGGGGACGAAAACTGCTTTAATACAGCTCTGCTATTTACAGCTAGGCGCAACCACGGGAAACGCCCCTCCGGCTGCCCCCGAAGGGCTCTGCAGCTCCGACACCAGCTGTCCTAACAGCTCAGAAGACGGCCTGCAGCGGCTCGACGGGGCGGCGCCCGGGACGCGGCGCGGCCAGCAGAAGCAGTGCCCGCGGCCATCCCGGGAGGGCTCGCGGGGCGCCAGGGCCTTCGGGGTTCGCTTTCCTAGCCGACGGCGCACAAGTACGGGGAGGGCGTGTTTAAAGGCTGCAGGCCGCGGCCGCGACCCAGCTGTCAAGGTGACGAGTTCACGGAGGCCCTTTCCGGAGCGAAGCGCCTACGGAACTGCAGCGCCCCGGGACCACAGGCTCCGGTTCGGGCCGCCCCCGCCGCAGGAAGTCCAGGCCCGGGCCCGGCCAGACCGGAAGCAGCGCGCGGGAAGCTCCGCCCCGCACCCACCCCCGCACCGCGAGAACCCAGCTTCCAGGGCTGGGGCCCTCGCCCCGCCCCCCCAGCGCGGCGGCCGTGCGTCACCCGAGCAGCGTCTCCGAGGGGCGGGGCGAGCGCCACGTGCCCGGAAGTGCTGGTTCCCGGGCGTCAGCCGCGCCTCCGGGCTTACCTCTCCAGCTCTGCCTGGCTGTGAGTGGATTTCATGGTGACAGCCAGCCTACCCTGCTCTTCCAGCATGAGTGACGTAGATTTTTTTTTTTGAAAGGACCAATTACTTTATTACTTAATTTGAAAGATAATTTTACAAGAAATCACAAACATAAACCTTTATATATGAAAAATAATCAACTCTACTTTAAATCTTTAGGGTGCATACACACTCAATAGTTTTTTTTTTTTTTTTTTTTTAAAGTATTAGGAAAAGATTTATTTTAGAATGGATCAAATACAGCACTATTGTGACCTGGAGTTGCCAGGTTTAATTCAGAAGGTTGAGTTGGAGGTTCACCAGTTCCAGGCCAGTCTATGATACATAGCAAAACATTGCTTCAGAACCAGACAAAACAAAACAGGACAATAAGAGTAACAAAAACAATTCAGCAATGAAAGTGCTTTTCCATATATTATTCAAATGAACTATTAAAGTGTTAGCATATATCCATATAAGCATATTCTTTTTTAATTCTGATCTTAAGTGAAGGAGGGGCTGTTCAGCAGAAATCTTGACAAACTCCAAACCCTATGAAGTTTCTCAATTTGGAAATAATCTCACTTTCATTTATAGGATGTAGGACGAGCAGATAATATGAAAGAAGCCATGGTCAGTGCTCATTGTGAATCTAGAATGCAGAGTCACATCTTGAAAAAAAAAAAACGTATTCCCTGTGTGTTCTCATAAAAGGACAAAACAAGTCCTTAGCATTCTTTAACCCAACACTAGGAATAAGGTAAAGAATTCAATAGTGCGTCCTCATTCCCAAATACTCTTCCATGAAACTGTTATACAAACAATATGCCTACACAGTAAGAAATCACTCTCAGAAATTAACAAAGGAAAAGCTCTGTACAAAAAACCAAAACCATGAGGCTAACTGTGGCTAATACCCAAAGAAGAGCTGGCCTCCAGTTGAGGATGTCCTAGCTCGTATACACACCTTAGGCTTATTCTTTCCACAAATGTTGTCTGTCATCCTTAAATATCCCAGGTTCTGGCTCAGCTTATATTTCGAACAATTTAAGCTGACATAGGAGACTGCCAGTCTGGACACTTGGGCAGATGGCAGATTTACATACAAAGATATTATACAATACACCGTGTTGTTCTTTTCGCATAGTTCCTACCCAGGTTCATCTTGCCAAAGCATAATGATTGTTGTCACCCTGCTCTGCCCCCTTGAGCAGTTCTTTGTTATGGGGATGAGGCCTAACTGGAGGTCAGTCTTGGTGAATCAACATTTAGCAGAAACTTTCTCAGCAACCCTAAACTTCAATTATGGCACACAATTTTCTCTCTTGGGTTTCTAAGGAGCCTAGTTAGTACACTACTTCTCTTCCAGTCAGCTTGGAGGTAACACCCTTTGATTAAATACTACTTCATGTAACTTAATATTTCCTGAGCAAGTTATTAGTAAATCCTTTATAGCTTCAATTTTGCTACTTCTAGTTTCTTGTCCATCAAAACTACTCTCTCCAACTCTTTTTTTTTCACATACATCCAACATATAATGTCATAGGATATACATTACCATTTCAAAATGTAGGGAAGGAGCATAGTGAGGAAATATTGCACCAAAGCAAGACCGAAACCATCTGGGCAAACTCCAAACTCTGCATCTCTTTGTCTGATGTCAGAATGCTCTTTAGGTCTCCAATGCTGTTCAGCTTTGTTGACTGCAACTCACTTCTTTCTCTTGGGCTGGTGCCACTCATGGTTAGCAGCTCTCCTCGACAGGTATCCCAGAACTCTGGCATCTCTAACATCTTGGGTAATTACAAAATTCGAACTGCCCTACATCTGGGATGCACTCACGATCTTCTAGAGTCCTCCAAAGGGATTGGGTCACTTCTCTGACTTTGCCCTCTGCAGTACACATAGCTCATCTTCTAGGCCCCAGCTGGCTCCACTCCACTGCTGCTGCTGTTCTTAGTGGTCATCCCAAGGTACTGACATCTCCAAAACACTGGGGTCTTCTGCTGCAACTGGGCTGCACTTTAAAAAGAGCAGTGAAGCCAGAACTACAGGAGTATTTGGCTGGCCTTGCACAATAGTTGATATTTATTCAGTGACCTCTTCTTCATTACCCTTCACAATTTCATTACGTTGGAAGTTATACCAACTCAAATTCGCAGAATGGCTGGAAGAAAGATGCAGCTGTTTGCCAGAACTCAGCACTCCACTCTAGATCAGCCATGTGGCCATGATGGCTTTCTCACAAGTGATATTCTCTAGTTTAAAGTGATAATTATGTTGGGCTACAGATTTGCTATTTCCAAGGATGACTTGGAGTTCATCACTCATCACTTGATTTGAGTAACCATCCCAACATCAACCATCTATTGAAAAAAGAAACTCTTCAAAGAATGACTTCTCACTCTGTAAGAAATAAGCTAGAAACAGCAAAGTAAAAAAAAAACTCTAATGGCTGATACTGAGATTAAATTGTGTTCAATATGGGATCTAGTGGCTTACTGCAAAAACCAGACCCGGAGAGCTGTAGAATTATACACATGCTCACCATCAAAATAACTTACATGAAACTGCTTCTGGCATAGATCAAGAGGTTAAGATTAAATAAATAAAAACCATGGATTGAACCTGCATATTCCATTGCTCATAAACTTGCACACACTATTGTTCTGCAAAAAAGACAACTGCAGCAAAGAAAAATGGCCCTTTTGCAAACAAGCCTAAAAGTAACCCCCAAAAAGAAAAAAAAAAACATGCATATATGTATAAAGTGTTACTATGAAACACAATGCTATCTCTAGGGGGAGAATTAACTGCATAGGTTAAAAAAGAAAAACAAAAAACCATGTGAAACATCTTAAGCCAATAAAGCACCAAAATAAAAAAAAAATTTAAAAACCCACCAAAAATCACTTTTCATAATGATTAACATAGAAGCACAAAATATCGACCATAAGTCAGGAAGCAATTACCTGGGCAGATACAATGTCCACTGTTGAAAGAATTTTTCTTCAATTTAAATGTCTTTTCTCATCTCTAAAGAAACCTTAAAGTGCTAACTTTACTTATATAAAGCAGGCAAATTCTTCAAGTAATTTGCTATGCCAATTTTTATCAGCCTAAACAAGGAACTAAAAATAGCAAGTGAAGTGAAAAGGGCAGAACACTCGACCGGTTCCACACAGGTAGACACCCCGGAGACCGTCACCTACCATCCCGCCTTTCTTCACTGCACTGCACAAGCTAACAGATTAAGCATCTGTTTTCTTACATTAACTCCCTAGGATTTGCTAAGGTTTTTGCAAGTCACTAGGTAACACATACAGTCCTAAGGAAATAATGTCACTTAAAAATCAGCACTGGACACTAATTAAAGCAAGCTTGTGTGTGTCTACTGCCTTAAACTAAAAGTGAGGCATTGCTTACAAACTGTGACGAGCCGCCCTCCACCGGCCGGCTCATTACTCCTGACCCTCGGCTGCTTTTTCAAGGAAGTATACATTAACCAGATGGCGATTGAGGTGCTTGCTGTAATCCTTTTCCTTTCTGAAAGACCGATCACAGAATATACAAACAAACTCTCCCTCGGTTATTTTAACTGCCAACCCCTCCTTCCCACTTTTTGAACTTGCTTCTTGTGGCACTGGCCGAGCCCCATGCAGTCCAGAATCATCACTTCCCTCGGACATATTATCACTCAGGTCACTTCCATCATGGCTGTGGATGCCTTCGTCTTCATCAATGTCCGGTGACTCGTTTTCAGCCAAAGTGATAGGAGGCGAGGCCGTTATGGTTGGTGATGGACAGGAGGCAATGGTGACGCCAGTTCGGGTGCTGAGGCTTTCACAGGGACACTGTCTGGGTTCTGCTCAGTGTCCACTTCCATTTCACAAAGCCCAGCTGAACCAGTCTGACACTTAGCATGTAACGTTTCACCACCTGACCCATTTGAGTTTTGTTCCGAGGATAAGACACTGGTAGATTCCTTGGGAGCAGCAAGCATAGCTAGACTCTTGCCAGCTTCCTCTGTTCCCACTTTCTTGATGGGGCCATTTTATTTCCTTCCCCATCAGAGCCAATTTCTTGGTCCTTGGGTGTCTCATCTCTTCTTGAGTTTCCCTTTGGAAGATCCTGTGCGTGCCTGCTTCCCTTCAGAAGCTGGCTATCTCTAACAGGCACTAAGCCACCTCACTCCGCATGCCTGACTTCTCCTTGGTACTCTCTTTTCAGGGAGAAGACCTTTTGGTGACTGGTTTCACTTGAAGAGGTGGCTCCATGACAGCAGGAGGCTCCTTCTGAACAGATCCCATGTGAGGAGGCCCTGTCTGAGCAACCTCCACCTGAGCATGGTCCAAAGGACAAAGCAGCTTCTTCCGACAATGTCCCCGCTGAGACTCCATGGGAGGAGGCGGCTCCATCTGATCAGGCTCCATGGGGAGGAGGCAGCTCCCTCTGAGCAGGCTCCATGGGAGGAGGAGGCTCCATCCAATCAAGCTCCATGGGAGGAGGCTGTTCCATCTGAGTAAGCTCCATGGGAAGAGGCTGCTCCATCTTTGGAGGCTCCATGGGAGGAGGCAGCTCCCTCTGAGGAAATTCCAGGGGAGAAGGTAGCTCCCTCTGAGCAGGTTCCAGGGGAGGAGGCAGCTCCCTCTGAGGAGGCTCCAGGGGAGAAGGCAGCTCCATCTGAGCAGGCCCAGTCTCAGCAATATCCATGGGAGAAGGAAGCCCGGGCTGAGTAGAGCCTGTAGGGGTGACCACCACCTGAGTGAGCACAGGACTGGAAGAGATCTCCTCCTGAGCCAGCTCCATGGAAGGAGGCTCTGCCAGAGCCGTCTCCTTCTGCGTCTCCTGAGCAGGTCTGCTGCCCTTCTCACTTGACTTACCTTTTTGAGGTTTCTTCTTTGCACCTTTTTTAATGGAAGTATTTTGCTTTTTATTGTCCCCCTTAGTCTCCTCTATCTTGCTGTCATCCTTTGGCACCTTGGTACTATTTTTGGATTTGCTTTCCACCTTTTTTTTCTTTTTTGTCACTGGTTCCTCGTTCACAGGCTCATCTAACGAATGGGCTTCAGCATCCACCTTTCTTTTGTTCTTCTTGGCTTTACTGACTTTTTCTTTATTATTTCCTGTGTGTACATCTATGTGTTTTGTCTCTGCTGCCTTAGTCTCCATCGCGGATTTCCGAGTTCTGGTAGTTACCTGGACCACTGAGGCATTGCCACAAGACTTCTCTTTTGAAACATCCTTTTTGTCTAGATATTAGGATAGTTACACCAGCTTGTTTCTTAGGTCCATTTGCTTGGAAAGCCTTTTCCCAGCCCTTTACTCAGAGGTAGTGTCTGTCTTTGAAGTTAAGGTGTGTTTCTTGTATGCAGCAGATGGATGGGTTCTGTTTTCTTATCCATTCTGTTAGCCTGTGTCTTTTTATAGGTGAGTTGAGACCATTGATATTGATGGATATTAATGACCAGTAATTGTTAATTCCTGTTATTTTTTGTGGTTGTGTTGTGTTGTCCTTCTGTGGTGTATGTTGGTGTGGGATTATCTATTGCTTGATTTTTCATGGATGTGTTTAGCTTCTTTGGGTTGAATTTTCCCTTCTAGTGCTTTCTGTAGGGCTGGGTTTGTGGACAGGTATTGATTAAATCTGGTTTTATCCTGGAATATTTTGTTTACTCCGCCTATGGTGATTGAGAGTTTTGCTGGGTATAATAGTCTAGGTTGGCATCCGTGGTCTCTTAGTGTCTGCATGAGATTTGTCCATGATCTTCTAGCTTTCATAGTCTCTATTGAGTAGTCTGGTGTTATTCTGATGGGTTTGCCTTTATATGTTACTTGGTCTTTTTCCTTTGAGGCTCTTAATATATTTTCTTTGTTCTGTGTGGTGTGTGTTTTTTTTGGATCCAGTCTATTCGGTGTTCTGTAAGCTTCTTGTATCTCCATAGGTATTTCTTTCTTTAAGTTAGGGAAGTTTTCTTCTATGATTTTGTTGAATATATTTTCTGTGCCTTTGAGTTGGTATTCTTCTCCTTCTTCTATCCCTATTATTCTTAGGTTTGGTCTTTTCATGGTGTCCCAAATTTCCTGGACGTTTTGTGTTACGACTTTTTTGTCTTTAGTGTTTTCTTTGACTGACGAATCTATTTTCTCTATCGTGTCTTCAGTGTCAGAGATTCTCTGTTCCATCTCTTGCAATCGGTTGGTTATGCTTGTTTTTGTAGTTCCTGTTCGTTTTGTCAGGATTTCTATTTCCAGCATTCCCTCAGCATGTGTTTTCTTTATTGTCTCAAATTCATTTTTCAGATCGTGGAATGTTTCTTTCATCTATTTAATTGCTTTTTCTTGGCTTGATTTGATTTCTTCCCATTTTTTGTTTGTTTTTTTCTTCCATTTCTTTAAGGGAATTTTTTATTTCCTCTTTAATGGAGATTTTCATTTCCTCTTTAAGGGAAGTTTTTATTTCCTCTTTAAGGGAGTTTTTCATTTCCTCTTTAAGGAAAGTTTTTATTTCCTCTTTGAGGGAATGTTTTATTTCTTCTTTAAGGGCCTCTATCATCTTCTTAAAGTCATTTTTAGGGTTGATTTCTTCTCTTTCTTCTGTCATGGTATGTTTAGGTCTTGCAGGTGTAGAATCACTAGGTTCTGATGTTGCCATATAGGTCTTTATGTTGTTGCCTGTATTTTTGCACTGGCGTCTACTCATCTCTTCCTCTGTGCGGTGCAGGTGGTGTCTGTGTCTGCGAGTGCCTTTCTTGTTCAAATTTTTAGTCTTGGTTTAGTAGGGGTTCTTGGTTAAATTGGTGCTATTGGGCTGTTTCTTCAGGGGCAGCTGATTTCAGTTGGTGAATTATATACTTATGATTCTGGTGATCTGGTTTGGTGGCTATGTAGCGCCTTCTTCTGTGTTCCCAGGTCACGTTTTGTTCATTTGTCAACTCCTCAGCTGATCTTGTTTCTTCAGACTTCAAACTGTAGGCATCTCAATCCTCTCCCAGATGGGTTTCAGCTGAGCGGGGTAGTCTTACCAACACCTCCAAATTGTTGGGTTTCACAGGATCAACAGTTGGGCCCTGGGTTTTCCTCAGACGGAGTGTTCAGACTCGCTCGGGCTCCGACCCACGGAGACAGCCTCCTCCCCAGGCGCTGGGGCTAGGGGCGTCCCTGCTCCAAGCCGCGTCTGCCTGTCTCCGTCCTCGGGCCTGTCCACCTCTGCGGTCTGCTGCCACAGGCCTACCTGCATCTGCTTTTCTCTGCCGCCAGACCTGTATCAATTTTTTTTTTTAAAAAAGACGATTATTGGTCTCACGCTAAATTTATCCATATTTTAAATGCACTCATCACTCTCATGCCTAAGAACGTACCTTGTAGAAAAATATTGGCAGAAGCCTCAGGACGCATGTAATCCTTGTATAGGATTGTTTATATCAACGAAAGAATACATTGAGTGACCTTCAGTTCAGGCAATGGTTGGATAAAATACAATACGAACATAGCAAAACTTGACAGCCATATACTGCACACTGAAAGGTCCAATTACATGCTGTACTGAACATTGAAAAATACAACATATAGGTGCCCATGCGTAATATGCTCTCTTTAGTACAAATAAGTTATTGCTTGTGATACAGATATGCAGGTATGCATGTACACTTTTTTTAAGTTTTTAAAAATTAATGATTTTAAGGGGAGACGGTGTATTTTTGCTTTCAATTTTTAACTGCCTATTTTCCTTTTTGCATTCACTTATTGTTAGTTATTTAGCTGCGTTGTGTTCTTACCCTGCAAGGAAATGTCACGAAACACGACAGAATCCGCTTATAAGAGTTTATTAGAGATAAAGGGACAGAGTGCGCAGGCCTGTGGGAGAGACACATGCGTGGAGAAGAGAGAACTGGGAACATGGTGCTCCGCTTTAAAACCGGTTGGGGGCGTGGCCAGGTCATGTCACTACTCCACGCGTGTGTGTAGATCACATGGTCACGTTGCACGCTTACGTGGCCATGTAACGTCACAGATTCTGGTCACGCGAGACGCCTTGACCCGGAACTTGCTAGGCGGAGGTGTCTGGGTCCGCCGGGTATCCTGATTATGAGAGACGCCCTGACCTGGAAATGCCTATCCTGACCTGGAATTGGCTAGGCGGAAGTGTCCGCCTGGTATATGCGACCGTGAGGGCGTGTTGTGAACCCTTCACTTATACTAACTAAAAGCAACACAGTAAGAATTCCTCATATTTATGCTCAGAGGTGGAAGCTAAATGGATGACAGGTTTTCAAATGTTCTCTGTAAACTGGCCCGTGGCAAGCGCTTGTAGAGCCTGCTACTGTGGGGCTGAGGTCGATCACTTGAACCCCAGTGTTGGGCAGCACAGAGACCCTGTTAAAAAAAAAAAAGCCAGCGAGATGGTCCATAGAGTAAGGGCGCTTGCAAGCCTGTCAACCAGAGTTCTAGTGTTGCTATGTTGTCCAGGCTGGCCTCAAAATTGTGAGTTCAAGTGATTCTTTCAATTCTTTCAAATCACATCACCAGAACCTGTGTAATGATCAAAGAACTGAGTCCACAGAGCTTTACTCTGGCCTCCACACAGGCAGGCTGTAGAGTGCATGTGCCCACTCACAAAGAATAATTAAAGACTTAAAAATCAATGATCCTTTGATGCAATAGCTCATAACCTTGGCTAAGCTTTAGATATATCTAGGAATTAAAAAAAAAAAAATCTTGTGCCCAGTCTGCACTCCAGATCAATGAAGTAAAATCTTAAGGGAAGGGATCCAATATATTTTCACTTCCAAAATGATTCTGCTGAAAACCCAAGGTTGAACATGATAACTTGTACTTAACATACTAACATAGTGTCCCAAAGGATGGGGAACCTGAAACTTGGGAGTCTTGTTCATTTACCCCAGTATATTGCATAGACTTTTTTCTTTTACGACAAAGTTTTGTTACGTTGTCCACATTGGTCTCAAAATTGTGAGCTCAAGTGATTCTTTCAAATCACATCACCTACCGGTGTGCCACCATGTTTGGCTTATAAATATTTTAAAAATATTCCTCAATAAATGAAACACAGAGATACTCAGAAGAATAGCTCAATATTAATTCCCCTGATATTATTCTGTTCACTATATAATTTTAGGTTGACCAGTAATATTTTATAGATCAATGTTCCTTCTGATCATTTGGTTCACTGACCAAACACAGGGTAATTATCTAGTTTTGATATATCACTTGTAAAGTCATAATAAAAACTGAAATTAATATTTGCATTATCTACTGTTTTGATTTTTAAAATATTTATCTTACGTGTGTTGTGTCTATATGTGCACCACATGCATGTTGAAGCCTGGGTGTTTTTTTGTGCACCACATGCATGTTGGAGCCCTCAGAAGTCAGAAGAGGGCATTGGAGCCACAGAAACTGGAATTAAAAGTGGTTGTAAGCCACCATGTGTGTGCTTGGAACTGAACCTGAGTCTTCTGCAAGAGCACTAAGTTCTAACAGGTTCACAATCTCTCCAGCCTGTGTCTCAAATTATGTTTTTGAAACATGGAGCACATTAACAGTGTCCAGCTTGTGTCACCAAATGGTTAAATTGGGTTTCAATTAGAAATGAACTTTTCATTTGCTTAGCATAACCTGATATTTAATTTTTTGTTTATTTTTTGTGTATAAGTATTTTGCCTACATATATGTCTGTGCACCACAAATGTGTCTGCTACATGAGGAGGCCAGAGGAAGACATTTAATCACTTGGGACTGTAGGTACAGACAGTTGTGAGCTGCCATGTGGGTGCTGGGAATTGAACCCAGGTCCTCTAGAAGAGCAATGAGCACTCTTAACCACTGAGCTTCAGCCAAAATCTGACACTTTTTAAAGGAATAAATATTTTATACCCATTAACCTTAATCTGTTTCCAACTCAACATTCCAGTAAACACATATACAGAATGAAAGAGAAATTTTTCTTTTATCTTTCTCAAAGCAGTAATGTAGTCAGTCATTTGATATTAAATGCTTGGAAAGCTGTAATGGATAGTGAATAAATCACCTCTCTCTATTTCCCAGGTGCACACACATGAATAAACAAAATCATGTATGCATCCATCCTATTTATTAGGTCAGAGTCCTTAATTCTATGTAGAGTCTTTGCAGCTGAGTAGAATCACGCCTACTGCTCCCTCTAAGTGCTGCCTGTGACCATCTTGGGACACTTTCTACTTTTATTCTCAGAAATGGTTTATTTTTTCCCCATCTCCGAGTTTTGTGGTTGCTCTTCTCCAGTGTTTCAAACTTTAGTCTACTAGTGACACCCAGTGGCACTTAAGAAATCAGGCCACACTAGCTTCTCCTCTGTATTCTTGGCTCTCAGGGACAATTTCAGTCATCTCTTCTGACCTTTAGGGGAGTCCAAGGCCTCTGTACTGAGAAGCAGGCTGCTTTTAAGCAGATTGTCCAGATAACACACTCTTCCCCTTAGAGAATTTAAAATTAGCTCATTAGTATATGAGCTAATAGAGGCTGAATGCTACCACTACTGGGAGGTGTGAAGAATAGTCACCAATCTGGATTTCCTATACCCTCAAAACAGAAAATATTGATACTAGTGTTCTTGTTAGGCCACTGTGATGCAAATCACAAAAATAGATGAGGGTGTATATCTGCCTTTGTTTTCTATTCTGTGAAGAACACCATGACCAAGGTAGATTCTAAAGGAAAGCATTTAATTTGTTTTACAGTTTCAGAGGGTTAGAGTCCATGATGGCAGAGAAAATGTGTGGTGGCAGGAGGTTGAGAGCTCACATCTTGGTCTGAGAGGAGAGGAGAGGAAGAGAGAGAGAGAGACAGAGACAGAGACAGAGACAGAGAGAGACAGAGAGAGAGGTTGCACTGGATATTTCACGAGGATTTGAAACCTCAATCCCCCCACCCAGTGACACAGCTCCAACAAGGCCGTACCTTCTAAACCCTCCCAAGTAGTTCCAAAAACGTATTCAAATATATGAGTCTATGGGGGCCATTCTCCTTCAAATCACCACAGGCCCCCCCCCTCGATTTTATCTATGTATATTGATTTATTTTACTAGGGCTCAAACCCAGGGCTTCACATACACTAGGAAACTAATCATGCTACCTTTAAGATGATTTTAGGCCATTCACGTAGCTTTCTAAAGAGTGGGCCCTCCACCAAATTTCCTCAGGAACTCAACAACCCTCAACAGTGAGGGAAGTAGTCTGACTGCCTCCATACCTTTGATTGATCTGTCTGTTATTCAGGGTCTGGACACAGACACAGGCCTATAGGTCTCTGTCAGTGCTCATTCTGCTGTTGCTGTAAAGTTTGCCCTTGAAAGTCAGTGTCAGTGGAATGTGAGAGAGGGACAGGGCACCAGGTCACACAATGCACCCAGAACACTTCTGCAGCTCTGACGGGTGCAGACAGCTCCACTGTCTAAATATATAAATGGACTTGGGCTGTTTGGAAACAGTCTTCCCCACTTTCTATTCAGACCAAGTAGAATGAAGTTCTCTTTATTCTGATGTAGATTTATTTTTTTCAATAATCTTCACTTGGAGAGGGATTAGCATTAGAACTAAATCAGAACTAAAACCACTTATTTATGTATTTGTTTATTTATTTATTTTTGATTCAATTTTTGATTAAATTTATTCATTTATTTTACATCTCCACCAAAGTTTCCTCTCTCTCCTTCCCCAATTCCCTCCCCCCACTTACCCCAACTTCCTCTGTTGTAGAATATTATTTTAAGGTGTGTTACTTTTGTTTATGTTGCATTTCTTTAACTCTGTGAAGCTGTGTTACTGTGCCTGTCTAAAACACCTGATAGAACTGAATGGCCAATAGTGAGGCAGGAGAGAGAAATAGGTGGGGCTGGCAGGCAGAGAGTGCTGGGAATGTTTTTCTGCATGCTGTGAATGTGTTGCTCTGATTGATTGATAAATAAAATGCTGATTGGCCAGTAGCCAGGCAGGAAGTATAGAATAGGCAGGATAAACAGAGAGGAGAATTCTGGGAAGTGGAAGGTGGAGTTAGGAGATGCTGCCAGCGGCCGCCAGGAGAAATAAGATGTAAAGTACTGGTAAGCTACAAGCCACATGGCAACTTATAGATTAATAGAAATGGGTTAATTTAAGATATAAGAACTAGTTAGCAGTAAGCCTGCCATGGCCATACAGTTTATAAGTAATATAAGTCTCTATGTGTTTACTTGGGTCTGAGTGGCAGCAGGCCCCAGTGGGACTGGAAAAATCTCCAGCTACAAGAGAGAATAAATAGAAGAAGAAATCGGTGAGGGGGGAGGGAATAAAGAGCCAGAGAAGGAGGAGGATTCCAGGGTCAGCTACCCAGCTAGCCACGGAGTAAGAGTAAGAGTTACAGAAGTAAGAGAATGGGAAAAGCCCAGTGGCAAAAGGTAGATGGAATAATTCAAGTAAAGGAAGGCTGGCAAGAAACAAGCTATGTTGAGGTCAGGCATTTATAATTAAGAATAAGCCTTCGTCTGGTTTATTTGGGAGCTGGGTGGCTAGCTCCCCCAAAAGAGCAAAAATAACCAACAACACTCTCCACCCAATCCACTCTTCTGTTGTTGGCTTTTTTATTACTCTTGGGGGGGGGGGCAACTGTAGCTAGAGTTTTCCTGCCTTGCCCACAGTCAGGACAAATCTTTGTCACCTGCCAGTCCCACAGCCACTCAGACCAACCAAGTAAACACAGAGACTTATATTGCTTACAAACTGTATGGCCGTGGCAGGCTTCTTGCTAACTGTTCTTATAGCTTAAATTAATCCATTTCCATAAATCTATACCTTGACATGTGGCTCATGGCTTACCAGCATCTTCACATGCTGCTTGTCCTGGTGGTGGCTGGCAGTGACTCCTTCTGCCTTCCTGTTCTTTCTTTTCTCCTCTCTGTTAGTCCCGCCTATACTTCCTGACTAGCCACTGGCCAATCAGTATTTTATTTATTGACCAATCAGAGCAACACATTTGCCATACAGAACATCCCACAGCAGCCAATACCCAGCTCCCAAATAAATCACACATGGAGAGACTTATTCTTAAATATAAATTCTCAGCCTTTAAATGGATGAAACTAGGAAAAATCATCCTGAGTGAGCTAACCCAAACCCAGAAAGACAGTCATGGTATGTACTCACTCATAAGTGGATTCTAGATATAAAATAAAGAACAATCAGACCACAACCCATAGAACCATGGAACTATATATATAGCATGGAGGTCCCTAGGATGACTGTGGCTTATAATAAATTTCGGTTTTACTCAACTATTGAAAAAAAATAGCCAAATGAATGGAAACACATGAACTATGAACAAAGGCTGAGGGGCCCCCAGCTGGATCAGGCCCTCTGAATAGGTGAGAAAGTTGATTGGCTTGATCAGTTTGGGAGACAACTAGGCAGTGGGACCGAGTCCTGTGCTCATTGCATGAGTTGGCTGTTTGAAACCTGGAGCTTATGCAAGGACACTTGGCTCAGTCTGGGAGGAGGGGACTGGACCTGCCTGGACTGAGTCTACCAGGTTGATCGCAGTCCTCAGGGGAGGCTTTGCCCTGGAGGAGGTGGGAATCGGAGGTGGGCTGGGGGCAAGGGGAGAGGGTGGGAGGGGGGAGAACAGGGGAACCTGTGGCTGATATGTAGAACTGAATGGTATTGTAAAATAAAATAAAAGGAAAAAAACAAAAAACAAAACAAAACAAAAAAATTCTCGGCCTTTGCTTGACTTGTTTCTTGCCAGCTTTCCTTAACTTTAAATTAGTCCATATACCTTTCACCTCTGGGCTTTTCCTGTTCTCTTACTTCTGTAAATCTTTCTCTTACCCCATGGCTGGCTGGGTAGATGGGTGGCTGACCCCTGGAATCCTCCTCCTTCTCTGGCTCTTTATTTCCACCCCCAGATTTCTTCTATTTATTCTCTCTGCCTGCCAGCCTCACCTATTTCTCTCTCCTGTCTCACTATTGGCTGTTCAGCTCTTTATTAGACCATCAGGTTTTTAAGACAGGCACAGTAACATAGCTTCACAGAGTTAAAGAAATGCAACATAAACAAAAGTAACACACCTTAAAACAATATTCTCTGTTTCTGTTCAGAAAGGGACAGGACTTCTATGGGTGTCAACAAAGCATGGCCTATCAAGTTGAGGTAGGACTTAAGTTCCTACCTTTGTATTGAGTCTGGGCTAGGCAACCCAGTATGAGGAATAGGAAGTGAGCCAAAGCTTTAGGGACAGGCTCTACTTCCACCACTAGGAGTCCCACAAGATCAAGCTACATAACTGTCACACCCATATAGAAGGCCTAGGTTGGTCCCATGTAGCCTCCCTGGCTGTTGGTCCAGAGTCTGTGAGCTCCTATGAGCCCAGGTTAGTTGTTTCTGTGGGTTCCCTTGTGATGACCTTGACCTCCTGTCTTGTACAATCCTTCCTCCCTATCTTCAGTAGGATTCCTTGAGCTCAGCCCAGTGCTTGGCTATGGATCTCTGCACCTGTTTTCATCAGTCACTGGATGAAGGTTCTATGATGACATTGAGGTAGTCACCAATCTGATTACAGAAGAAGACTAGTTCAGGCACCCTCTCCACCATTGCTAGGGATCTTAGCTGGAGTTGTCCTTGTGGATACCTGGGAGTTTCCCTGGCACCAGGTTTCTACCTGGCCCCCAAATGCCCCCACCATCCAGATGTCTCTTTCACTACTCCCCCCCCATCCCTTCAACCCAATCTCTCATGTTCCCATCCATGCTGGCCCCCAGTCTACCCAGGAAATCTCTTCTATTTCCACTTCCAAGGGAAATCCATGCATCCCCAAACCCTTTTGGGCCCTCCTTGTTGCCTAGCTTCTCAGGGGCTGTGGACTACAGCATGGCTATCCCTTACAGCTAATACTCACTTGTAAGTGAGTACATATCATGTTTGTCTTTCTGGGTCTGGGTTACCTCACTCAGGATGATTTTTTCTAGTGCCTTCCACTTGCCTACAAATTTCATGATGTCATTGCTTTTAACAGCTGGGTAATATCTCATTTTATAAATGTACCAGATTTCTTTATTCATTCTTCAATTGACGGGCATCTAGGTTATTTTCAGGTTCTCGCTATTATGAATAGCACTGCTATGAACAGAGTTGAGCAAGTGTCCTAATGTAGTGATTGAAGCCATGTGACAATGCATAGATTAATTGAAATGAGCTGAATTAAGAGCTAGCTAGCAAGAAGCCTGAGCCATAGGCCATACAGTTTGTAATACATACAAGCCTTTATATGTTTACTTGGGACTGAGCAGCTACGGACCGGGTGGGACACAGAGAAACTTCAAGCTACAGACCTGAGTCTCCAAGTAACTATGGATAACAAAGATCATATTCTTCTCCATTTCCAACTCATGGAATTCACCAATTTCCTCTAGTCCAGTGAAAAGCAAACTTTTGTTATACTGAGGTACCAAAACAGTTTTCTCACTGCTGTGACCAAATACCTGACAGAACAATGTGAGTGAGAAAGGAAGGATCTTTTAGCTCATGATCTCAGAAGGTTCATTCAATGCTTGTTTAGTTTCCAGGGATGTGGACAATCAGCCGATGTAACAGAGGTTGTTCCTTACTATTTGGCAGGTGGGAATCAGAGAGGAAGGACATTCTTGTAGGTAGGTATACTTTACTAATCTTGTAGATGTTTCTCAGTCTAATCATGTTGACAATGGAGTAACCACCAAAGGCACTGAAAATTTGGAGTTGTTTTTTCATTGTAATTTGGCACAGTTTAACTTGACATATCATAATTATATCCAATTACATTATGTTCAAAATTAAAATATTAATTTTCAGCATTGGCAAAGGTTTGCTAGCCCACTTCCAAAAAAAGCCAAGGGTCAAGCTAGCAAGCTGAGCTTTTTAGGGAGAGATCCATGTCTGATCAACTGTGTGAAGAAGGGATATACTAAGAAGAGAACCTAGGTTTCTACCATAAGCCTGGAGGAGGTCAATATTGTTACATATGGAGATGGAAGGGTCAAAAAAGTGCAAATTTATGGATTCCAATAAAAATGCCGAGTGTCACATCTCTAACAGGCTTCCTTTAGCAGGAATACTGCACACATTCCTGCACTTTTGTGGCTGGAGGAAGAATACAATCTGACCACTCATGAGAAAGCTCCTTTGGTCCCTGACATTATCCTCACAGCTAAGGTCTTGCTCCTGCCCCAGGAGCACAGGCAGCAGGTGGGGAAGCTCATTGTTGTGGTGCAGCATGGCATGGATGGCAGCCACGGGAGACTCAGCATGGCCAGGCACTGGGGCAGGCCGTGGACACTATGGCCTAGATGTTGCAGGTTCAAGGCTGGCCTCCGCATGGGAGCTGTAGAGTGGAGATTTTGTGGTGTGGCACAAAGCAAGTGGGAGCTGGCAGTGGGGTGTCAAGTAGCTCAGAGTGTTCCTGACCCAGGTACGCTATGGAACTCCAGGCTGATGAGAACTGCCCCTCAGGGATCACAGCCCTAGAGAGACTTGGCGGAGACATGGAGTCCCTTTCAGTCTGCTGCTCTCGTGCACTTGAGAATCTGGGGTTGGCTGTGATCTTTTGTCCCCATGCTGTACTCTGTGCCCCATGCTGATGGGTGGGGCCCCCAAGACCTGCCCTGGGGCTGCCTGCTAACCGTGACCAAGGTTTGGCTCCAAGGGCGGAAATGGAATGTCACTGTCTATGGTTGCTAAGCTGTAGAAGCTATGTTATAGTGCTGTAGCCAGGGCTGCCTTCCAATAGATTCTTCACACCAGTACAGTGTTGATGCAAACTGAAGTTATTCTTGTTACAGTATATGCATATATTTCTGTTCTTGTTTAAAGTATTGTAGCTTTACAATATATTCTAGACTACTGAGGAGAATCACAAGAAAGAATTTCTGTGTTTAAAAAATAAGAGAGAAAGCAAGAGACTAAAATAACAAAAAAAAAAGTAAGAGAGAAATTTGTCTGAAGTAAATGTCTGAGGAATCAAAGGAATGGACTGAGGGTGCATGGAAGGTTGTAGAAGGTCAGATGGGATGTGAACTGTGTTTGTTGTGGCTTTTTATACCTGCAAATATTGAATTTAAAAATTAATTCTGGCTGGTTTTCATTTTAAAAATAGTTGATGATTCTTCACTGCAAACTGTTTATGTTAATGTGTGTGTATGGGGTGTATATGGATATGTATGTGACTTGGATTTAACTCCATGTGTAAATGTAAGCTAACTTTAACTGTATGTATGTGTATGTAACTGGGATCCAACTGTGCATATGTGTGCAAGTAAAACATGTGTTAGAAAAACATATTTTAAACAGCAACAATGTGGCTTTCCTCCATCTTGGCTGGTGACCTCATAGACAGCCACGTGGCTGACGACCATCTTTTACTAAAGGTTATAAGGCTCTGTTCAGGTTAACAAAAGCTAACTTGGAGATTTACACCTAAGTACATATGTCTTTGTGAAGTGTTCAACAGCAAGCTTCTAGAGAATTTAAATAGATGGTTACATATGTTTAATAAATAAGGTATTTGGTAAATATTAAAGCTGAACTTCAATGCTTTTATACACAAGAATGTACCTTGCTCTGGCAGCTAAACTTTGTAATTTAAGAACCACTCAGGTGATAGTCCCCAGGAATTGAGATGTTCATTTCTTGTAATGCAGCAAGACAATGACCTAGGCAAAGGGCTTGGAGCAGCTTCTGACTCTATGAGCCTCCACCCTTTGGGGGTTGAAAACATCTTTACAGGGGCAGCCCAGCACCTCCTCAGGGTCAGGGTTAGAGTATGCCAGATGTTTGCAATGAGATTCATAACAATGGCAAAACTGCAGTTATGAAATAGCATTGGTATGGTGGTATTTTATTTGTACTGAAATGTTATTTTAATTGTATGTTAATAAATAAAGTTGCCTGGGGGTCAGAGCTATTAGAGCCATAGCAAGAGTGTGGCGGTGGTGGCACATGCCTTTAATCCCAGCACTTGGTAGACAGAGCTAGGTAGATCTCTGTGTGTTCAGGGATACAGCCAGCATTGGAGACATATGCTTTTAAGACCTGGAGGGCTGTACTTACATTCAGTGACAAGGCAGTCAAGTGTTTGGGTTTACAACCAATGAGAAGGCAGAACAGAAAGACTTTATCAAGACAAACACACAGGAAGTAGGTCTCTTTTGGAGAGGTAGGACCACTGCAGGAGGAAGGGTAAGGTTTTAGCTCTGAGCTCTGACCTCTTGGCTTTCTCTTTTACATTAGTTCTGTGTTTCTTATTTAATAAGATGGCTGGTTACATCTACACATTGGGAAGTTGAAAACCAGTGACTTGGAGAATGTTTCTCCTTACTCAAGGTCTATTCAGGCTTCAGAATCCATGTCTAGCCTCCTTGTCTTTGCTAAATTTGTTAAGCTTAAGCTATTTAGATAAACTGGGTCATAAAAAAATTTTATATTGATATTTTGTTTTGTTTTCTTTACTGAACCCGTATTTGATACTACAAGAGCTTCAATTTAAAATCATTATTTTTAAGGCCACTTATTGTAGACTGTTAGAGAACATAAGTAAATAGTCAATAATCTTATAAATAATCAAGTTCTTTAATTGTAGTCATGCTACATACAAATGTAATTAATTACAGGGATAAGCTTTACTCAGTCCCTTGCATATGTTTTCAGGGTTGAGCTTAAAACAAGTAATGAGAAATGAAGTATGTCTACTCAGATATACCTGGGCAGTCCTTGCTGTGGATATTGCTCTATATAAATAAAACACTGATGGCCAGTGACCAGGCAGGAAGTAGGTTGCCAGGCAGGAAGTAGGTGGGACAAGGAGAGAGGAGAATTCTGGGAAGCGGGAGGCTGAGAGGGGAGACACTGCAGCCACCGCCAGGACAAGCAGCATGTAAAGACGCCGGTAAGCCACCAGCCACGTGGCAAGGTATAGATTTATAAAAATGGGTTAATTTAAGATAAAAGAACAGTTAGCAAGAAGCCTGCCATGGCCATACAGTTTATAAATGATATAAGCGTCTGAGTGATTATTTTATACATGGATTGTGGGACTGCGGGGCTTGGGGAACCTGGAGAGAAGCCCTCCAGCAACAAGTCCTCATATTTCAGAGATCTGCAAAATATGGCATTTAAAATGTTGTTCTAAAAGCTTATTATATCAGACAAACTCCCAGATCCTACCAGTGACCCAAGGTCTCCAAAGAAGATGATGTAAGGGCACAACAATGTCTCTGACTAGATTATGGCAATGCTGACCAAAGGGCCAGATGCCCTTGATGCAATGCCTGCTACCAGGACCCGGCCTAGGCTATGGACAAGCAGCAAATTGATTGCATCCCTTTTTCCCAGACAAAGTAAGATAAGTCTTCTCCATGTCCTTCTTCTACAGGAAAAACTCTCCCTTATGGGCCTGATGATTGAAGAAGATTGATGCTGTTCTGATACTTGTGCCTCCAATGCTATGGAGACCTGGGTATGGACTGGTCCCTGTCATTTATAGAATTGGAAACTATTTAGTCTGTACTCAAATTTATCCTTCTCAGATCTCTGATTGAGTCCTGCCATTGGTACTTGTGAAGGGGGGAACGTGGAGGGGCACCAAAACAGTGTGACCACACAGTTGCCATGACAGGCTTAGAGGCCCAGACACAGTTTCTGGCAGGTAACACCTGGACTCAGGAAAAAAAACATAAGTTGACCCCACCCAGTGGGGCCTGCATCTAAGAAGAAATACTTGACATTCCAAACATTCCCTGTACCCCTAGACAGATGTCAGCCAATCAGGGTCCTGAACCCTGGAAATCCATCACCCCAACCTCTGCTAGGATAAAAACCCCACCCTGCCTGGGCTCCGGGCTCTCTGTTCTCACCACTGTGTCAGACAGAGAGTGCAAGCTCTGAGCTTGAAATAAAGGCTCTTTGCTTTTACATACAGGAGTCAGTCTCCGTGGTGGTCTTTTGGGGGTCCTCATGATTTGGGCATAAGAGTGATATTAATGTAACTCAAACTTTGGTTCCCTCCATGCCTGAGCCTTTCCAGGATACGTTGCCAGGTTTAGTTTGCATTCTCTAAAAACAAGGATTTTTCTACATCCATAAAATCAGGAGGTTAACAAGGATTCCTTCCTATCATCTAATTGTCACACCTGGTTCTGAACCAAGATTATATCTAGTTGCTATGTTTCCTTAGCTTTCTTAATCTGCTAAACCAATGGACCAGTTAGGCAGGGGCAGGTTTTAGGTCAGGGACCTTGAAAACAAGCAGTTCTCTTCTTGTCCTTAGTCAGAGGCTAAGAGTTGTCCTTTGTTCTGTCTTGACTGGAGGCTGTAGTTTGTAGTCTGGTTTTTGTCTTTTCTCTGCTTTCACATAGCTCCTGGGAGCTGAATGTGAAGTTGACCAAAACTCCAGTCCAGATGCCCATCCTGGTGAGCAGCCTTGCACCATCTCTGGATTTTCATGGTGGGAAAGAGCTGTAGCTGACAGTGATGCTATCAGTTTTTGTACCTTGTGCATTCATCCACCACTGACTGCAGTTTTCTCTCCTTTTGTTCCTTGTCAGTCCTACTCAAATGGTCTTGCAGCAATCTAATTCCAACTGTCTGAGTTTCCATGGTCCCCTTCCAAGGCCTGCCATCAACCCTAAACCCATTTCCTAAATCTTTTCAGTCGCAACACAAGGTGAGAATGTTACAGGGATTAACAGGGTTGGAGGCCACTGAAGACAAACTCCCTCTCTCCCAGACAGTTTTAGACTGTTTCCATGGTAACACTAGAAAGGGAAATATCACAACTGCCCCTCTACATCTAAAATACCTTGTAAAAGGGGAGCAATATTAGGACTTTATTGAGGCCCATCAAGGGAAAACTATTTCCTCATGGTCAAAAGAACAGATTCTGAGTTCTAACCCCAGCCCTGGGTAGATTCTGATCTGCTGTGAAGATGAGAACATTACTTGAGAGTGAATCTAGCTGCAGCTGCCCGTCCATCACCTGTCCAGAAAGACACAAATCTGACCACCTGAGGACGTGCTCAGGCAGTGGGAGGAATAATTATGTACTTAATTAGAATGTACTTTTACTTCCCCGAAGTCCCTCCCCTACAAACCTGCTCAGCTAGCTCCTGCCACACAGCAAGCACTGTGAAGCTTGCTGCTTCCCGAGTCCTAACTCAAAAAACAGTAGCTTTTTCTTTTCCCTTCTTCCCATCTCTTTCTCAGATACTGTCACAGCCTAAGCATGCTTTCCTCTGGGCTTCCTCACTCTCTGTCTGAATTGTTCTCACTTCTGCCAGGCATTTCTCACCTTCATAGTTGAACATGTTGACTTTCTTGGACTCTTAACTCAAAGTTATGATTTTCTCTCTGCTGAAGAGATCTAGAGTTTTTGTGCCCTGTTGTTTTTCTCCCAAATTCCAATGAAATGGCTTTTGAGCTTCTTTCTGGGACCATTTAAAAATTCTTTTATTAGTAAAACTAGTAACCTAGATTTCTTAGCAACACAAATTTCTCAGTATTTTCTTGACATTTATGGTTTGAGTGACTTTTTCTCCCTCCTCCTCCTCCTCTTTTTGAAGTAAGAACTGGTCTGTGTGCCTCTGCCTCTTTAAGTACTGCCTAAAATACCTGATTGATCTAATAAAAAGCTGAATGGCCAATAGCGAGGGAAGAGGTCTAGGCCAGACTTCCAAGACTAAGTAGGAGGAGGAATTTAGGCTCTGGGAAGAAAGAAAAAGAGATGTCAGGGAGATGCCAGGGCCTGGACAGACAGACATGGAGGAAGCAGGAAGTAGGACATACAGAATAAAAGAAAGGCAAAACATAGATGAACAGAAACAGGTTAAATTTAGTTAAAAGAGCAAGTGGGACAAGCCTAAGCTAAGGTCAAGTATTCATAATTAATAATAAGTCTCTGTGTCTCTATTTGGGAGCTGGTTGGTAGCCCAAAGAAAATCCCAAATACATAATAGTAATAGAATATTTTTTAAATGTGTGAAAGCAATAATTTAATTTCAAGAGATCAGATTCATTGTCTCTTTTCCTTTTGCCATTCATTTTTGGGTTCAGCCTAAAGAGCAGTTGAATTTGAAATAAATGTAGTTCTTAGTTTGTAGCTAGAGTTTTTCTGGTCCTGCCTTGCCCACAGTCAGGACAAATCTCTCTAACCCGCCAGTCCCGCAGCAGCTCAGACCCAACCAAGTAAACACAGAGACTTATATTGCTTACAGACTGTATGGCCGTGGCAGACTTCTTGCTAACTGTTCTTATAGCTTAAATTATTCCACTTCTATAAATCTATACATTGCCACGTGGCTTGTGGCTTACTGGCATCTTCATATGCTGCTGGTCATGGCAGCGGCTGGCAGTGACTCCCTCTGCCTTCCTGTTCTCTCAATTCTCCTCTCTGTTAGTCCCGCCTATACCTGCCTGGCCACTGGCCAATCAGTGTTTTATTTATTGACCAATCAGAGCAATTTGACATACAGACCATCCCACAGCATTAGTTAATAGGATATATTTGTATGTATGGTTTATAGATTACAAGAATGTGCCTACTGTTTACTAAAATTGCTTGTCCTGTATGCCCACACCAAGGTGAAAGACAATGTTTTACCAACACACGAAGGTGCAGGTAGGCTGGAGAGATGGCTTCATGGCAAAGTGTTTATTGCCAAGCCTGATGACCTGAATTCTGTACCTTCAACTGGCATGGTGAAAGGAGAGAGTCAGCTCCTGAAAGTTGTCCTCTGCCCTCCACAAATGGTCCATGGCACACTATATAAGTGCTTATGTATGCACATATGCTCAGACACACACAGACACCTCCCCAACAGATCAATATAAAACACAGAAAATAAAAGTTTCAAGATAGCTAGTCCCTTTAAAAACACAGTATCATTTTAAAAGGTCAAAAGACTGTTTTTGAACAAAACAGTAAAATAAAGTGTATGAATTGTAATTAGATTTGAGTCTAAAGGAAAAAATTATCTTCCAGTTGTACTGAGAACAGAGAACATTTGGCTGTGGACTGAGTATAAAAGTTATTAGGAAAAATTCTTGCTAATTTCCTTAAGTGAGATCATGCTTTTGGCGTTATGTAAACATGTCTTAGCAGCTGTGTGCTTAGAGGCAGAGGCAAAGCGTAGTAAGATGAGCTCACGATGCTGCAAGCGATCTTCAGTTTATCCTTGCCACTGACATGCACACAAAAGCAAACAGTAAATGCTAACAACTGTTGAAGTTCAGTGGTGACTATGTGGGTGTTCTTTTGTATTATCCTTGTGGTGTTTTTTATATTTTATAAAGAAAAAAATTAAAAGGAGCAAAATATCTTTAACCTAATGTTCCAAATGTGTGACTATTAAACTCTTTCTTTCTCCTCATAATAACGTCAATACCACAGCATCTCTGCTGTAGAGTGTACTCTAGAATGTGCTTGCGTGGGGTGGGGTTTTGGTATCTACATTTTAAATATATAATAATGGTAGGCACACAATAACGAAAATGCTCAGTAAAAATAAAAAAATAAAAAGTTGTTTTAGAAATTTAAAAATGCATTTTTAAAGCCCATGGAGGAAAAGCCAGTGGAATGCAGTTAACACAGTGGTCACAACGATAAAATCAGAAGCTTGCACAGTGAATGTCTAGTATTTATACTCAGATCCTTTATTCTAGTATTACCCCAAGAACAATGATGTGAACAAACTCTCCTCCCAGAAGGTTTGGGAAGGCCAAATATTCAGCATTGCTTCCACCTGTTCTTAAAAAAAGACTGCACATAACCCAAATTTTGTCACATGTCCAAGGGAGAAAGGTTGGGTCTATGACTTTTGTTTGTCTTAAGTAAAATGAGACAATGGCTTTTCATTGATGGCCTTAGACTGGTAGTATGTTGTTGGAAAGATCTTGGTTTTCATTGGGACAGTGAAACATGATCTTAAGTAGTCTTATTAATAAAAACCAGGAATCAGATATTGGGGTAAAAGTTGAAAGATCTGAGAAGCAAATGAGCAGCCACAGTCATTTCTTACCTTTCCAAGTCCTCAGGCCAAATGGGGCTGAGATCCTGTCTCCACTTACCTTATATTCCTATCTCCAGCTCCTGGTTGTGCTGGGATCAAAGACATGAGCCTCCCAAGTGCTGGGATCAAAGGTATGAGCCTCCCAAGTGCTGGGATCAAAGGCTTGCACCTCAACTCCTGGCTCTCTGGTTAACTAGTAGCTAGCTCCACCCTCCGGTCTCCAGGGGAAGCTTTATTTGTCAGAAGACAAACAAAATATCACACAACAGGACAGAGTCTCAGAATGAGGCAACCTAGAGAAAGGGAGAGCTGAGAGATGGAAGAACTGTTTCTGGTGACATATTTTGTGCAACTGAATCTAGCTCCTCCCAAAATTGTTTTGTGTTCTTGGACTTCCCAATTTCAAGTACTTTTAGCTTAATCCAACTTGAAAGGGTTTCTGTTGTTTATAATTAAACAATTCCTGAATGATTATACGGAATATAATAGGAATGCTTCCTCTATTTTCCTAAAGTATAACTTTTAAGTAGAATTTTAGCTGGGGGTACATGTGGTTTGGAAAACAAATGGCCCCTAAAGAGAGTGGCATTGTTAGGAGGTGTGGCCTTTTAGGAGGAAGTGTGTCACTGTGGAGGGGGCTTTGAGGTCTCATATGCTCAAGCCACGCCCAGTGAGACAGACCACTTCCTGTTGCCTGCCTATCAAGAAGGAGGACTCTCAGCTGTAGCACCATGTTGGCTTGCACAGGACTGTGCCACACTATGATGATAATAACTAAACCTCTGAAAATGTGAGCCACCCCAATGAAATATTTTTCTTTTGTAAGAGTTGCTGTGGTCATGGTGTCTCTTGACAGCAATAGAAACCCTAACTAAGAAAGGGTGATAACATATTCAAGCAAAAATGGGATACATGAAGCTCTGAGAGACACACTCAAATCATATTTAGACCACAGCAATTGTGTTAGCATTTCATTGACAGGGACACAGCTTCTTGACCTGAGGGTTGGTGTGTCAGTAAAGACAGTACAGCAGCCTTTCCAACACTCCTTCCACCAGAAGGAGTGATTTATGTTCTCTTGCTTTTCATGTGGCAGCTACGTGGCAGGTTTGCTCAGTAGGACATAGAAACAATGCTGCCTGATTTCTGAGTCAAAGTGGCACACAGCTGTATTGCTTCTGCCTTGTTCCTAAGATGCTAACTTTGCTTGTCTGCTAAGAAGTCTGACTCTCTTGAGGCCACATGGAGGACATGTGTGTACACTAGTCAATAGATCCTGACGAGCCCAGCTTTTGAGTATCCTAGGCTCTACTCATACAAGTTAAGAAACTCTGAGGTGATTCCAATCATTTCCATTTCTGTCTTCCAGGATGAAACTCTAATATCAGGTGCACAGGCAAGCTGTTCTGTGTATTTGGTCTAAACTTCAGCTCTACAGAATCCATGAACATAAATCAAACAATGGTTCTTTTATGCCACAAGGTTTGAGGTATTTTGTTACTTAGCAACAGCTTATGAACATGTTGATTCTGAATAAGACCTGGGTTCTGCTATCAAGGGAGGAGAGCATGTGGGTACCATAGCCTGCTGCATCTGACACCTGCTCTTGTGCTGTGCATGAGTTTCTCTAACAATCTCAGATTTTCAATGAATAGAGGGTCTCTTCTGACATTTAATGACATCCTTTAGGGCAAATAGAACACATACTCTGTAGATATGATTTGGCTGCAGCCACACATCAAGCTCTAGATCATCCTTTAGTCCCCTAAGGAGTGTCAGGTTCTAACATGGTGTCCATCTAATTCATACCAGTATGTCCTAGAAACTCAGAGAGGCTCTGGAGCAGGAAACTGAGGAATGAACCATATCCTTGTCTAATTTATACAACCTGGGGATCTTATACAATGGAGAAGCTTATCGATTATTAGAAAAACCCACCAAATGCAGAGGTTTAAGGAAGACAGATGTGCAATTTCACATGATCTTTTGCCTACACTGGGTTGCTTCTGTACCACAAAATTCCAAAAGATCCATATGGCATTCATCTTTCTTTTAAACCTGAATTTGTGAGAATTAAATTCAAATCCCTGACTGTCTAATTAAAACAAGCTTTATGTTAGAGGTCTTCCAGGGATTGGCCAGCTGGCTCGTTCATGCTAAATTGGGATTTTAGAGAGCACCCATGGATGTGAGGAAGACAAGGTTTTTGTTCTTCAGGGTTAAGGAGTTTCCTAATGGCAGATTTGGCAGGAAAAATAGGTAGGGTTACAGGAGCAGAACATACTCATTGAAGTTAGTCATAATGACCTCCTGAAACAAAGACATGACTGGAACAGGAAGTGCAGAACCATATTAGTTAAAATTACAGGTGGGGCAGGGCCCAATCCTTTAGAAACAGAGGTTTAATCATAACAAATTGTCTTTACTATAAGATGGCCTTTAAGCCTGAGATGGAGGCAGACTGGTCTTCAGTTTTCCCATCTGCGTGGCTGAACTTGAGTCCCTGTCCCTGTATCTGTCATGGATTGAATTGTGGCCAATGGGAAAAAGAGAGCACATGGCAGAGCCCATGTCTGGAAGGCACACATGTCACTGCTATCACACACTCCACAGCTGAGAAATGAGTCACTTGCTATATCTAGGAGCAAAGGGGCTGTGAAATGAAGTCTGGCTGAGCAGGCGAATACGAGAAGAGTAGATTTGGTAGACTAAGTGGCATACTCATTCCAGCAAATGAGTTCTTTACTTGCATTGTTTGGAGGCTGAAATGATGAAAAATACTGATGGTCATATGCTGTTTGTCCAAAGCATATTTTTGCTCTTTAGATAGTACATCAGATTTTTTGTTGTTATTGTTGTTTGGTTTTGTTTACCTAACACCCTCATCTTCAGCCTCTTCCTACTAGCATGTATGGTTGCAAAGTAAGATTTGTATCTGAAAGCAAGCAAGCAAATAAAAACCCACAAACTTCTAGTCTATTATATTTTCAGAGAATAACAACAGCAAAAAGGCAAGCCTTGCTACTTAAAAGCTGTTTGCACATGGGTAATTCATCTTTCTCTAGTTCCATAAGTAGAGGTGATTATGAGATATACCTTCCAGGCTGTTGTGGGGTTCATGTGAGTTTATGATTGTGAAATGCCAAGCATAATACCTGCTTCATGGAAACCATTTAATAAATTGTAGCTATTACAATAATATTAAGAATTAAGGATTGGATATATTAACATTTTCAAGTTTAGCCACTTCCCTAAAGCTACAATTTCTAGCTGCATTTTAAATACTTATGCTGATACCTACAGATAAATGTAGCTCTCACCCTTCATCAAAGAAATTACTTTTTGTAGCATACAGAGACCATTACAGAAAGTTACAACTGATGAAAATACAAAGAACAACTGACTGTGGTTGCCCAGCCCCAAGTGATACATGTACAACACAACCCCTACACCTAACACTCAGGGAGCGTGGAAGAAGAGGGGGTAGACTGTAAGGGCGGAAGGGCCAGGCCATTGTGCTGTCTATATAGTTCAGGGAGGTTACACTCAATATTCAACAATATTGTTGCCTAAACATGATCTGAGCATTGACAACACCAATTGACATCCAAATTGGGGAACTCTCACAAGGCTCCACCCCTGGATGAAGAGCTACAGACAATAAGTGACAGCCGAGAGAGGGAGAATCAGTCTTCCCAAAGATGAGCCCCCAAACTGGTTATCCAATACCAAGTGGTCAGCCCTGAAAACATACATACAAGCAAGAATAATGGATTCAGGTTGTATTTATGAATTAATTTGTTTATATATGTAACAATAATTAAAGAAAAAGGCCATGCATTTGAGGGCAGGGGAGGAAGGAGGAATGATGTAAATACAATATACATACATGGAATTGTAAAAAACTCAAGTTTTCTTGAGCAAACCATGATACATGATTGGGGTGAATCAAAGAGAAAGTAATCCAGAGATCTATTAAAGGTGCCTGAGGAAAAAGCTTTTATAGGATGATTGTTGAAGCAGAAAAGAAAATTATTTAACTGGGAGAAGTTTGCAAATCCTGATGGAATATTGCTCATGACAACACACTTGTGATGGTTTAGATTTGAAGTGTCTGTTAGAGCTCCCAGAAAAATTACATCCTTGTCAGACTGAGCAGGGTTCAGTCCTCTGTCTCTGTGGGCAGGGCAGGCACGTAGAAGCACCCAGACCTTGTCCCTTGGGGTACAAACTAGATCAGCTTTTTGCTGTTGTTGTCATTTTGGTTTTATTAACCCAGTCTCCATTGTCTTAATATATTGTCAATTGGCTGGCCTGGGACTCACTATGTAGGCCAGGCTGGCCTCACACTGAAGAGTTCTGCCTGTCTCTGCCTCCTGAGTTCTAGGATTAAAGGTGTGTGCCACCATGCCTGGCCCAAAGTAGTTTGATTGTAGTTGCATGTTAATTAAGCTCCTCTCTCCTAACCAGTGTTTCTGTTACCCCATCATTGTAGTGTAAGTTACATATTAACTTCTTCCAGGTCTAAGGATCTTTCCCTCCCTTGGAAACCTTTAAAAGTAAACAATTGTTCTTTGTGATAGGATTGAAACCTCTTCCTTCCTGTTCTTGCTGTGAGCTGCAGAAATATGAGGTAGGAATTCAGCTGATAATAGCAAAAGCCATTACTTGGAAGAGCCAAGAACTCTTCCAGAGGGAAGCCAAAACTCAAGGAGTCTTGGTGATACTGGCTTTTGAACGTATTAGCTGTTTCCTGCAAAGAATTTCCTGTGTGCTATTGTAGCTTTCCCACTTGATTCTTTTCCCAAGGTCTTCTAACAGTGTGGTTGATCATTCATTGGGCACAATTTCCCACATACTATTGTGGTGTTTTGGATAACATTCCCCAGCTGTGTTTATTCTTCATTAGCAAACATCTGGCCAGGACCATTCTCTGGACAAAACTATTTCATCTGAGATACTTCTCCTACATCCTAGGACAGACTGCATATAGATAAGCATTAGCTCATCTTGCCTACAGATAAAAGAAAATAACCACTAACATTTAATCTTTAACTCCTTACATTGACCCTAGTTTATTAACACAAGACCCTAATTTAAGAGATTTACTGCTTACAGTTCAGGGAAGGTGTTTTGGCCATCTGCTATTTACTGCAATAAGGTGATTATTCCCACTGACCCAAGGAGACAACAGACAATGATGGATGATAGGTGCCAAGCTTCATTTCTTATGCAAATTAAGCTTTTGTCGCTCCCTCTTTTATCTCAGCCCAGGTGTTATACCTAGTTCTAAAGATTCCCACTTTTGCAATTATCTTAAAGTGAACTTGCTTTTACTAACCAAATACTACACATTGTGATGCAGGTTGCCTAGAAACCAAGTAAACTTCCCCCACCATACCAGAAAGCAGTGCAACCAGAGAATTGCTGATTGTATGTGTATATAAACTAGAAACTTCAGAGATAGAAGAAAGAACAAAGATGGAAAGAACTAAATAGAACAATGAGAGAACAGCAGAAAAAGGGACAGAGAGGAGCTAAGTATGAGACCAGAAAAGAAGCTGTGTATACAGAATTGACATAGAAGCGTAAAGTGAATGGACTAAAGAGCTCAGTGTGCTTAGATTCTTTTGATATCCCTCTGATTCAATTCTTTGCCACTGGTAGTGTCTATTCTGGACCCTGGGAATAATCTCCACTGGCATGTACCAGTGGGGAATTCATTACTATCTGTAGTGTTAATAAGTCTCTTAATAAAGTTTATATCGTGTGTGTGTGTGTGTGTGTGTGTGTGTTTGTGTGTATGTTTGTGTGTAGCACCATACAATATATATTGTACCATGTGTGCATTTATATCCTAACTCAATGCCTTCCTCTCAAACCTCTCCTTTTCTGCCCTAGAGCTAACAATATCTTCCCCCATTCCCCTGCATTAAAGGCTGGGTCCACAATATAAAGAGGTGATTGGATTACAGGAGGTGACTGGGGCACTAAATCCATTAATTACCTAATCCACTGGTGAGTTCAAATTGAACAAACAGGAAGTAGGTCTGGTTGGAGGAGGTAGGGCACAGGGACTGTGCCTTGAAGGGCTTTTCTTGTCCCTGACCACTACTTGTCTCTCTGTGTGGAAGTAGCTCTGCCCCATAATTCTCTGCTGCCATGATAACTCTGTTTTACCACAAGCCTTGAAGCAACAAAGACAAGTTACTGTGGTCTGCAACCTGCAAAACTATACAAAATAAATCTTTTTTAAATTGTTTTTTTCAGGCATTTTATCTCAGTGATGAAAAAATGACTAATACTAGATGCCTAGTTGCTCTCTTGTAATTGATTGAATGTAAGATCTATTTTCTATTTGGTTCTCCATTAGATTCCAGTTTGCTTAAGTAGGAATGTAAGAGATACATCAGTGTAATGGATTCTCACTTCTTATTTTAACAGTTTGATTATGGTTTGTGTTATTCATGGGATGAGTATACTATAAGACAATAGAATCAGGCTTAGCAAAACGATACTCAGAACTTCCCCAGTTTGTGAACATTGAACTTCACCACATGGAAAAGTGAATGGTCTTACTTAAGACTTGAGTCTATCTGCTGCATTTTAGTTTCTTTGTTGAGTTCTTTCACATTTGTGTGATATCTCACCAAACTATGTGATAATGAGTTAAATATTCCAATTCAACAAGCTGCTAGAGACTAGAATCCAAGCCTGGGGTTTCTACTCCCTCCTTCAAGCTGGCTTTGAAGTGCTTCTGCACTTTTTCCTATTGAGTTATTTATTCAGTGAAACAAATCATTCCAATATTTAAGGCTTAAATTACCACAATTTATGGTTTCTTACAGTTCTGAGTTTAGCTCAGCAGTTCTACTGCTTTCTCCTTGGTTCACATGGATGGATACATACAACTGGGGGGTCAGCTGGAGTCACCAAGTGACTGAGCCTCTGCTACTATGTAATATTTTCTCCTGGGCTTCTTCATAGACTGGTGATATCAGGATAACTTTTCTGAAAGAGCAAGAAGCCATGTACAAGTATTATCAATCATCTGGTTTGTGAAACATCTGCTCATGTCTCCTTGGCTAAAACAAGTCTCAGTGTGAGTTAAGATTATACAGAGTGAAGAGGGGTATAGGAGTGATCATTTATGAATCATTACTATAATATTATATTCCAGCAAGTTTATCATTGCCATTTTTGACCTGGATTTGGAAAAGGATAGCATAATAAGTTTATACCCAAAAGGATAATTTTAATGGAACAGATGTCTGTTATAATTGGTAGTTTACCAAATTATGTAGGAGACTTTCTTTGTACATGACCCATCTTAAATAATAGCAAACAACTATCTAATAAATTAATAAAATTCCTGTGGTAGCTTGAATGTCATTGGCCCTCATAATCTCATAAAGAGTGGCAGGCACTATTAGGAGGTGTGGCTTTTGTTGTAGTGGGTAGGGCCTTGTTGGAGGAAGTGTAGATGTAACCAACCGTCTTATTAAATAAGAAACACAGAAACAATCTAAAAGAGAAAGCCAAGAGGTCAGAGCTCAGAGCTAAAATCTCACCCTTCCTCCTCTGTGTCCCAGCTTCTCGAAAAGAGAGCTATATCCTGTCTGTACATCTTTTTTATAGTATTATTGTTCTGCCTTCTCATTGGTTGTAAACCCAAACATGTGACTGCCTCGTCACTGTCTGAATGTACAGCCCCTAGGTCTTAAAGGCATATGTCTCCAATGCTGGCTGTATCCCTGAACACACAGAGATCTATGGGATTAAAGGCGTGTGGCACCACCACCACCACCACCACCACCACCACCACCACCACCACCACACTCTGTCTATGGCTCTAATAGCTCTGACCCCCGGGCAACTTTATTTATTAACATACAATCAAAATCACATTTCAGTACAATTAGAATACCACCACATTTCCCCTTTTCTATTTTAATAAAAAGAAAAAGAAAGCAAAAGGTTATAACTAACAAAAGAAAAATTATATACAAAAGTACAATAACTATATACAATATATACAAGTAATAAATACCTAAAGAGGTATTTGACAAATCAGAGAAAATAATTCCATCATCTATCCTATTTTGGTAAATCCAAGATGTATCTAATGCACTTTCTATCCTAATTAATTTTCAACTATAACTAACTAATCTTCAACCATAACTAACTAATCTTCAACTCCCTCAGAGACCCAAGAAGGAAATAATATTAGCTAACAAAAATAAAAACAGGAAGTGCATGCAAGCAACTTCCAAAAAATTTGTGAGTTGACAGAAACAGCCAGCTGCCTGGGCAGTCACCTGAGGTTTCTCCGCAGTGTTGGGGCATCATCTTCAGCCCCCAACATCTTTGCTTCAATTAAATTTTTATCCCTCAGCCAGTATAAGAAAACAAGAATCTGAAGAGAGAAACCCAGCTTCCTCCACTCCTACATAGTCCAGCACTTTATATACATAAATCCTAAAGGAGAAAATTACATAACCAACATTTTATTGAGAAAGCACAAATTCAAAAATAGCCAGAAAGAGCTGAAATGATGGTGGAAGAGGCCCTGTGTTCTATCCCATAGCACTTAAAAAGGAAAAAGAAAAGCAAACCACCTAAGCTCTCTTCGCTACTATATGGATGAAAGTCAGACCTGGCCCTTTAGACTTTGAGTACTGGAATCCTTTCACTCGATCACACTGCTCCAAGTTTGCTTACTTTTATCAGAGCACTGTTTTTACTGTAAAAGTTTCCTGTGATATGGTGAAAACATTTTTAGGAACAGAATGCAAAAACATGTTTTCTAACTTCTTCCATGCTTTGTAGGAAGTAATTTAGGAAAAAAAAAAAAAAACACCATTAAAAATCTTTTTTTCCTTCACAAATAAATCAAGCTATTCTATTTTTGCATGAGAGTTACAGCTAATCACTGGTTGTGCACTTTCTTTACACCTGTTTGTTTTTTACATTTTGTTTCAAATGACATCATAGGTTTATGTGTGGCTTGAGTTTTCTGCCTTGCCCACAGTCAGGACAAATCTCTGTCACCCGCCAGTCCCACAGCCGCTCAGACACAACCAAGTAAACACAGAGACTTATATTGCATACAAACTGTATGGCCGTGGCAGGCTTCTTGCTAACTGTGCTTATAGCTTAAATTAGTCCATTTCCATAAATCTATACCTTGCCACGTGGCTGGTGGCATACCGGCATCTTCACATGCTGCTGGTCATGGCGGCGGCTGCAGTGTCTCTGGTCATGGCGGCGGCTGCTGTGTCTCTGGTCATGGCGGCGGCTGCAGCCAGTCCTTCTGCCTTTCTGTCCTTTTATTTCTCCTCTCTGTTAGTCCCGCCTATCCTTCCTGCCTAGCCACAGCCGATCAGGTTTTATTTACTAACCAATCAGAACAACTTGACATACAGACCATCCCCCAGCACAGCCAAGTGCAGACCATCTCAAACACCTGCACTCAGGCCCATGGTCCTAATCATCCTCTATACGGACCTGCTGGGTAACGGCACGAGGAACCTGAGAATGGGCTCCCACAGGACATACAGAACATCCCACAGCATTTATGTTTGCTTATTTCAGTTTTATGTTGCTGTGTGGTTGTTTTTTTTTTTTTCCCACAGAAATAGACTTCTTCACAATCTTCTAATAAAATCAAGGCTGTCATTTTGCTTGTCTCTGGTGGTGATATGAAATCATCTATGTGCATAGAATCCCTTGGAGTCCTGAAGATCAGGCCTATGTGTAATGGCTTGGTGAAAGTCTAACCATGGTTAGAAAGGATGGTTTTGCTTTATTTCAGGGGGTCAACTTGATTGTTCTAAAATCCAAATATGTGAATCTAGTTTTGTCTCAAGTCATCCTTTTTGGGTGACCTTAAGAAGAAGGCAATTTCAAGGTCAACTCACTTAATTTAGCTTTGCTGTATGATGTGAATAATGTGTCTTATTTTAGCAAGTGTCTAAACATGAAGAGCAAAGGCCCCTTGACTAGGTGTCTTAGTCAGTGTTTTATGGTTATGAAGAGACACCATTATCATGGTAATTTTTATAAAAGAAAACATTTAATTGGGGCTAGTTTACAGTTTCAGAGGTTTAGTCCATTGTCATCATGGCAGAGATTATGGTGGCATGCAGGCAGACATTGTGCTGGAGAAGGAGCTGAGAGTGCTACTTCTGGATCAGGAAGGCAGCAGGAAGACAGAGAGACACAGGGACTGGCTTGGGCTTTTGAAATCCCAAAGTTCAACTTCAGTGACAAACTTCCTCCAACAAGGCAGTATATCCTAATCCTTTCGAATAGTGCCATTCCCTGGTGACCAAATATTCTACGAGCCTGTGAAGGCCACTCTTATTCAAATCACCACACTGGGACATAACCAAATCTAAGTTTTCAAAAAGAACTTGAGTTCCTGGGTTCAACACTGACAGATGGCCATGCTAACAGGATGCTTCAATTCTATTAACCTATTAATGGTTTTAAGAATAGTAATTGAGTTGCCTAGATCTACATTAAAATTTCAGATTTAGTTAAAAATAGAGGAAACTCCTTACTTATAAGTGTTTCTGTATGAATTGGTCTTAATTAAATCTTCTACAAAATTTAGGGAACAGTTTTACAGGATTTCGAATTAACTTTTTTAGTTGGTATTCTATATTTCTACCTTAGTTGGAGAATTCTCAAAATTTGTAGCTGGCAATCAGCTGAAAGTCCCTCTCATAATAGTAAGAATCAACGGTTTTTTAAAACACCTTTATGGTTTATGTAAAGAGTTTAGTCTTGTCTTCCTAACAAAGATTTCTTCTTCTTTGCTGTAGAAACTTTTTTTCATCCTTTGTCCCATGAAATCCCTCTCCACTGTCCTTTATCTCAGCCAAATAATGACAGCTTCATTTCTCTGGCAATTACAGGTCTAGGTTTAGACATATTGAAAAGGTTTTGTGGAGAAAGAGTATCTTGGTGATCGGGGCCAAGGAATGCCATAAAAATCATACCATGCAAACAGACCTCACAAGAAATTTATTGGGGGAGGGGCATAAAATGGCTGCCTCTGAGTGAGGATAGTCACAGAACAGTTTGTGATGATGGGCTTCATAGGAAGGACGGAGCATGCGCATAAGGAAAATACAGCAGCAACGTTGGTACTGAGTCATTAATGGGGGTGGGGGATGGAAGAACTCCAAGGAACCTGGTTCCGAAATGTGGGCAAAGGAGTTTTGGTGGTTCTTAGAATGCCCAACACACATGGTACAGTTCTAATGAACAGTATATGTGAGTCTGCTACGTGACTTCTAGGAAATAACCCTTATGAAAAGTGAAAAAAAAAAGAGAGTCAAGAACAGCCAGACGGCATGCTTATATTTGAATATGATGACTGATAATGCAGCAAGCATTTGGGGACCTCAAAAGGACCTGGCCTGAATGCCTTGCCTACTGTATAGGATTGCTGAATAGAAAGATGGAAAAGACGAGTTGTGATACTAGATTTCTTCAGAGAAATAAAACCCAAAATATATAGGGAGGCTCTGTTATGAAATTTGGTTTTACGATTATGGAGGCTGACAATCCCATAATATGTATGTGAAAACAAGAAAGCTTGTGGTGCAAATGCCTGAGAACCAGACGTGTTTACGGGAGAGCTGTAAGACAGGAATTCTTCCATCCCAAAGATGTTATCTCAATTCAAGAAGAGATAGCAGTTTAATTTGTTCTTTCATTTTTTTTTTCTTTACTCAAATAGATCCTTAATAGACTGGATAATATCTACTAACATTGGTGAGGAAAGATCATTTTAATTCACTCTACTATTTTGAAGGCAGAAGTTTCTCTAGTCCCACCCAGCCCTGAGATCTGTGTTTCTCTGGTCTGCCCAGCCCCACAGTCCCACAGCTTGGTATAAAATAATCATTAAGTGGCTTATCTTAATTACCAATTGTATGGCCTATGGCAGGCTTCTTGCTAGCTAGCTCTTATAACTTAATCCATTTCTATTAATCTATAAGTTGCCACAGGCATTACCAGTCTGCTGGCATCTTGCTGCTCCTTCAGTGGTGGCTGGTGTCTCTTCTCTCTTTTCTCCTCACTGTCTCTGCTTGGATTTCCCACCTGCCTCTAAGCTGCCTTGCCAGAGGCCAAAACAGCTTTATTTATTAGCCAATGGCAGCAACACATATTCACAGCATACAGAAAGACATTCCACAGTACACCCCCTTTTCTGTCTAATGAAAATGGAAGGTTTTAAATTTAACATAGTAAAGTTATATATAACAGTTAACAAGCAAGAATTATAGTTACAATATTTAGTCTATTTGTAATTGGCAAAATTAAAGAAAATATTCTAGCTAGCCTGTATTTGTGAGTCTAAGGTTTCATATTTAATTTATCTTTTATCATAACCAAGGAAATTATAACTATTAAGTCTTCAACTACATCAAAGGCCCCAGAAGAATATAATATTACCTAAGTACACAGGAAGTGCATGGCAAGCAACTTCTAAAATTCTAGAAATGACAGAGACATCTGTCTGCCTAGACTAGACAGTCACCTAAAGTTCTTCTGCAATGTTGGGGCATCAATCTTCAGTCAATAGGTCTAGAGATTTTTAGTTGCTTCTCCCTGTGTCCTGTAGAATGTCTAGCAGTCTCCTTTGTGAAGCAGGAAACTGAAGGACAATCTCACCTATTTTGGCAAAATTTAGTGGTCATTTTTCCATGGGTCCTGCAATGTCCAGCTGATACAACCTTTTGTCAAGCACTCCAGACAAGAACAGTTTCTTATCCAAATGGCTAACTTTTGACATAAGGAAAGCAAACTCCATATGGAGTTTCTTCAATGCCCATCATCTTCTTTGAAGTGAATCAGTGCTGCCAGGAGCAGATGCGTCTCACTGTCCAGAAAGTCTAAGTTTTACACTTGATCTTAGCCAAAAGGCCGAGAAGCAATAAGTCTAAGTTTTTAAAACATTTTGAATGCCATATTCTGTAGGTCTTTGAAGTATTTGAAGATTACCTACCTAAGTGAAATATATCTATGTATACCTACAAAACTTAACTAATATGACTATAAGTTTGATTATCATACATGACTAATTTTTAATCTGTATTTCTTAATTATACATTACAATTTCAAATGAGCTACACAAACATACCTTAAACAAGAGTAGAAATATTCATACAGGATAACAAAATTAACTTTAAATTTGTATTGCTAAACTAAAATCCATAGCAATATAAGTCATTTTAAACAAGTTGTTTCTCTTTAAAAGTAGATTTAATAATCACCCTTTTATCCTATCATATCTATACTTTTTTAGAAAGAGATTGTATTTATAATGAACCTCCTCTAAATAAAAACAAACATTTATAAACAATATTTTGGAGTTTGGGCATAGCTTCTCATATTACTTACTGCTGGTTGGGGGTGATAGTAATCTTATGGGGATCCTGAGAAAATTAAGAATTATGGTCAAGTCCTGACTGGAGTAGTCTGTGAGGCTGCCTTGTCTGAGCCAGCTGCCTTGAAGCTGTTCTGGATGTTGGAACATCTAGAGACCTCTCAGGGGGTCTTCCTAGAGCAAACCATATTAGCCTGGAATCAATCCACAGGTTCTCATCTTCTGTGGAAATAAAAGCAGAACTTCTTTTCCAAAGCAATGTGTCCTTAGACACAAATTTTGAAGTAAAGATACCTTTAAAATATGCATATTGGCTTAACTCAGCAGCCTTTATAATCAAATATTTCTCTCCAGTTAAAAATCCCAAAGACAGGAAAGGTTCAAAGCTACACAGAGAAACCCTGTCTCAAAAAAACAAAAACAAAAACAAAACAAAACAAAACAAAAATCCCAAAGACAAAGACTTTATTTTTTTAAACCGTCTATTTCTTCATATAACTGTCTAACCTTTTCCTCTCTCTTCCAAGCCTACATACATTTTTACACACAATGTAAAACATTTAAAGGTTCATTCCATCTGAATCTGTCTTTTGTGAATCTATAATCCTTTTCTGACCAGGAGAGATGTTAAACTGTTGAACTGCATGGCTAGGATGAAAAGCAGCAGCCTTGGCTGCTGATTCTGCCCACTTCAGCTTCCCAATATGGTGGAGTTACCCAGGAGAGTCATGCTCATGATGTAGAGATGTCACAATGTATGGGCTTGAGCTACAGTATGGCGGGTTCACAGAATGTGCAGAACCCATGAACTGACTTTGGTTATCTAGCTAGCAAGAGGCCTGCCATAGACCATATAGTTTGTAAATAATATTAAGCCTCTGAAGGATTATTTTATAATCAAATCAACCAATATTCCTCTCTCTCCAGATGAGCCGCCCTCCCTCCAGGTTGGCTTTCACTGCTGAGATTCTCCCAAGCCACTGTGCTGTTTTAGGAAGGTTGTGCCTCTCTCTGGTACAGAAGCCTAGATAACCAAAGTTGGTTCATGGGTTCTGCAGGGAACTGCTTGCTTCTTGATATGAGTAAGCCACACTCCTGCTGCAAGCTCCTATTGCTGTGGGCCAAACTAATGAGGGCCTTTGAGGTCCAGTCTCAAGATCCTCTTCAGGGCCTAGGAAGGCTGCCTCCTCAGCTCAGTTATTTCCCTCAGAGATAATGGAGTTGTTGATCTGGTGAGACTGGCAGTGAATAATTCCTATAGCTGTGCGGAGATGAGAGGCTGTTAGCATGGCCGTAATTTGACCTGAGATGGTTGTGGACCCACCTTTTGTTGTAAGTAGCCCACACTCTTTCCAGATGGTAGTGGGACAGGAGGATATGAAAAGTACATTTGGAGTCTGTGAAACATTTAAGGATTGTTCTTGTGCCAATTGGAAGGCATGGGTGAGAGCTATTAGTTCGGCCTGTGGGTTAGTGGTGTAGGCAGAGTTAATGAGCTGGAGGTCTTGAACCAGGCAATAGGTACCATTGGGCTTCTTAACTGCAAGTGTAGGGGTATTAAAAGGAGAATATGGGGGACAAAGTAGTTTCTTTCTTAGGAGAGAAGATACGTTTAAGTCCCCTGAGGCTCTGGAGTGAGAGTGGGTGCTGGGCTAGGGTAATATACTACGTAAGGTCCTGTAATTGGACAATAATGGGGGAGTGGTGTCTAGGAACAGAGGGGTTTGGGTGTCTTAGACTTAGGGGTCCACCTGGGAGGCTGGCAGAGGAAATGACACATTGGACTCAGTAGGGTAAGTGGCTAAAAGGAGGAGAAGAGGGACTGTTGGTGAGTCTGGGGTCAAGTGAATGGGAGGAGCAAAAGAAATAGAAGATCCCACTTCGGCTAAAAGATCCCAGTAAGGGGATGGGACAAGTTGGAACCACCGTAAATAAACGAGTGTGAGGAATACCCTTGGAAATGCAGTTGAGTGGCGGGGTCTGGTGAAGTAGGTAAGGCTGTCCCCCTTATCCTGACAACAGGGAGATGAGAAGGAGAGTGTGGGTCCCTAAAACTCCCTCAGTCTCAGTAGGTAGCCCCAGAGTCCAGGAAGAAGGAGATGGCTGTGATGACTACCCAGGTCTCCCTATCAGAGATAACAATGGTCAGGTCAAGGGAGCCTGGGTCGCTTCAGTGATCCATGGCTGCTGCAGGCCACAGAAATATGAAGTAGGAATTCAGCTGACTATGACAAACCTAATACCTGGAAGAAGCCAAGGGCCTTTCTAGAGGATACAGCCAAGGCTTAAGGAGTCTTGGTGATATTGACTTTTGAATATTAGCTGTTTCCTGCTGTAAATTTCTTGTGTGCTATTGTAGCTTTCCCATTTGATTCTAAGAACTTCTAACAGTGTGATTGCTCATTCGTTGGGCACATTTTTTTTCTCTGTACAGTTAAGGTATTTGGATAACTTCCCCCAACTGTGTGACAAGTCACACAGGCAAGACTTCTTATCAGGCTTTTATCTCCCCTTTTAGCATTAAAACCAGACATCTCCTTTAGCAAATATCCAGGGCCAAGGCCATCTCTGGACAAAAGCATTTTATCTGAGATACCTCTCAAACATCCAAGGACAAATTACAGATAGATAAGCATCCAGACCACCTGCTAGTCTCCTGAATTAAGGTAAATAGCCATATGGAGACAACCACCAAGGCCAGGTGGATGTTAGGTACAAAGCCTTGTTTCTTGTGCAAATTAAGCTTAAATCCTCCTTTCTCCCATAGCCCAAGTGGTATCTCTAGACTTCCCCTTTAACATTTAACTCAGAACAAAAGGGCTTATCTTGTGGGCCCCAAGAATATATCATAGAGATTCAGCTGTGTATTAAAGCTGAACTTTGACGGGTCAAGGGTCTGTCAAAAGGCAAAGCCATTTATTATGAATATTTGGTGTGACCCAGCCTTTAATATTTCAGCTGTCTTCTGCTATGAAATCCTGTGTGCCCAGACCTACTGGTAAACAGTTCAGCTCCCCAGACCTGCTGAACTACTAAGTTACTAACTGCCCTGCTGAGTTTAGGAGACAAGCTGGCTGGAGACAAGTAGCTTTGTTTCCTGTGCTAATGAAGTTCAGACCATCCCATTGCCTCCAGGAGGCCTAGTGATTCTCCAGAGCACTTGACTGAGAACAAAAGAGGTTTTTACATATCAAGGTGAGAGATAAAACAACAGTCCTGAGGAGGCAGGGAATGAGGTGCCCTGGGAAAGAAAAGGCAGGTATTTTCTGTAGACAGGGACAGAACAGCATGGCGAGAGAGAAGAGGAAGACAGAGGTTCTGTAGAGGGTAAGCAGATCTCAGGTAGAGTTTTCTGAGTGCCAGGAGTAGAGAGTAGCAGAGATGGAGAAAGAGGATACAGAGGACGAAGATGAGGTTGAAAGCATAGGAGTTGTTAGCTGGACTATGAGCTGGGGAGCTGGACAGAACTGCAGTTATGGAGACAGGACTTCATTCCAGAGAAATAAAGCAGACGAATATAGAGCTAGCTTGTTATGTCTAGAGTTATTCCTGCCTTGAATGCCTGGTGGAACTATAGCTGAATTGATAGAATTTTGTCTTAGAGGACTAAAGTTAATAGATATAAGAACATAGTGTATGTAGATTTTTTTCCCCTAATATCCCACGCCAGACATAGCAAAGCCCCCTTGGACACTGGGGAACCAATAGGCTTATGCACACCAGGTACATCAAGCTGTGACACAGGCTGCCTAGCAACGCCCCCCCCCCCCCCCGCCCTGCCAGAAAATGGCGCAACTGAGATTAGACTGAGACAGATATGGCTCCAAAGGGGCAAAAGGGCAGTTTTATTTTACCCATGACTTAGTGATATGAAAGTCCTAACATTTTACCCAACCACTTCTAAGGATATAGTTTGAGCACATGAATTTCCCTTTTTGATTTATTAACTGATTTTAGCCCTTAGTTGACCCCACCTCCTTTAACCACTCCCCCTTTGGGTTGCAAATAAAGCTGACAATCACTGCTCTTTGTGTGGATCTTATGACCCAGAAAACCTCGCATTGCACTGTCAAAGTATTACTGTTTGTAAATGCATATATACTGGTACCTCTACAGCATGGGACCATTTTGACTTAGAAGAATAAAGTGAATGGACTAAAGAGCTTGCTGTACTTAGATTCATTGAACAACCCTCAGACCAATTTTTGCCTCTGGTAGTGACTCTTTTGGAACCCTGGGAAAAGACTATAAGGGGCTGGATTCTGATAGTGTTTGTTACATGGCCATGCCTAAAATTTGGCTATAGGGTGGTCTGTGTCTGATTTCCCCATGCCACAAGGGGCACGTGGGCAGTCAACAGCCCAGTGTTCCTCTTGGTGGCACCTTGGACATGGCCCAGGTGGCCTGTGGGGATTAGGGCAAGCCCAGGCCAAGTGACCCCCTGGCCACATTTGAATCAGGGACCCAGTGGTCCTTGAGCCCCAGAGGGCAAGGGAGCCCCAGCAGTTGCTGAAGCTGGTTGGATGGCCTTGGCCATCATTTAGTATTTATGCTTATGGGCTTTTTCACCTCTCCCATGTTACACCTTAAAGGTCAGTGTGGTGAGAAGCCTCTCCCCAGTCACTGAAGCTTGGCCCTAATGTCAGGGAACCTCTGGGAAAAGAAATAAGTCATAAGTAGTTGTCTGTCATCTGGATTTTCAGGGTCTAAATTGGTGTACTGTAAGAGGGCCTTTGTGATGCATTCTAGGAACTGAGATGGATTTTCCTATTTGTCCTGGATGATTTCTTGGAGTTTTTCATAGTTAACTGGCTTAAGGGCAGCCTTATGGAGACTGGCCAGGAGGCAGGTTGTAAACTGATATCTAGCTAGAATGCTCTCTGGGGCATTACAGTCCCATGGTGGGGGGTCTTGGTTGGGGAATGCCGCGGCTCTGACCAGGTATGCTGCATTAGTTTGGTGCATTTCATCTGCATGTGCTCTAGCCTTCTCTCAAACTTGCCTGTGCTCCTCGGGAAGTAGGTTATTAGATAGGATCATATATATATACCACAGAAGGTAAGACTGTACACTTGGGTAATAAACTGGAATTCTTTAATGAAAGAGGTAGAGTTAGACGTATGAGACCCCAGCTTTTTCCTCTATTTGAGAGAGTTCACTTCATGAGAAGTGGACATGTACCTTAGCCAGTCCGTCCACACTGGCAACATCTTGCTGGATTGGGTTGGGTAGAGAGGGATGGATGGGGTCTCATAGCAGAGCAAGAGTGAGTAACAGGGGGAGTGAAAGTGGGTGTCAGTCAGACGGTTAGAATGGTTAGAATGGAGAGGAGGAAGGGGCTGGAGGAGCTGAAGGAGGAGCACTTACATGCTGAGGTCAGAAGAGTGGGCGTTCACTGGCAGAGTCCAGAGAGGTGGAGGGTTCCTCACTTCAGACTGCATAGCTAGGAGGATGTGAGGGGGTGAACGGAAGAACAAAGAGAAGGCTTGAACATAGGGTACCTCCTTCCATTTCCCCAGCCACGGCAGACGTTGGAAAGGTCCCGTATAATGCTGGGATCCTAGCTGCTAGTAGGCAGCCATTTTGATTGGTTATCTAAGGGAATTTGGTCCAGATCTGACTGCAAAGGCGGATAAGTCGAGTGCTAAGTGTAGAAGTTTGAGGTTTTCTAAAAGACATCCCAGAGGGGAGGTTGGACTTGTGGTATTAGGTGCAGTTCCCATGAGTGAGGCAGAAAAACAAGATTCACAGGCCTGGAGTGTCCAGTGTCCCCGAAATGCAGGGAGGATAGGATCGAGAAGGCACAGGCTGCCCAGTGAGTCTGCACACCAAGGGCGGGCCCGCGGACTGAGCAGACACAAGCTGCCCCGTATGCTGTCACAGGAGCAGGGGCTAGGAGGCTCTGGCCCAGAGAGCCGTGTGGTTCCTTGATATCAGAGTTTGCTGCGGGGGCTGAGAGGTGAGAAACCATGGTCGAGAGATGAGGCTTCACTCATGGGAAATGGCCAGGGCTGACTGTCAGCAAATGGCATCAATCATGGCCTTGAAGGCCGTGATTGGGGGTTGTCCCTCCTCCAAGTACACCAGAGGGGTGCCAGATGCTCAGCAATCACTCTCCAGGTCCAGGGAAGCATTTACTGGGAGAAGGGGAACTCAACAAACGTGTTGGTGTTGGATGGAGGGGCCCAGCTATCAGCTAATTGGAAAGGTGAGGCTGTCACAGGTGGATTGGGTTCCAGGGTCCCTGCATGCCTCATACTGCTGGTGGGCAGAAGGAACTGCCAGGAAGGCCTGCCGAGTCACAGGGCACCAATAGCATACAACAAAAGTCATGTAGGGGGCTTATTGGAGGGGAGGGGAAGGAAGAGGGCACAAAAGTCTGCTTCTGGGAGAAATGGCAGAGAGAAGAGACAAGGTGGGAGGCGGGCATTGCCCACCTTATTTATTTGTTTATCTATCTATCTATCTATCTATTTATTTATTTAAGCCTGGTGTGATCAGACGCCTGGGAATTGAACCCGGGTCCTCTGGAACATCAGTCAGTGCTCTCCTTTCTAGGGCCTGCCTTTTATAAGGGGATATAGAGCATGCACACAGGGACTATATAGTGATATAGGTCCCTGAGCTGACCAGTGTACCTGCCTTAGTACTGAGGAGTGCATGCGCACAGGAGGTTCTCAGTGGCTACAGCCGAGGACCCTGGGGGCAGGCCGGCATAATGCCTGAATGATAACGGAACCCTCTTTTGAAACATGTGGCATTGCAGCATAATTGTCAGATTGTCTCCTACATCTGCCATTTTATCTCTTTGAGGCAAAAGTGTGTTGTTTATTTTAGTTTTCCAATGCTTAGCATATCTCTTAGCATAAAATAATTAGTTAATATTTATTAATAAACATAAAAGTAATGCTGTAACCCAGGCTGGGATTTGTGAAGAAGCTTGAGTTCTCTCTTTGACTGATCTATTTCTAGTATTTTTCAGACGGTAACATCCTCATCAGGGTGGGGAGGAGCAAAGAGAGGAAGGACAACCTGCAGCTCTTTAACAGTTTATCCAAATTCTGGAGGAAGGGAAAGGGTGTTCAGGGGTCCTTTGGCCTCAACCGGGAGCATAATCTTCTGAGTTTCCACTCTCCCAGCATAGCACTCAGTGGGGGAGGCGCGTCCCTGCAGGCCACGAGAGGGACTGCCAGGAAGGAGTCTGTGTGCTGGTGGAGCATAGCAACCCGACCCTGCGCCCTCACATCTGCATGCCCGGCTGTCACACTGCTAGCCAGGCTGTAGCAGACTTGAAAGCTCCTGAGGGTTGACCCTTCCTTTTTAGTCAGCAGCTTGTAAAACCAGGAGCAGGAACTGTAGAGCTTTGGTTTTTGCTCACAAAAATGAGAGCTGAGTTTTATCTGCATTTTCTGGTGGAGAAATGGCATCCTAAACTGCCAGGAAGATTATAAGGTTATCATCTAGTGGGAGGATTTTTTGGTAAAACAACAGATATGATATTGTCCTCTCCCTCAAGAGTTAGTCTAGGGGCCTGCCAATCATCTGGATGAGAAGATGTTTCAGAAACTTTAAGACATTGTATAAAGCGTGCCTTAAAGCATAGATTGGAACAATGGTCTTCTGGTACGGGCCGCAGGAATGTATTATCAGAAATTAGCTGGTTATGGCAAAGCTACTACCTGAAGGGATCATGAATTCCTTCAAAGGAAGCCAGATTCCAAGGAGTTTTTGGTGTTATTTGGCTTGTTATATATGAGCTGTCTTCTGTTATGAATCACGTGAACTTTCCAAATTGATTTTTTTCCTAAGAATTGCTAACAGTGTGGACTGATCCCTATTAGTACATATATGTTCGAGGTATTTGGAGAACAACCTCAGGAAAGACTTCCCTCAGGCCCATCCATTTCTTCTCCTTTTAGAGCTGGAATCAGATATCTCCCTTAGCCACTTTCAAGGACTAACAGAAATAACACTCCAGGCCACCACATGCTAGTCTCCAGATTTAAGGTAAATTCCATAAGGAGATATCGCCTAGGTCAGGTGGACGTTAAGTAATAGCTTTGCATAATTTAGCTTGGACCCTCCTTTCTTACAGCTTTACTAACTTTATAGACACATAGCTTCTTACCTAACCACTTCTAGGAATGTAGATTGAGCACATAAGTTCCCTTTTTGATATACTAACTGATATTAGCTCTCAGCTGACCTCCTTCCTTAACCACTCCATTTCCAGGTTTTAAAAGAAAGCCTGACAATCACTGCCTAGGAAACTCTTACCTGCCCTTATGACCTTGCAGGAATTCAGGCCTGGTGACCTGCTGGAGGGGAGGACTGTGATTGTTTGGGTATATGACTGTAAAGCTAGAGACTGAAGGGGGAATTAAAGCAAGTGGACTAAAGAGCTGAGATTCTATTTCCTGAAAATAGTCCTCGACGTTCCTGGTTCTCTCTCCTGAGCCCCTGGGAAGTATAGTATTAAGGCTGGTCCTCTAATATTATACAAGAGTCTTCATGTCTACTGTCCACTCTCACCCCTTGAGAATGATTTCCTCCACAATTATCTCTCTGTCCACTGTTCAGTCTCACCTCTTGAGAGCTTTTCACTTCTTGATGGTCTCTCAGGCCCTTATTCACTCTCGTCCTTTGTTTTCTCCACAGTGGCCTCTCTGTCCACTTCCACATCTTGAGAACAGCCCACTTCCCCTTGGAATAAACTGACTTCTACTCTACACCATGGGTCTCACTTGAATTCTTTTGCATGGATCACAATGACTAGGAGGCTGAGGGAGGACAGAGCGAGATTATAGTAACATTTTCACTTCCAGCATTCTGGACAGAGCGCTAAGGCTCAGAGGGGGCTTGAGAAATATACTACAGGGTCAGTTTGTCCAAAACACCACATGCTCTTCAAAGCTGACCTCCAGTGGAAAAGAGTTGATTAAAAACCAAACATTCAGAGCCAAATTCACCCCAAGTTTAGGTAGAAGAATCCATGTCATCATATGAGACAATGGTTGTCTGGTTATCAGCAGGTGCCTACCCAGGTCACCAAGAAGGTAAAGACAGCTTTGGGGCATTAGTTAGTCCAGATCTGTCTTGGACAGATTTCTTTTGGTTATAGCAAGGGCCCTTTAGGGACAAGAGGGTAGAGGAGATGATGTTGAATCCATGATGAGCTGATGCAAGGACACATTTTTGGCAGGTGAAGCCCTTAGCTCCTCACAGTAAACACCTTAGGTTGTTGGCTGGGTTGAGCCAGTGAGATGGGTGCACCTTGAGTAGCGTCCCATACCTGTCGTTTCTTGGCAGTGCTTGGCTGGGTAGGTTAGCCTCTTTGGGGGAAGATGACGCTAACCCCCAGGAGGACAGACCTGAGACCATTCAGTTAGGCCTGCTGTAGGCTAGACTGGTGTATCCACCAAGAAAAAGAATTCTGGCAGAATGCAAGCCACACTAAATGAAGATTTCCTTTGTTTATCTTTTATGTAACCTACCTATATCTGATTCATGATAAGCTATACAACAAATCTGCATTGAGTGCCTCTGTGTATCACATGTTGTAGAAGTACGTAGATACAACCAGGCACAAAACAGAATCCTTGGAAATCATTACTTATATAAATAAGCTGTAAACAGTTACTTCCCCTTTCCTCTTAGTGGCACATTTGCTATTGACAAGAAACCAAGATGTGTGAAAGCTGTCAGTTCTCAGGTGAAAGGCGTTGCTAAGTACATGGGTATAGTGCTTATACATGCTGCGACTTCCCCCGGAAGCAAGGACGGTTAAGAGGATGAGGTCACGGATCAACTCTGTTCCCTGATTTAGTTCTCAGCAACCCACGTGAATAAGCTAGGCATTGTTTTGTTTTGTTTGAGACAGTCTATCAGTGTAGTCTAGACTACTCTAGAACTCATTACAAAGTCTGTGTTGGCCTCAAATTAGACAACGCTCCTGCTGGGGAGTGCTAGGATTGCAGGCAGGGCCTCCGCCCCGGCTGGGTTTGTTTTTTAAATAGTTCTACCTACACAGGCAGGGTTGGAGCCTTGGCCTGAAGATCTCCTTAACGCTCAAACAGTGAGTTCTGCTCTCTCACGTCATTCATCACCTGAGTATTTTCCTTGTCTAGTTTGCTCAAGACTTTGTCCTTAGAAGCTCAATGTGGACAGGCTTTGAGCTGGTCTGGGCACAATAGCCGTGTCCTGTGGGATAAGGGTTGCCTTGGAAAGGATTGGCCTTTCCAACGGAAAGCTTTATGCTCTTCTCCTGTACTCAGTTTTTATTGACGTGGAAGTTAAGACTGGAAACAAAAGCCAGACCGATTTTCCTCCCAGAAAACTCATTATCATGTTAAAAAAAAAAAAAAAAGTTCAAGCTGCTCCGTGGGAAATGTTATTTTTCAAATGTTCTGTTTCTGAAGTGGCAGCGTGATTACTTTTCTACAGCATTGCTAGTAGAACTCATAATCTCCCCAGGAAGAGCGTTGTGGGGATTTTCTTCTTGGAAGAAACAGCAGATTTGCTGCTCCCCAAAGATGTACTTGACTTAAGCACAATTCAAAATAACTAAAAACATAACACAGCGACGAATGAAAATTTGGCAATTTAGTTAAAATAAATGGTCTTATCTAGAACACAATGGGAGTATAAAAGAGAATTGCAAAAATAATAACTCTGGAACTTGGGTGGATTTTTACAACTTTCCAAGTTTGGTCTCCTCTAAATGGGCAATATGAAAGGAAGTGGAGAGAAGAAAGCGAAGGGGAAGTGAAAGACAAGTTCTCATTAGAAAGAAATACGATAGCATGGAGAAAGCAGACCCGGCTTCAGAGGTTCCAGGAAACAGTTCCATCCTTTGCGACTTAGGCAGACCTCTACGCCCTGCCCTGTGCTGCATGGAGGATGTGCCACAGCGACAAACCTGTCTCTGCAGCAGCTCCTAGAAGGGACTTTCGCAGGAGCAGGACAGTGGTCTGGGGCGCGGCGGGGGCGGGCGCAGGTAGCCCTTGTCCCGCTCCTCCCTCCGGGCGTGGTGATAGTGGGGGTGGGGCCAGCGGTGGCGGTGGAGCGCCTGGTGGTCCCCAGCCCCCTCGTTGATCTCGGCTTCTCCCTCCCTCCCGCAGCACACAACTCCGAGGCGCCTCCGGAGCCGCCGCCAGAGCCCACAGTCGCCAGCCTGGAAGAAGAGGTAGACGAAAGGGTTGAGGGCGCTGTTGGCCACCTCCACGACGCGCATCGCCACCACTAGGCCCTCTCCCTCCCAGTCACCCGCGGGCCCCGACGACCAGGCGGCTGCCAAGCGGGCGGCGAAATAGGGTAGCTCGCAGCCCACGAAGAGCAGTGCCAGCGACAGGCTCATTTTCAGGCTCTGCACCTTGGCGCGGGGCAGTGCACTGGGGGCTCGGGCCGGACTGGCTGACCAGGGTGCCCCAGCCACCGGAGCCTGAGACCCGCGCTGCCACCACACACACAACAGGTGGCCGCAAGAGACACCCATGATAGCGACCGGAGCCGCGAAGCCCACGATAGCTTCGTAGACAGCGTAGATCTGCAGGTGCCAGCGCGGCAGGGGCGCGAAGATGCCCCCGCAGCGATGCTCCCCCGGCCAGGCGCTGGCAGCCGGAGGTGGAGGAGCGCCCCAGCGCACCACGAAGGTCGGCGGCAGTGCCAGCAGCAGCGCCAGCAGCCAGCCCAGGGCAGCCAGGGCGCGCGCGGGCAGCTGCGGGCCCTGCGGACGGCGCACGGCGAGCTGGCGCTCGAGGGCGATGAGCGCCACCAGGTGGGCGGAGGCGCCCCGCCCCGATGCCTGCAGTAGCTGCGAGAAGCGGCACGCCAGGTCTCCCAGAGCCGGACGCGGGTCGCCTAGCAGCTCCCAAGCCAGCTGCGACAAAGCGGTGCCACCGCACGCGTACAGGTCGGCGGCTGCCAGCTGCACCAGCAGGAAATCCATCTTGCGACGCTTGGGACCCGGCCAGGGCCGGCTGCTGCCGCCGCACAAGCGGCATAGCACCGTGATGTTGCCCGCCACCGCGGCCACCAGGATGATTCCCATGAAGACCAGGTGGATCGGGTGGCTGGGTGGCCCGCGTGGCGGCGGCTGTGGCCCCGGGACAGAGGTCGCCTGCCCCGAAGTCAGGTTGAGACTCCAGCTCGGCAGGATGGATAAGGAGAGGTTGGGCGCGGGAGGCAGAGCGGTGGGGCTGAAGGGATCCTCCATCCTTAGTCCGGAGGAAGGAGAGGAACCTCTGAGGGCGGTACTTGCTTGAAATGCCAAAGTGGAGGCGAGGTGAGGTGGCACAGGCCGCACCGCCGGGTCTCTGTGACTTCTCAAAGTTAGTTGAAAAAAGCACACGCATCCGGGGCGAGATGGATTCGGGTGGATTTGTGCTTAGTTGTTTTTATAGGTTGTCCTCGTCATTTGTCACTCAAATGTGGGTTGTACATTCGAGAACACACATGATCCCTATTCTCCACCTTCTCAACATTTCGCCCCCTCCTCCAATCCCAGCAAAGCTTCTTCTAATCCATGACCCACCCCCACTCCCCACCCCCGCCCCGCGGGATTGGTGGACCACAGGGCTCTGGAAACCTTGCCCTGTAACGTACAGCCAGACAGAAAGTTGTGTATATGATCTCTGCAAAGACTAATTAATATTAACCCAGAAGCAACACCTAAGATAGTAAGCTTCTGACTGAGATTGTACGCTCCCCACCAATAAATGTCGTAATCGCTAACAGGAAAAAAAAATACAAATACTATTTTTGATTAAAAAACAAAGAAAACCATTTTGTACTGCCACAGGTCCTCACTAGTCAGAGAAACTCAGCAGGGTTCCCCATTTCCCCCACTCCCTATCCCGCTGGGCGCCAGCGCGGAGTGCACGCTAGGCACGCAGTCTACCAGAGCTAGCCGGGCTGCTAACAGCACTAGCTTCTTGAGCGGAGTCACCAGGTGACTCTGACAGGGTCGTATCTTTCTTTGCCTGCAGTGAGAATGGCTTAACTGGAGAGAATCGAGGGCCACACTGTTGCCTGGCAATTAGGAACCGCAGAGGTTTGCAGACGCTTTCCAGTACTCTCGTTACTAGAAGCAGGGATAACAGCTGTTCTCCTCTAGGGGTGTACAGCTCGTTTGTTAGTCTGAAGAGGACTCTAATAGGGTTTTGTACAAATGGTGGTTCCTGTATTGAGTCCCCCAGTATTTCCACCAGCGAGGGATGTGTCAAGGCTCCTCTGTCTCTTGATTCTGCTTTCCAGCAGATGGGAGGTTGCTAGGAGGGACTACGCCTCCAATAAGCCTAGAGAAAAGGTGACTAAGAAAATGATACGGCGGCCAATTTTTAAAAAAGAAATCCAGCTCACAGGAAATGGCTTAGATTTAATGCGCCACTTTTAGCCCTGCTTCACAAACACATTTCAGTTTTCCCACTGGAAGCATTGTTGGGTCTTTTGTGCACCCATCTCATTAATCATGGTGAAAGCAGGCTTTCTTGTACTTCCTGGTCTTGGGCCAGGGAGGTGTGGGTGTCTGCTGCTTCCCAGGCTGAAGTAATGTTTGCAACCTGCAGATGCAGGAGTTAGGAGGGCTTGGTAGGATGCATATCATCCTGCCAGTTGCTGTAGGGATCTCACTTCCTCAAGTCTATCACTTGACTGGAGACGCTTGTCATTGTCATACACCCTGCGCCTCATGCTGGAATAGACATCTGGCAGGTATCAGTAACTATGTGTTCAGCGGATGAATTAGTGATTATATACTGCATGTCAGATAACTTGGAGCAAAGTGCTGGTCTTGACTATAAATCTACTTCGTAAGATGCCTTTTCCATTGGTACCAGTTTCATCTGGAGGAGCCCCAGTCAGACCTGAGGGTGTGTGGATGGTGACATCTTTGCAGGAACATTGAAGGAAGAAGTACAGTGACAAGAGTGGAGAATTTCAGTCCTGATTGATCTTCATGTCCAAGGCATGGTCCAGTCTTTTCTTCTGAACAGCCAACGACTCTCTTACAAATTCGAGTTCAATATTTCCCAATGTAATTCTACTGTTTGTGGGACTGTTCTCAGAAATTACAAAGCAAAATCTACCACTGAAAAGTACATTCCACAGAACTTTAGAAAGACTTGATAATATTGATTAAAATAAACAACAGTTGTTTTCCAGTCGAAAACAGTGGCCACAGCTGCTCAGGCTGTGTCATGGAGTACCCAGGGGACAAGCTGACTCTGACCTTCTCCCCTGTATCTGTGTTCCTCTTTTTTGACATTACCTACTATCTGACGGTACTGAACAGCGGCTAGGGTACTAGTTCATGCATGGCATCCATTTGGTCATTTGGGGGGGACAGGAAGTGCTGGAAATTGGACCTAGGGCCTCATATGTGAAAAGGGGTGGCAGCAACATGGAATAATTCCGTCCAACTGTTGAGTGCTATGCTCCATTGCTTTGGTGGAGGAATTTTATCCTGTACACTACTTACAGAACCTCCATTGAGGTTTTTACAGACCATACTATTTTACTGGCATCTTTAATCTGGTATATTCTATTTTTTGCCCATCTGACCTGGTTTCCCAGGGCTATTAGTTTCTACCTGTTTGACTCCTGGCTGTAGAATCAAAGACGTGATCAGAACTTGGAAAAAGTAGGTGGGAGCACACATGCTCACAGCTGTCACAGAAGTGGCTAGATAGTTATGAAAGCTTTTGGATGGGCCCATGGTGCTGGTGGTGCTGTTGTCCCAACTCATGAACAGTTGCTAAAAGGTGACTGGAAACCAGACTGATGAAGGGCTGGAGATGTCCTTCCCGTCTAAGGTAACCTTGCCGGGTCAGTCTCTTTACAATCCAGCAGACCAAGCATAATGTCAGTTCCTTCACACCATCTTTCTCTTGACTATAAAGGTAACCATGGTTACTGCCATGACTCTTGCTCCCTTTGAAGGTACCTTGAGTCGGATGCTGTTTGGCTGGCAGCAGCAGTTTTCATCAAGTGTAAAGAAAAGTGAACAAAAACCGCTTTCCAGTGGCATGTCAACTTCTGAGCCTGCCAGAGGCTCCAAGTGATGCTAAGACGCCCATCAGGAACTTGTGAATCTGGGGCCAGCCTGGACTACATAGTGAGTTCCAGGTCAGCAAGAGCTATATAGTGAGGTCCTGTCTCAATGAAGAAAAAAGAAAAAAAGGGAAGGCTCAACGTTATTCTAGTTCAGCATAGAATTACTGTCGATTCCTCTCAGATTCTGACATTAGATAATTGTCTTGATTCTAAAGTTGTTTTTTTTTTTTTTTTAAAGTTTTGTGCTGATTCCATTTTGAACTAAATTGTCCTAAAAATTCAATAGTGCCTGAATGGGTAAAGGTGTTTACCATCAAGCCTGGTGACCTGAGTTTCATCTTTGGGGACCTTTGTGGTCAGAGAACTGACTCCACACAGGTTGTCCTCTGATCTCCACATGCTGCGTGCGCGCGCGCGCACACACACACACACACACACACACTCACATACTCGCTGTTGTTGTTTTGGGGCTCTTTTTGGGGGGCCCACCACCAAGCTCCCAAATAAATCATACACGGAGGCTTATTCTTAATTATGAATGCCCGGCCTTAGCTTTACTTAACTTATTCCGTCTATCTTTTCCCTCCAGGCTCTTCCTGTTCTCTTACTTCTGTAAACCTTACTCTTACTCCTTGGCTTGCTGTGTAGCTGGGTGGCTGGCCCCTGAAGTCCCTCTCTTTCTCTGGCTTCTAAATCTCTCCTAGATTTCTCCTTCTATTTATACTCCCTGCCTGCCAGTCCCACCTACCCTTTCTCCTGCCTTGCTATTGGCCATCCAGTTCTTTTTTTTTTTTTTTGGTTTTTCGAGACAGGGTTTCTCTGCGTAGCTTTGCGCCTTTCCTGGGACTCACTTGGTAGCCCAAGCCAGCCTCGAACTCACAGAGATCTGCCTGGCTCTGCCTCCCGAGTGCTGGAATTAAAGGTGTGCGTCACAACCGCTTGGCTTTATTTTATTTTATTTATTTATTTATTTTTTCATCCAGTTCTTTATTAGGCCATCAGGTGTTTTCAACAGGCACAGTTAACACAGCTTCCTAGAGTTAAACAAATGCAACATAAACAAAACTAACACACCTTAAAATAATATTCTACAACAGTTCATAAATAAAATAAAAATATTAAAATTAGCCCTTTAATTGTAAGGGCTAGAGAGATGGCTTAGTAGTTAAGAGCACTGGCTACCTACTCTTCCAGAGGACCCAAGTTCAATTCCTAGCATTAATATGGCAGCTCACAACTGTAACTCCGGTTCCAGGGGATCTAAGGCTGACTTCTGTCCAAGGACACCAGGGATACAAGCAAGCAAAACACCATATGCATAAAATTATGCCTAATTATTATGGTCCATGTTTAATAATCCTAATGCTTAAATCACTGTGGGAACTTGTTAATTCTTTTCTTCTTCTTCTTCTTCTTCTTCTTCTTCTTCTTCTTCTTCTTCTTCTTCTTCTTCTTTTCTTCTCTCTCTTCTCTCTCTCTCTCTCTCTCTCTCTCTCTCTCTCTTTCTCTCTCTCTCTCGACAGGGTTTCCCTATGTAGTGCTGACTGTCCTGGAACTACCTCTATAGAGCAGGACGGCCTCAAAGTTGGAGATGTGCCTGAGTTTGCCTACTAAATGCTGGGATCAAAGGTGTACACCACCATACACAGCTGCTTGGCAAATTTTTAATGCTGTCTTGAAGGGTCTGAGTGAATGAGGTGAATTGCACTTACAGGGAGGAGCTTAGGTCTCTAAGCCATTCATTGTTCTATTGTTTTCATGTAGTTAGTACACACACACACACATGAGCTAGTAGATGCTTTTTTGTCTTTTTTTTTTTTTTTTTTTTTTTGGTTTTCCGAGACAGGGTTTCTCTGTGTAGCTTTGGAGCCTGTCCTGGAACTCACTTTGTAGCCCAGGCTGGCTGTGAACTCAGAGATTCTCCTGCCTCTGCCTCCTGAGTGCTGGGATTAAAGGCATGCGCCACCACTGCCCGGCTAATTTTTTTGTTTTGTTTTGTTACTTTTTAGACTTAACCAGGAGACAATGGGAGGTAGATTCTATGTACTTTTACTGAATCTTAATGTCATATTAAGATATTTTTGAGATCATATTAAGGTATATTTTCATTTGAGTTTGTGAATATAAAATAGACATGTATTAAGTGCAATGTCTCAGGGATTTATAAATGAGTACAAATATAAGCTAATATAAACCCACTGAACAAGTAAAATAAAGGAGATGGCTATGAAGAAAGCTTTCATATATAGTTTGAAAATGTATTTGTTATGTAAAAAATTGTTTGCAGATAAGCCCTTGACTTGGAAAACATTAGGTATCACCTGAGAAGATGCTGTAAGGCTGCAGGGCACTCAGTGAAAGCCTTACAATGGAGGTCCATCCCTAGACTCCATGTAAAAGTGAGGACAGAAACTACCACACAGTGCTGTGTTCTGGCCTCCACACACATGTCCATAAATCTTAGACACACCTGCAAAAAATTAATAATAAATAACAATAAAACTTAAATTAAAAAAGGAAAAGCTATTGCAAAGAGTAAAGGAGTTCAATACACAACAAAGAGTCTGCATAGACAAAAAAAGAATGATACAGAGGAAGGTCCACTGAAGTAGAAACTGCAACAGGCTTAGACCTTAGCACACTCGACTCCATGCTGTGAGTGCCTGCAGCACCGCCTGCCAAGATGGAGACAAAGACCTAATCCATCCAAGTCCACAGTTTGGGAAAGTCTCTAAATGCACCAACCTTGCTCTTTGGCTTCGGCAGTTCTGCTTCTGGATGACTGTTCTTGTTAACAGAATTATGTCACTCCAGGGTGTGGCTTTTGTGTTTAAAAGTTCACCCTGTGAAAGACTCCGGGTTACACTGGGATTCTGAACACCCAGGGTAGTCAATGGCCGGCTAATAAAGACTTTCTATTGCCTTAAACCCATGTCCAAGCAGTTTTCTCTGGTAAATACCCCACAACAAACAGAATAAAAAATGCAACAACTAGGAATAAATTCATGTCGGCTTCACATTGGGATTGCTGACCGGAGGCTTTACAAATGTAACAGCCAGGCAGTGCCCAGGTGTCCTTGTGAATGGTGGTATTTTACCTTTTCGGACAAGGTCTCATGTAGCCCAGTGGCCTCTATGCAAATATGTAGACAAAGAAAAAAAGTAGACTATACTCTTCAGAATGACTGTCATCAAGAACTTAATTCTTTCTAAATTAGGCTACAAATTCAATGACTTCTTTTAAAAGGACCTCAGGCCCTCCAAGAATGACTGTCATCAAGAACTTAATTCTTTCTAAATTAGGCTACAAATTCAATGACTTCTTTTAAAAGGACCTCAGGCCCTCCAAGACACAGTCAGCATTAAGAATTTACTAGGCAGCTGGGCAAGGTGGTGCACGCCTTTGATCCTAGCACTCGGGAGGCAGAGGCAGGCAGATCTCTGAGTTAGAGGCCAACCTGGTTTACAGAGTGAGTTCCAGGACAGCCAGGGCTACACAGAGAAACCCTGTTTTGAAACCGAATCCCCCTTAAAAAAATGAAAGAAATGAAAAAAGGAAAAAAAAAAAAAGATCTTTCATTTTGATAACTAGAAAATAGTCCAAATTTGTAGGAAAAATTAAGCAAGAGTACCTGGGGCAGAAAGAGACTAGTCCACTGAGATACAGGGCACCAGATTAAAAGGCAGTCTGGCAGGAAGAGAGCACTCAGAAAGGACACACTTGTGAATGGGACCTTGATACAATCAAATCAGTGGAAGAAAAGATAATGCATTCAACCTAAGATGTTATATAATGAAGTGGAGAAGATACAGTTCACACAACAAAAGGTCAATAGTTTAGCAATTAAACAAAACTGAAGAAAACAGCATCATCAAGAAACTAAAGTTAGATCTTTAATATGTAATATATTCTTCCATGGATCAAAGATCTAAGAGTTAAAAATAAAACTGTTTATGAACATCAGAGAGAAGAGCATTCTAAATAGGACACAAACCCCAAAAGCGACAAAACAAAGACTCATAAACATTTTAAAGAATGTTTTAATTTAAAAATCATAATATTTATTTGGTACAAAGATTTGTAAATATGTTACAAGAAAGTACAAATTTCTACATGTAAAAAAATTCCAGGTTAATATCAAAAGACAAACTACAAAGAAAATATTGTTTCCAGTATTTTAAAAAATGTGTTTTTAATTATTTTTATAATTTTATGTGCATGGATGCTTTGCCTGCATTTATGTCTGGGCACTACATGTGTACCTGGTGCCCTTGATGGCCAGAAAAGGACATTGGCTTCCCTGAACTGGAGTTACAGACCGTTGTGAGGCACCATGTGGATACCAGTAATTGAATCTGAGTCCTCTAGTTGAGTAGGAAGTGCTCTAACCACTGGGCCATCTCTCCAGCCCTTTTTTCCCTTTTATTTTTTAAAAGGCTAATATCTAAAGCATGCATGCAATAGAAAAGCAGGCTAACAACTAATAAAGAAAATGGCCAATAACAGACATAGGGAAAGTCATCCTGATGCAAATTCTGATGGCTATTGGATCTATAAAAAATGTCAGTACTCACAATAAATAAAGGTAAAATACTTGTTATTTATTGGGCTGAGATGGCAGGCATGCATTTCTGATGAGAATGCCAATTACTAGAACTTCTTTAGAACCAACTTGGGAAAATCTATGCAAATTTTATAGATTCTTTTTTTTTTTTCTTTTTTCTTTTTTTTGGTTTTTTTGAGACAGGGTTTCTCTGTGTAGCTTTGCGCCTTTCCTGGAACTCACTTGGTAGCCCAGGCTGGCCTCGAACTCACAGAGATCCTCCTGGCTCTGCCTCCCGAGTGCTGGGATTAAAGGCGTGCGCCACCACCGCCCGGCTAATTCTATAGATTCTTGACCCAGCAATTTCACTTCTCAGCATCTATTTTAATTGCCAATAAAAAATAAGTAAGCCAGAGCACAATATGCAAAAATAAATAGTGCATATTTATAATATATAATAATAGCATATTACCAATTGTGTGTGCGCCCGCATGCGGTGTAAAGAGCATGTTGACTTCGGTGGTGCAAATGTACAGCTTGTCTACAAAAGGACACAAACGCGGTGGCTGCAGTTGCCTTTGGAGGGAGCGACTGGGAAAGGAAGGGGTTTCATGGTCTACCTTTTGAAGCTTTACCTTTTGCACATTTTTTGAGTCTGTGTCCCATTTAACAGTTCTAACACAGCAAATATATTCAAAAATTACATAAAAAATAAGTAAGTTATGAAACATCATGATTCATAATAAGCAACAGTTGTTAAAATATTTCATATTCTATATTATCCAAAGAAACAACAAGAATGCGTGCTCCTCTCCTTTAAATACCTCTGCTATTGAACCATCAGAGGTCTGCAACAATAAGGTCTTAGTAGTAACCAGTTTTGAAAATATGTAGTTCTGTAATCATTGGCACTTAAGATATAATACGTTATTTTAAAAGAAGGTAAAATTAGCAATTACTAAGGCTGTTTCAGTTTAATACTTATCAACACATTCATATGTGTCTTGACTCTACAGCTATTGGAGAAGGGTGGGCTGAGAGCCACTGGCGGATGGCCTTTTCATACTCCCATGGTGCTTTCTGCCAGTCCTGATGCCACCTAAGGTGGGCGATAACAGCTGAGTAATTTTGCCCTATGCTCTGTTTCCACTTGATAAACTGCTCTCTATTGTACTGATGGACAGAAGCAGACACTTTAGGGTAGTTTATAATAGAACGAAGCTTCTGGTCCAAAGAATAAGTAATTTCTGGAAATTCTGTAGCAATATTTGTTAGCTCATCTGGATCTGAGGAAAGATCTGAAAGAAAAGAAATGGCATAGTTATGTGCTAAAATTGTTTTTTAGAATATCATTGTGACAGATATGTACAGGATTTATTTTCCTTTTCCATTCTTAGTGTAAGATGGGCAGTATGCATTCACATGGCACATAGTGACCTTTCAATCAGCAGCACACCATATACTCAATCGTGTTCCCCTAACATCACATCCTATAATGACTCATAGCCATCTTAGGTCAATGATCATGAAGCAAGGAATGGCTATGGATTAACACTAAAAGTGAAGTACTTCTGTTAATGAATGACCAAATATCTTCCCGTCACCATCCTACCATACTGTTTTTTCTTCTTCTGTGTTCTTTGATGCCAGAAACAGCCCAATCCTCATAATTAGTAAGCTGGCTTAGACTTTTTCCTGTTTCCAGTTTCTTGATTTTGACACATAGGCATGCTTATAAATGCAATTATAATCATCTCACACTTCTCAGCTATAACAATTCCTCATACAATAAACCATGTTCATTTTTTACTAAATCCTTTTTTCTTTAAGCATCTTATTGCTGGGGGTTCTGAAAATTACACTAACCAGTACTGTCCATTTGAGCAAACAGCCATGGAAATAAGCACTTTTCTCAATCAGTACCAGTGAGAAATAATGGCAAATACTCCAGATCCACATACGTTCTTTTTACATGAGATGGGAAGACAGAGGATTCATCTCAGAATACCACTTTTACTGGAAAGACAGCAAGTCAAAGACTTAGGGGTACTGACTTCAGAGAGGAAGGAAAGCTCTATGTACAGGAAAAATTTCTGTGGGTCTATGTGGGTTCACTGGCCAAGGAGGTGCCTGAAGGCACATGTAATTTTGCCAGTGGACTAAAGAGGCACCTCTTGAGGCAAGAACGGTCCATGAATACACACCAGGGAGACTGTCATGGCCTCTTGAGGAAAGAACGGTCCATGAGTACATGCCAGGGAGACTGTCATGGTTGGTGCACCTACCAGCCCTCCAGTCACAGTTGCCTTTTGCAGAATGTGTTGTAAAGTTGTTTTAACAACTGTAAGATGTAAATGATTTTCCTTTGTAATTCGTTAACTGGACAGTATCCACTTAAAAACAGACACAGTGCTCTGATGAGCTGAGGGGGAGAATGAAGAAATCAGAAACCAGGAACAGACAGCAGATGCAATATCACTTTCCATCGATGGTTAAAACAGAAGGGGGCGCCTCACCCTAGAGCTGCTAAAATGAGCCCTGGGATTAGCTGTTGTGCAGGATTGCTTGGTTACATGGCAATGGGCTGCAGTGACGCGCTTCTGAGTTGGTTAGGTTTGCTGGGCCTGGTGTAGGAGCGCTGTGGATTTCATTTAACCATGTCTATGAAGGTACGTGAGTTGCTCTGTTGGAAGCTAGGAATCCCTGTTCTTCAACTTCAGGAGTTAGTCCTTTGGCCCCTAGATAATTATTTCTAGTTAATAATTCTGATATTTGTAACTAGGATGGAAACTTATGAATAAATATTAACAATGGCCTTGACACCTATTTTATGTACAGCATGGGGATAAAATATAAGAAAAACGCTAGCTGGACAAGGGTGGTGCACACCTTTAATCCCAGCACCGGGGAGGCAGAGGCAGGCGGATCTCTGTGAGTTTGAGGCCAGCCTAGTCTATAAAGTGAGTTCCAGGCCAGCCTGGGGTTTACACAGAAAACCTTGTCTCAAAAAAACCAAATAATAATAATGATAATAATAAATAAAATAGGGGAGAAAAACTCTAAATCAAAAAATGCTGTTTAAAAATGAATTCACAGAGAGTGACGCTAGAAGGCATTTTCACTGGGGGAAGGCGCTGTGGGGTTTATCCTGAGACCCATGCTGAACATTTAGTTTTATGACTTCCTAGTTCTGAGGCCCTGAACAGCTGTCACACTTTCTGGGACCCCATTTCCTTCCCAGTAAAGTGAAGAGAATGATATGCTCTCACAGGGCTGTGAGGAACATTAAAGAATGGATGTAGAATGGACAGACTCCCCAAGAGCGAAGCATTGATCACAGAATCGATGAAACTTAGGTGTGATGAGAAGGTGTTGACTGATGATGGAGAAAAAGAACAAACGTTGGAAGATCTTACCAGGAAGCAATGGTTGAATGAGATCTGGACACTAGGCCACAGTGTGCTGCCTCCAGTTTCAGGTGCTGATGTGTGAGGCAGCTGCTCCTCTTTCATTAGTGAACACTGGTAACTCACACCATCAAATGTCCTTTACCATCAGCAGTCAATAGAGTGGACACGAGGATTTTATAAACAGAGACTAACCTAAACTCTAACCCATGAGACTGGGGTGACCTATTGTAGCTTATCCCAGTATGAGAAGCAATAGGTATTCGTTTATTTTAAAAACAGCTCTCTTGAGCACGTGATGTAGATCAGCTCACTCCACTTAGAATGCATCAAGAAGCTTACCAAAGAGTTGGGGCTGCACGGAAGCACCGTCCGAGTAGGCTATGTACTTCCACTGGCCGGTCCGTAGCATGTAGGTGGAGGCGTTCACGTTGCATCCATGGAATTCACTTAGAATCCAAGGCGGACGGTGGATTTTGAATGTCTGCTCACTTGCAGAAGCCTCTGATGCGAGCCCCAATAAAGAGTACCCACTGAGGGTCTGAGGCAGAGCAAGCCCAGCAATATCTTTGGAACAAAAGTAAAACGCTTTTTCACTAATTCATTGGAATTATCTCAAACACCACCTCTATTTTCCCATCACCAAGGGTTGCAAACTAGGTATCTTATACGGATTCTGTAACCTCACTGCCTAGGCTGAAATGCTCACACTGTGAGCCACGTTACCTTGAGTGAGTTAGTAAGTTCTCTGACTGTTCCTCATTTCTTTCTTTTAAAAAATACTTTATTTATTTATGTGCATTGGTGTTTTGCCTGCACATTTGTCTGTGTTGGAGTAATAGACAGTTGTGAGCTGTCATGTGGGTGCTGGGAATTGAACTTGGGTCCTCTGGAAAAGCAGCCAGTGCTCTTAACCACTGAGTTATCTCTCCAGCCCCATGTTTCCTCATTTCTAAGAGAGGTATAATAAGAAAACTTCTATCTCAAATGTTCATTTTTGGTGAAAACTGGCTAACTTACTTAAATTTGAGAACAGTGCCTGACGCATTAGGGCCCTCCATCAAAATTACTTGATATCACCAGTCCTTTGTTTTCTGAACAGTGGTTTCTCTAGGTTTATCTTATAGGATAATAATAAGGTCGACACAAAGAGGGGTTAGTAGTAGCAAAAGATTACAGAAGTTAAATACTACCAGGTAATTTATTGTAGATAAAATTTTATTGCTGATGTGTCTTATGAACTCAAAAGTGGTACATGGTACATCCTGTGCTCTGAAGTGACTTGATGATTATTTTTCACCTGTCAAATCCTCAGAATAAGAACACATGAAATAAATCAGTTTTAAAAAGGATGCATTTCAAACATGGATCTTAAAGAGCATGTTAATAAAAAACCAAATTGTATTGGCACAAAACAGACATATCGATCAATGGAATTGAATTGAAGACCCAGATGTAAATCTACATACCTATGGACAACTGATTTTTGATAAAGAAGCCATACAACATAAAAAAGAAAGCATCTTCAACAAATGGTGCTGGTCTAACTGGATGTCAGAAGATTGCAAATAGATCCATATCTATCACCTTGTACAAAACTCAAGTTCAAGTAGATCAAAGACCTCAACATAAAACCAGATAAACTGAACCTCATAAGAAGAAAAAGTGGGGAATAGCCTTGAATGCATTGGCATAGGAGACAACTTCCTGAAGAACAGACCAATAGCACAGACACTAAGATCAACAATTAACAAATGGACCTCGCTGGGCGTTGTTAGCACACGCCTTTAATCCCAGCACTTGGGAGGCAGAAGCAGGTGGATCTCTGTGAGTTTAAGGCCAGCCTGGTCTACATAGCCAGGGCTGTTTCAGAGAAATGCTGTCTCAAAATCCAAAAACAAAACCAGAAACAAACAAAACCCAGTGATATCATTAAATTTGCAGGCAAATGGATGGAACTAGAAAAAGTCCTGAGTGAGGTAACCCAGACCTAGTAAGACAAACATGGTATATACTCACTCTTAAGTAGATAATAGCTATAAAGTAAAGGATAATCATGGAAGTCAACTGGCTGTTATGGCAACAGCCCATTGTATTAGCTCTTTCTCCAGGTCATTCTGCTCCTGGAGTAAGAAAGTGAAGTCATGCTTGGCAAATAGGCTGTCCTAGCAGTGCTTTAAGTAAATCACAAAACAAATCAATGAATCAGTATCTAATAACGGGCCTTTTCTACCTTATTCTACTGTAAGACAAAAGAAAGTCAGGAGGAAAGAAGCTGGGTGAGGGGTCCATGCCTTGGCCATCATTAGTGAGCCACAAGGGGAGAACAGGACCCTGAAGAGGAATGGGAAACAGCGAGCAACTAGCATACACTCATAGTCAGCATCTTAATAACATCCAATTTACAAACACAATTCAGAGTTTTCTTGTTTAATATCCCTACAAATGTATAGAAAACCATGAATCTTTCTCTTCATGTTTATGAGTGGTCGGCAGTCGAATGAGGAAAGGGTCCACTCCCGTGCTCACTGTTTATCATTCAGCAAACCGGGCCCTGTTGCAGTTGCAGGAGGGTGGCAGTGGAAAGCTGACTTGCTCTTCAGAGCTGCCCTACAGCTGGGGAAAGGCTGGTGTGTCAGACGGCAAGACAGGAGCAAGGAAGCATAAAGCAGGTCTGTAGGCAGTGAGGGCAGGCATGTGCAGGGCCGGTCTGTGCGCTTGTAGATCACGCAGTCAGAACGGCTCTCTGATAAGGTGGGAGGCCAGGTAATGAGTCTTATGTAGAGCTGCAGACAAGTTCTCCTTGTTATTTCCTATGGAATACCATGTATAAAGTCCCCAAGTAAGGCACATGATTGGTTCCCAAGAGGGCTAGATGGAGCAAAGAAGGGCATGATTTTACAAGATGTTGGGGAGAGGGAAGAGGCCATGTTGATCTCCCAGGTCCAGTGAAAATACTTGGACTTGTGTTTGGGCGACACAGGAAACTGAGCAGAGTATTGATACAGACTAAGACTAACAGTGTATAGTAAATGGATAAACTGTCAGACAAGAGGAAGACAGCTGTGAAGCCATGGCAAGAGCCTAAGCAAGAGATTACAGGGACTTAAGTTTCCAGTCTACTATTGCTAGAGTTGAGGTTGAGAACAAAACCAATAGCCAGGCATTGTGGCACACGCATGCCTTTTATTCCCAGCACTCTGGAAGCAGAAGCAGGATCTAAAAAACAAAATATAACAACAACAACAATAACAACAAAAACAAAACAAACAAACAAAAAAAACCCAAGGATCAAACTGATGTTAGTTACCTATACTAATATTATTTCAGACAGGGTCTTATCCTTGGCTGACCTAGCACTTGCTACTTAGACTAGGCTATCCACAAACTGACAGAGATCCACCTGCCTCCACCATGCCCCCAGTAAGTACTTAAATATCCGTTGTTTTGTACCTCATAAAACTGCATTTTCCTTTCTTACTTATTTAACAACACTTTCCTTAAAAACCCTTAAGCTTAAATTGCTTTCTTTTTGGAAGTACTTTTTAGTATTTTGATAAGCCAGTGAGTAGAGGTAGTGGCCTTGTAGTCCTGACCACCCGAGTCTGATTCTTGGGACTCACATAGTGGAAGGAGAGACTCAACTCCCACAAGTTGTTTTCTGACCTCCACATGTATACTGTGGCACATGTGTGTCCATACACACCCACAGACAGGCTCCCATGAAATAAATAAATATAATAAAGAAATTAAAGAAACTTCTTAAACTTAAAACCCATATTTCATACCGACTTGTCCAGCAAATCTGTCATCCAATTCTATTTTAAGCCAAGTCTCACCTCTTTTGGCAGTATAAGCAAAGACTGAAATGGCAGAATTCTTGGGGTGGAGAGATGGCTCAGTGGTTAAGAGCGCGGGGTGCTCTTCTAGAGGCCCTGGTTTGATTCCTAGCACCCACATGGTAGCTCACAGCTGTCTGTAACTCTAGTTCCAGGGCATCTGACACCTCTTTCTGGCCTCTGAGGTGCTTGTGCACCACAAGCATGCATTGTAGAAAAGTATTCTAGAGAGTAACCTACAAAGAACGATTAGGCGATAATCAACTTTAATAGTATAAAGAATTCCCAGACATAAAAGCCAGCAGTGTTCTGTCAGTATGAGGCAATGATAAAATGATTACATACTATACAGACCAACAAGGATGAACAAACTACAAATATTCTTTGTACTTTATCATAAAGTAGCTTTTTGGAAAAAGGCATTTTTTTCAAAGTCTCATTAAAAAACTGTGAATTTAGTCTTTTAAGTAAAAGTAACCACAGCATCTTAAGTCTGAATAAACTATTGATAGGAAGGTAGGTGCGGGTAAATACATAACCACACGGGCTTTTCCCGTTTGCGTCTTCTACTGAAGTTCTTCTCACTCATCATGTTTTCTTTGGCATCACTTAGGAGAAGAGGGAACCTGGATTAAAACTGAGTTTAGCCTTGTACTCTTCACATGCAATTAATTTATGAAATATGATGCAGTGACAGTTGAGCCACCAAGGAAAGGACTAGGGTTCTAAGACTAGATTATCATTTATAATTGAACCTCTTAATTAAAAGGAAGATCTCTGAAGATATTTGGTCAAAATATGCATGTTTATTTATTCCACAGTGAGCCAGAACATGCTGCCTCACAGGTCCAATTTGAGAGCTAATCATTCCTAGAATTCCTTTAAATTCTTCCATCACTGAGAAATGACAGGTTTTAAAAGGCTGAATTGAATACCAGGAACACAAACCTTCAGGATTAACTTAGCTTTGTTAGCTGTAATGGGTGTTAAATAAAGCAAAAGAGAGCTTAGGGCGATTAATCTGGTATAATTGGTAATCATATATCCCTATTCTAGAAAAAAATGTGCTGATTTGGATAGCAAATTAGATGGATATTGTCACAAATAAAACCAAGCCTTGCTCATACAATGCTAGAACCACTTTCTTTTAAATAATATAAGTAGTCTATTTTCATCTCAGTACACTTTCAAACCTAGTCTACGATTTAGATTTTTAGGTCAGACATTTACCAGGTTTCTAATTCTTTAATAGTATCCAGAGATACACATCTGTGTACATCTACAGGCCACTTCCTGAAAGTAGGCAGGCTTCCAAGAAATGGGGTCACATTTGCCTTGAGAAAATGTGTGCCAGTTTTTATTCTAGCAGCAAATGGGAAGGCCTATTTCCAACAGAAGATTTTCCAGTTCTCAGTCTTTGTAAACTCTGTATGTGAAAGAATATGTACATTCTTATTTAAATTGTTTGTTTTTGAGACAGGGTCTCATTATGTACCTGACTGGCCAGCAACTTGCTATATAGACCGGGCTGGCCTCAAATTCACAAAGATCCATTTACTTAAGCTTCTAAAAACAAACACATATATATCTTGGCTGCTTGTACATCTTCTGTTGTGAAGTGGTTTATGTCTTTTGGCTCGGTCGTTAATAAGGCATCTCTCTATGTCTTCTTAACAGATTTGTAAGAGCTCTATGGATATTACACTTTCATTATTTATAAAAATATGATTAACTTAAGTAGCTGTCACGGCGTTGTTACAACACGGTTCCTATCTTACCACTGGCTGACTTCTGATGAACGGACACTTTAGTGTTTTACTGAAAGGCCCACGCACAGACACTTTCCTCATTCTCTTCCTCTATCTGAGTATCATATATATCAGCAGCATTTGCTCTTCTGGCAATGAAAAGAATCTCTTATGTAACACACTGTAAACTGTGCTAACCTTGGCACTGTTAATTTAATTTTTACTTGAGAATTGGAGAGAAAATCATTTTTGGCTTTATTCCTTTTACTATTTCTGAACAGGCCTAACAAACACAGAATTCTGTTAACATATATTTTTGCAGTGAAATCTAACTGAGGAGCAGTCTATAATCAAAAATTTCATGGATGATCAAAATAAAGGTCTATGTCAACCTTTAGCTCTAGAATAAAGGACAAATTACAGAGAAAAACCTACAACTGCCAAGAACGTTAATCATTTTAGAACAAGGATGGACTTAAAGATGTTTCTGGAAAATTCTTATTTTCAAGTACCATAAACCATGGAGTGATAGTCAGGTACCTTGCTTGGTGGAAAAATAAAAATCCCCATATCTCAGGTAGCTTTAGCAGGTAAAAATATCATGAAATTCGTGATGGCAGTATATTTGATATTTAGTTAAGATATTTAAAGCTATCTGTGGATACATGATGATGTATGCAAATCTGGACATTATCCTGAACTTTTATAATGCATAAAGTGGCAAGTAGGGATAACTATACTGTGTACGCTAGCTTTTTGCCACTGTGACAAATACTCCAGGAAAAACCTTAAGGAAGTGAAGATTTCTTTCAGCTATGGTTTCAGAGCCTGTGGCCGGTGCGTTCCTTTTCTGTGGTCTGTGGTAATATGTAACATCATGGCAGCAAGAGCCCACAGTGGAGCAGGAAGAGGGGCTGGAAGGGGCTGGCAGAAGGGGCTGGGCACAGCACAGTTTTCAAAGGTACTGCAGTCAGGCCCCACGCCTTACAGATTCCAGCACCTCCGGAAACAGTGCCAAGCCTTCAACACTTGAGCATGTGAGGTACATTTCATATTCAAACTGCAACTGGTACCTCAACAATGTAGTGTACATTAGAAAACAAACAGACAAATTAAACAAAAAAAATTAAACAACCCAATCAATAAATGAACTAGTGAGATGAAAAAACAGTTCTCAAAAGATAAAATGTAAATTGTCAATAAGCATATGAATGTTCAACCTCACTGGCCATCAGAGAAACTCAAATCAAACCACACTGAGATTCCATCCCACCAGTCAGAATGGCAGCCCTCAAGAAAACAGCACCACCGAGGACGCAGACCAAGCAGAGGGGACCTGGGTCACTGCTGGTGGGAGCCTAAGTAAGTCAACCTCTATGGAAGTCAGTAAGGAGGTTTCTCAAAAACACTAACAACAGACCTTCCATATGACCCAGCTGTACAACTTGTATGACAACTTAAACAAATAAGAAAAGAATATAAAGAATGAGATGTGCAAAGTAGAGGAATACAGAGCAATGTTTAACTAAAAACAATGGGAACCTTGCATATTAACCAGCTAGTGTACAGTGACAATGTAGGAAGAGACGAGAACCCACAGTGGATGACTCCTCAAAGATAATGGACTACTTATTTGTTAAGTCAAAAAGCCAAGATGCAAAACATCACTAACATCGAGAGAAACACACAAAAAAGCCCAATTTTCTACAACTTCTCCAGTGCTTTCTGCACACTCAGACAATGTCAAAGTCAGGCAAATATGACCCAAAGATGCTGTTCTCTGGGAAAGCAAGTTCTACATGAGGCAAAAATTGTAAAGAAAAGCCAACATTACCATGTTTCTAAAACTTTATGGATGCTAATAAAGGGGCATGTAGAAAAGAGAATCACACACATGTAGAAATAGAGAATCACACACATGTAGAAGTAGAGAACCACATGCAGAAGTAGAGAATCACATTCATGTAGAAGTAGAGAATCACATTCATGTAGAATTAGAGAATCACATACATGTAGAAGTAGAGAATCACATTCATGTAGAATTAGAGAATCACATACATGTAGAAGTAGAGAATCACATTCATGTAGAATTAGAGAATCACATACATGTAGAAGTAGAGAATTACATTCATGTAGAAGTAGAGAATCATATACATGTAGAAGTAGAGAATCACACACATGTAGAAGTAGAGAATCACATTTATGTAGAAGTAGAGAATCACACACATGTAGAAGCAGAGAATCACATTTATGTAGAAGTAGAGAATCATATTCATGTAGAATTAGAGAATCACATACATGTAGAAGTAGAGAATCACATTCATGTAGAAGTAGAGAATTACATTCATGTAGAATTAGAGAATCACATTCATGTAGAAGCAGAGAATCACATACATACTCAATAACACAGAATGAAGGTAAGAAAAGGAGGAGTAGGGGAATATGAGAAAGAAAATGCTCGACATGAATACACACGTTCAGGAACACTTTAAAAAACATGAGAGAAAGTCACAGGGACCTGGGCACCAAGTGAGATGTGGTTGAGCTGGCTGCACGTGGTTGTTGCTCTGCAGTAAGGGGAAATCAAGCGATGAGTGAGCAACCAGAGACTGAAGCTCTAAGGAGTAGGAAGATGTCCAAGCACAAATAACAACAGGAATAACAGAGGAGAGAGCTCTGATTTAAATCACTTCTGAGGACACTGAGCAGAAGGAAGAAAATAAGAACTTGTATTGCTTTGATTTTTAAAGAATGTGTTCCATATTTTACCATTTCCAAAGTAGAGAAATGTTATCTTTAACCAACATGTGTAAGTTAATGCTAGTTTTTGCAATTGGTGATGCCACAGAGCAGAATTATAGTATTTAAACAGTGACTTTAAATTACTCTGCTAAATTAAAAACCTACAGTTTTACCTAATTTCCTCTGAGTTTGAAGACGTCCTTAGTCTATTATCTTCAATGTAGCTTGCTACTGCAGTCCAAATGTTACTACTATGGACCTTTGGCTGTCCCTACAGACATTAAGAAGCAGGCAATAACCGGGCGGTGGTGGTGCACGCCTTTAATCCAGCACTCGGAGCAGAGCAGGCGATCTCTGTGAGTTCAAGGCAGCCTGGGCTACAAGTGAGTTCCAGAAAAGGCGCAAAGCTACACAGAGAAACCCTGTCTCGAAAAAAAAAAAAAAAAAAAAAAAAAAAAAAAGAAGCAGACAATAAAGTAAATAGTGTACAACTAGGAAAAGTGTTTGAGGGGAAATACGTTCACACAATTAGACAGAAAATGAGAATGGCTCACGTAGGCTCATATATTTGAGCTGGTGGAACTGTTTGGGAAGGATTAGGAGGTGTGGCCTTGTTGGAGGACATGTGTCCCTGGGGGAGGCTTTGCAGTTTCAGAAGACTCATGTGATTCCCAGTGCTCTTTCTCTGCCTTAAGGCTGTGGATCAAGATGTGAGGTCTGAGCTGCTCCGGCCACCATCATAGACTCTCACCCTCTGAAAACATGAGCCAACTAAATTCTTTCTTTTAATAGTAGCCTTGGCCTTGGTGCTTTGTCTCAGCAATAGAAAAGTAACTTTTTACACCCTGTAAAAAGTGGATAGAAGATTCTATAGTGGAAATACTTTTATTTTAGGGAAGTGGTGGCAGGGAGTTGAATGTTGTATGTAAATAAATAAAATAAAGTTATGCACCCAAAAATCTGATGTGTCTTATTTTGGAGTCGTATCCTGATTTACTAATGTGAGTGAAGGTCATTAGAACCAGAGGGACATCATCCTTGTTTTTCAGAGTACAAACCTGACTCAGAGTGAGAGTCACTCAAGTTAGTGGAATGCCGAGTACTTGGCTTGTTTTTTTTTTCCCCAGCATTACAAATAAATGTTTCCATAAACAGTACTCACCCAGCATTGTAGGGTAGATATCCACAAGAGAAACAAAATTTGGCACTTGTAGGTTGACCTTAATTCCTGGTCCCATCATCAACAGTGGAACATGAGCACTAGCTTCATACATACTCATTTTATAAAACTGGCGGTGTTCCATGGCCATCTCTCCATGGTCTGAAGTATATATAACAATTGTTTTCTGAAGAAGATCTAGCTTGCGAAGAGCCAAAATAATTTCACCTACCATAAAAATCAAGATAGTTCTTTAGATTAGCTTTAGCTCACGTTTGATTTTGCCACACTAAGTTTAATCAACAGCACCCAGAGTGTGTTGCAATACTTCTTACCAGCCAAGTAACCCTAATATTCTCACGGGCTTTCTCCGCAGCGGACAGACTGAGGAGAGGAAGGTAGGAAGGCAGTATCTATTGGATCACCTCTTTAGCTTCTGTCAGAGAATACCTGAGGCCAGAGGAGCTTTTTTCTCAGCACCTCAACTGGGGACAGACAGACAAGTCTGGATGTCACTCTAGACATGACTCAGATGTTAATGAAGACTGCCATCACTACTGACCCAAGCTTTCTGTACAATAAGAGGGGCTAAGAGCAAACCAAACTTCCTTGCTATCTCTTCTCCTAGCTCCTCATGCCACGGCCATTTTATGCTCTTAAACCTGGCTTATGGTAACTAAGGATGTGTCATGAGCACACAGAGCGACTTGGGAGTAACTGAGCAGTGATATTCTGAGAAGCACTGTCTCTGACTTGAAAATTTCTCCCCAATGGAATTATGAGAATCAAAATAAAGCATAGTGCAGAGAAAGGGGAAATTATCTTTATTTTGCTAGATCTTGAATTTGGGGTGCAAAGGTCTATATTAAATACACATATTTATAGGTCCAGTCAGAGTTGAGGTCCAATGCTCTAAGAATTAAGACCTTATGATCTTTCAACTAGACAAAACTTACTTACTCCTTTTTTTCCTTCTCTACTCCTCTTTCTTCTCAGTAGTGTTCCTTGCACACTCTGATGGACGCCTTGTTTCTAGAAAATATGATAGCCTGGTCTTGCCATACTACTCTCCATACATACCCCCTCAACTATCTGGTGAAGCTTTGCCTTCCAGCAGCCCCAGACCACAAAGTGCACTCTGAAGAGGGTATCAGTTTGTGGTTTCTTTTCCTCTGTGTTGAATGTCCTTTCTCCTACCCTCCTCTCATGCTTTCACCCTCCTTCTATGGCGCCTTCTCTGCTCTTCCACACACACTGACTCACTCTGTTCCCCAGGCTCCCTATGGTTTGTCCTGACTGCAGTAATACATTGTAAACCCTGATGTTTGTCTGTTTGTCTGTAAACACACATGAGCCATAGCAGTGGGCGGAGGCCTGAGGGAGCTATGGGAGTCAGTCCTTTCCTTCTCCCGTGTGCACGGTGACAAGCACTTTACCTGCTGCTCCCTCCTGCTGATCGAACTGCGTTTGTTTGATGAACCTTTAGCTATCAGGTGCTGTGTTGGCAATATGTTGAATACTATCAAGAAATAACACCCTCAACTCTTCTTTGTGGAGCACACATCTATGCCCTGGGGTGTAACCTCCCTTCTGTGTACTTCTTTAATGTTCAAGGATGGAAGAGTGTATATTATGTATGTAAAGTAAAATTCATAAAGTATATTTTGAAATATATTATCCATCTCCCTCTCTAAAAAAGAAATTACATGTTAATTTAAGACATTACAATTATTTGTATTTTCTGCCTCATCTACCTAGGATGTCCCTGGTTTTGCTTTCTCCATGCTGGCTTTTTCTCAGATCTCAGCTTACACACTACCTCCTCAGGAGTGCCGTCCCCAGATACTCTGTTAGTATCCTAGTCTCACTGTTCTGTTTCCTCTAGCCATCCACTGCTTGCGTCACAACACTACGTCTGTTCACACGCTCAGTATCTGTGCATTTTTTCTTTTCTGTTGAAGACACTGAAAAAGTTGTCTGTCCTACCTGCTGCAGCACAGAGCACACGGTGTTTCATATTAGAAGATGTAATAGCAAACTTTTAAAGCAACTGGAGAGTGCAGATGAGTAACCATTTCCCAGTGTCAGGAAATACCAATGAAATACACTCAGTGGTCATATGTCTAAACTAACACAGTCAGAGTTATGCTAGAGATACACTTAAAATCTCACTGTCATGAGGGAGAACTTGGTGCCAGGTGTGGTGGTGTGTACTAATTCTAACACTTGAGAGACAGCAGCAGAAAAATCAGGGATTCAAGGCCAGCTTAAGTTACATAGTGTGTTCAAGGTTAGTCTCAAACACACACACACACACACACACACACACACACACACACACACACACACACACACACGAGAACTTGGAAAGTCCTTGTTACTTTTTCACATATACACTGATTATATAAATAATGTGTCCACATGGCTTCCTTCTTTCTGCTGTATTCTATTTACTCAGTGAATACTTCTAATAGCACTGGCTGTTTTTTTGTATATAGAAAGAGGTGCTGTCCACACTTGACCAGTGAAGTTATGTTCTGTCCCAAAATGTAGCAAGTGAGTGACATGATGTTGTGAAAATGACTTGTCATCAAAACAGCTGCTGATTTTTAAAAGCAAGATTTCTTAATGTAGGAAGTGGAAACAGCACTACCATGATCGGGGGAAATCTCTGACAGTCATGGAGGCAGGCTTGTCTGAGCTGACTTTGAGGCTGAATGTCAGGAAACCCAGTGATTGCAGTCATCAGAGGAAGTGGATCTGAGCTGTAGGTAAGCCTTCCTCTAAAGGATCTAGGGAGAATGAATTTGTTTGCAGTATTACAAGTGTGGAAACAGCTATAAATGCTAATAAAGAAGTCCCTCTCTTAAAAAATTCTTAGAGACATTAAAATGAGACTAATACATATGTAGTAAAACCAATAAAAATGGTAGTAAATATTGGGTGTTAATTATTTATACTGAAGGCATTTTTCACACAGTGAATGTTTACCTGTAAACTAGTAAAGAGATTAGCTAAAAAATTAACAGATCTCATAAATTAGTGGGACCATGTTTAATCTGCTTATATTATCCTCACAGGCCCACCTGTCATTAAAAACTAATGACAACTCCCAGCTCTCCTAAAGAAGTGTCTTTTCCTCTCTCTCCTCCTCCTCCTCTCAGTCTCCTTATTGTCTCAGTCTCTGAGGTGTTCAGTTATAAACCCAAGCCACAGCAATCCTCTGGCAGAGCAAGGTTACCAGGCTTGAATTCTTACCGGGTCATAAAGGCAGTAAGAATTTTCCTCAGGCAGTGGCCGGCAGACTTTCTTTTACAACCCAAATGATTGCTAATGATCAAGAAGGGAATTTATGTGCTCAATCTACATTCTTAGAAAAGTGGTTAGGTAAGAAATTACTATTAGTAAGGCTGTAAGGAAGGAGGGTCTCACCCTAAATTGCACAAGAAATAAAGCTGTCCTCCTGACCTAGGAGACAGGTGTTTTTTGTTTGGCCTTGGATGCTTGATAAGTATTTTAGATAAGTACACTGTTAGGAGTTCTTGGAAGCATGTATTGCATTATAAGACAATCATTGTAGGAACCAGCTAATGTATATTTGCAAATTCAAGAGAAGATATATATAAAAGCTAAAATATCACCAAGACTTCTTAAACTATGGCTTGACCTTTGGAGAAGTCCTTGACTTTGTGACAGTAGCTATCACATTTCCCTGCGTCTTGCAGCATTTATTTAACATTTTACAGACAACAACTTCCTAATTGTGATTTATAAATTAAGTGTTAATATAGTTCCTGTCCTTTTGACTGTGATTCTTAGCCTGCAAGAGCTAAGCTGTCTCCAGCCTGAGTGTTGACATTTCTAGGACACTATGTACAAGCTAACTGACATCTGTTATCTTTCTGTGTGAGAGGAGTGCAGGGAAGGGACATGGACCTCTGTTTACCACGAGTGGAGGCTAAGAAGCAGAACATGCTGGAACAATAGACTGAACTATGTGTCCTCTGTAAGTAAGTACTCTTAACCATTCTAGAAGACGTTTTCATTTCATTTGATTTTATTTTTCTCTCATATATTACTCCTGACTAGAGTTTCCCCTCCCTTCTGTTTCTCCCCCTAGAAAACATTATAAGATGTTTAAAATGACACCATGAAGCAAACATGAGTGCTTTGCTGTTTTCACAACACCTTAACCTGCCATCTGCCCTCCCTAAGACTGATATTTCCAGCGATCATAAGATTCATATTGGAATTTTGTTATTTTAATGTATATATGAGTGATTTTATAGAAATAATTTAATCTACAACTTTTATCAGAAAGTGACTTTTCTATCTTTACATAAAAATATTACTTGATAACTAATGATAAGCATATGTAAGAAATTCACATCTATTTGAAAAAAGTTAAAGATATTTTCTACTCTTAATTCCTATGTCTCCATCTATAACTTCTGATAACTATTCTCCTGAGACTCCAAAGGTGTGTGCAGAACACCAAACTGATTCCTCTACATCAGTATTTGGAATGTGAAACTTCTCATCTCTTGGAAAATGAGCTGCCTTACAGTTAGTTACATGCCTGCCGTGTCCAGCCAAGTGTTTTGTTTCAAGCAGAAAACAGCTTTCTATGACTTTTTATGTATGAAACAACCTGAGAACTTATGAATAATTAAAATAGAAATGGTCCTTTATTTTGTTGTTAATGTATTTTTATGAGTCAAGATCCTCAAAGTCCCAAGTCTGAAGGATCTAAGCAACTGCTTTAAGAAACATCTGAGGATGCTCCCACAAGCCTCAACTAGCACAATCACAATTTGTTGGAAAAATGTTATCCTTTTCTTCTTTTAATTGCTTATTAGTTATACCACCTACCTAGCATGGCATCTGTCTCAGCACACATAGCATAATAAAATGCTCTAATGTTCTTAATTTCCATTTCGGTAAAGTTCCCTGTGCAGTTTTTTGTATAGGAAGAGTAATAGTCCACAGGGTGCATTTCTGACAAAGCTGACCACTTTGGGATTTTGATGGCATCATAGGCTACCTGAAAAGGAAGAAGGAAAAGCTTTATATTAGCAAAGTCATAGTATCCTTTCTTCCCACAAATATCTGTGGCAAACTTCACACCGTCTCATACATAGAGTGATTAAAAAGAACATGCTAATTCTCCAAGCAGGGGTGTGCCGAGTAAACCTTATTTCACTGTCTGGAACAGGAGCGTTTCCGGTTTTGATAGCTTTCTTTGAAGGGTCATAAAGCAATCAGATTTGTCCCCAGTGATAAATCCATGAGACACTTCACAAAAGTGGATAATGAAAGAAAACTCAGAAAGATGAACATTCAGTAAAGAAATGAAATGTGCTAAGATTAAAGTGAATTCAAGTCACACATATACGAAATAACAGAAGAAAAGGATAGTCTTGGGATGCTAATAGTGCTGCTATCTCAAAGAATTCAGATTCATGGTCAGAGGAGCTTACGGGTTGTATACTTAACATAACCAGGAAGACCAGTTTGAAGAAAAGGATTGAGATTTACATACAGAAACCTGTAAAAATATTCACACTGAAGGAACTCTATATTGGAAGCCAAAAAGTAAAAATGTAGGAAGGTGATTTAAACAGAGAAAGAAATATGAGAACTTGCAAAGCCAAGAAGATGCTTGCTGTAGGTCAGCTGCACAGGGAGGGGAAGGCAGGCATGCTCACACTGCAGGTCAGGAGCTGCACAGAGGAAGGCAGGCATGCTCACACTGCAGGTCAGGAGCTGCACAGAGGAAGGCAGGCATGCTCACACTGTAGGTCAGGAGCTGCACAGTGAGGGGAAGGCAGGCATGCTCACACTGCAGGTCAGGAGCTGCACAGGGAGGGGAAGGCAGGCATGCTCACACTGCAGGTCAGGAGCTGCACAGGGAGGGAAGGCAGGCATGCTCACACTGCAGGTCAGGAGCTGCACAGAGGAAGGCAGGCATGCTACACTGCAGGTCAGGAGCTGCACAGAGAGGGAAGGCAGGCATGCTCACACTGCAGGTCAGGAGCTGCACAGGGGAAGGCAGGCATGCTCACACTGCAGGTCAGGAGCTGCACAGGGAGGGGAAGGCAGGCATGCTCACACTGCAGGTCAGGAGCTGCACAGGGAGGAGAAGGCAGGCATGCTCACACTGCAGGTAAGGAGCTGCACAGTGAGGGGAAGGCAGGCATGCTCACACTGCAGGTCAGGAGCTGCACAGGGAGGAGAAGGCAGGCATGCTCACACTGCAGGTCAGGAGCTGCACAGAGGAAGGCAGGCATGCTTACACTGCAGGTCAGGAGCTGCACAGAGAGGGGAAGGCAGGCATGCTCACACTGCAGGTCAGGAGCTGCACAGGGAGGAGAAGGCAGGCATGCTCACACTGCAGGTCAGGAGCTGAACAGAGGGAGGCAGGAATAGCTCACACTGTACCTCACACACTTTTTACAACACTGATCCCAAACATTTCTGTGTTTTCAGCACAGTGTACTAAATAATACATTTTCCTATCTCCACTGACAAACCAAAGCAAAATTTTAAATATTTTGGCCGATTGTTTTAAAATTTTTAGAAAATAATAATAATTTCTTCCTTTGACAATTAAGATTGTTTTTTAAGTTTCATTCTGTATGGTTATTTTTACCATTCTGAACTGGGGATGTGAGGCCTGCCCACACTGCAAAGATAATGTCTTTCAGTTCCTTTTTATAGACATATCATATGTAAATCTATACAGTCAACAAGTTCTAATATTTTATTTCCAAAGTATGATACTTTTAACAAACTCATTATGGTTCAGTTTAAAAGTATAAGTTCCCAATTTTTCTATAAAAATAATACAAGTAAAACTGAGCTAACACCAGGTGGCTTTGCATGTGACATCAATGTCTACTTTTGAGCACACGTAGAATACTTACCTTTGCAAGCCAATAAAGAGATGTGTGAAATGTAGAGGAGCCAAAGTTTTCTCCTGAAGAAGGTGAAGGGTAGGGGTGTGGTAAATTCAACCCCAAGTAAAGGACAAATGGCTTGGTGTAGTTGATGGCTTCCTGTCTTAGCCAGTCGATCGCTCTGTCTGTATTCTGCCAGTCTCTTTCCATCACTCTCCTTCTATTCTTATCAGGGATAAGATTAACCACAGGCCTGCCTTCTTGTCTGAGCAAGAACGCAACATCCCTTGTCCAGGCTTCCACGCGATTGCTGAGGGTGTAAGAACAGAAGCGTATCAGAAAACACGCATGTAGTCTTAGAAACTGGCTAAACAAATGCTGGAAAGTACCAAGGGGTTGAACAGTTTTAAGACTTATTAATGTAAATGTTTACATAACTGTATCACATTATATCTCAGTTAAAAAGTTGTTGAGTATTACAGATTTTAAAACTATGGAAAAGAGAGAGTCCTGCCCCTAGGACCCAGGCCCTGGGACACAGCCAGTCCCCAAGAACCCCTACCTAACTCTGCCCTAGTTGCCGGCCAGCAGGGAAAACTCCTGTGGGAAGGACCCCCCACTCAAACCCCCCATAGGACCCTGCAATCTACACGCCCTGTCCCAATATCCATCCATTTGTGGCTCCAGTAACTTCTTGAGGCATGGAAACCAAACCACCAGCTCTCATTGAACCAACAGGTGAGTGATTCCTCTCACACCCAGAGTCCTGCCCCTAGGATCCCCCGGGAAGCCCCACCCAACTCTGTCCCAGTTGCTGGCCAGCAGGGAAAACTCCTGCAGGAAGGACCCCCAACCCAACCCCCACATCGGACCCTGCAATCTACAAGCCCTGCCCCAATACCCATCTGCCTGTGACCCAAATAACTTCCTGAGGCATGGAAACCAAACCTACAGCTCTCATTGGACAAAGAGCTCTCATTGGACCAAGAGTAACTTCCTGAGACAGGGAACCCGCCAGGTCTCATTAGACCAAAAGAGGCTTCCTGAGACACAGAATCTGTCAGCTCTGACTGGACCAAGAGCCCTGATAAGACCAAGAGCGGCTCTGTAAGTCACAAAATCAACTAACTTGGGTTGACCCAAGAGTAGCTCCCTGAGATACGGAATCTGCCAGCTCTAATTAGACCAAGAGCTAGGATTGAACCCAGAGGGGTCCCCTAAGACACAGACACAACAAGCACAGAGTGGACCAATAGCAACTTGCTCAGACACAGGCACCTCTTATACCTATTAGAGGAAGAGATGGGCAGCCGTCAATGCAAAAATACATACAAGAACATAAAGAGCAATATGGCATCACCAGAATCTAGCCCTCCTCTAACAGCAAGACCTGAACATCACAATGTAGAAGAAACAGAAGAGAGTGAATATAAAAATAGCTTCATGAAGATGCTAGAGACCTTTCAAGAAAAAAATGAAAAACTCCCTTAAAGAAATTGAGGAAAAGACAAAGAAAATTTTAGAATAAATCAATAAAAAAATTGAGGAAAAGACAAATAAAAAATTGGAAGAAATCAATAAATCCCTTAAAGAAAGCCAAGAAAATCATGAAAAAGCAATTAAACATATGAGGGAAACAGTTCAAGACCTGAAAAGGGAAGTAGAAGCAATGAAGAAGACACAAACAGAGGGAATGAAGGAAATAGAAAATCTGAGTAAATGAACAGGAAACACAGATGCAAGTATAACCAACAGAATACAAGAGATGGAAGAGAGAATTTCAGGTGTAGACAATACAATAGAGGAAATAGATTTGTCAAAGAAAATACCAAAGCCCAAAAAGTCATAACACAAAATGTCCAGGAAATCTAGGACACCATGAAAAGGCCAAACGTAAGAATAATAGGGATAGAGGAAAGAGAAGAATACCAACTCAAAGGCACAGAAAAGATATTCAATAAGATCATAGAAGAAAGCTTTCCCAACTTAAAGAAGGAAATGCCTATGAAGATACAAGAAGCCTATAGAACTCCAAACAGACTAGACCCCGCCCCCCAAAAAAGTCCCCTTGCCACATAATAATTAAACAACTCAACATACAGAATAAAGAAAGAATATTAAGAGCAGCAAAGGAAAAAGGCCAAGTGACTTATAAAGGCAGATCCATCAGAATAACAACCGACTTCTCAATGGAGACTTTGAAAGCCAGAAGGACCTGGACAGATATAATGCAGACACTAAGAAACCATGGATGTCAGCCTAGACTAATATACCCAGCAAACTTTCAATCACCATAGACGGAGTGAACAAGACATTCCAAGACAAAACCAGATTTAAACAATACCTATCCAAAATTCCAGCCCTACAGAAAGCACTAGAAGGAAAATCCAACCTAAGGAAGTCAGATACACCCTCGAAAACACAGGCAATAGATAACCCCACAGCAGTAAATCCCAAAGAGAAATACACACACACTACCACCAAAAGACAACAGGAATTAACAATCACTAGTCATTAATATCCCTTAATATCAATGGACTTAATTCACTTACAAAAAGACACAGGCTAACAGAATGGATATGAAAGCAGGACCCATCTTTCTGCTGCATACAAGAAACACACCTCAACTTCAAAGATAGACACTACCTCAGAATAAAAGGTTGAGAAAAGTAATTCCAATCAAATGGTCTTAAGAAACAAGCTGGTGTAGCTATCCTAATATCCAGTAAAATAGACTTCAAACTAAAATCAATCAAAAGAGATCAAGAAGGACATTACATACTCATCACAGGAAAGATCCACCAAGATGAAGTTTTAATTCTGAACATTTATGCCCCAAATACAAGGGCACCCACATATGTAAGAGAAACATTACTAAAGCTTAAATCACACATAAAACCCCATACATTAATAGTGGGAGACTTCAACACCTCACTCTCACCATTGGATAGATCTGCCAGATCCAAACTTAACAAAGAAATAAGGGGTTTAACTGATGTTATGACTCAAATGGACGTAATTGATGTCTACAGAACATTCCACCCTAACAAAAAAGAATACACCTTCTCAGCACCCCATGGAATCTTCTCTAAAATCTACCACATACTCGGTCATAAAGCAAATCTCAGCAGATACAAAAAAATTGGAATAACCTCTGTGGTGGTAATCTAATTGTACTGAAATGTGATTTTGATTGTATGTTAATAAATAAAGTGCCGGGGTCAGAGCATTAGAGCATAGACAGAGTGTGGTGGTGGTGGTGGTGGTGGTGGTGGTGGTGGTGCACGCCTTTAATCCCATAGATCTCTGTGTGTTCAGGGATACAGCCAGCATTGGAGACATATGCCTTAAGACCTAGGGGCTGTACATTCAGACAGTGACGAGCAGTCACGTGTTGGGTTACAACCAATGAGAAGCAGAACAATAATACTATAAAAAGATTACAGACAGGAAGTAGCTCTCTTCGGAAGCCGGACACCGCAGGCGAAGGGTGAGATTTAGGTTGAGCTCTGACCTCTCGGCTTTCTCTTTTACATTGTTTCTGTGTTCTTATTTAATAAGACGGTTGTTACATCAACAAACCTCCTGTGTTCTATCAGACCACCATGGTTTAAAGTTAGATTTCAACAATAACAAAAATTACAGAAAGCCTCCAACCTCATGGAAACTGAATAATGCTCAACTGAATCACCAACGGGTCAAGGAAGAAATAAAAAAAGAAATTAAAGACTTCCTAGAGATCAATGAATATGAATGTACTACATACCCAAACTTATAGGACACTATGAAAGCAGTGCTAAGAGGGAAATTCACTAGCACTAAATGCCCACATAAAGAAGTTGGAGAAATCTCACACTAGTGACTTAACAGCACAACTGAAAGCTCTAGAACAAAAAGAAGCAAACTCACATAGGAGGAATAGATGCCAGGAAATAATCAAATTGAGAGCAGCAATCAATAAAATAGAAGCAAAGAGAACAATACAAAGAATCAATGAAACAAAGAGTTGGTTCTTTGAGAAAAACAACAAGATAAACAAGTCCTTATCCAGACTAACCAAAAGGCAGATCGAGAAAGAGAGAGAGCATCCAAATTAGCAAAATCAGAAATGAAAAGGGAGACATAACAACAGACAATGAGGAAATTCAGAGAATCATCAGGTCATACTCAAAAACCTGTACTCCCCAAAATTGGAAAAAATCTAAAAGAAATGGACAATTTTCTAGATAGGTATCATATACCTAAGTTAAATCAAGACCAGATAAACTATTTAAATATACCAGTAACCTCTAAGGAAATAGAAACAGTCATTAAAAGTTTCCCAAAAAACAAACAAACAAACAAAAAAACCCCAAAAAACAAAACAAACAAACAAACAAACAAAAAACCCCAGGACCAGGTGGTTTCAAGGCAGAATTCTACCAGATCTTCAAAAAAGAGTTAATACCAATACTCTTTAACTTGTTCCACACAATAGAAACAGAAAGAACATTACCAAACTCCTTTTATGAGGCTACAGTTACTCTGATTCCCAAGCCAAACAAAGATGCAACAAAGAAAGAGAATTACAGACCAAACTCCCTCATGAACATTGATGCAAAAATACTCAATAAAATACTGGCAAACAGACTCCAAGAACACATCAAAACAATTATCCACCATGATAAAGTAGGCTTCATCCCAGAGATGCAAGGTTGGTTCAACATACAAAAATCTGTCAATGTAATACACCATATAAAAAAGCTGAAAGAAAAAAAAAAACCCACATGATCTTTCATTAGATGCTGAAAACACCTTTGACAAAATCCAACACCCCTTCATGATAAAGGTCTTGGAGAGATCAGGAATACGGGGAACATACCTAAATATAATAAAGGCAATTTACATCAAGCTAACAGCCAACAGCAAATTAAATGGAAAGAAACTCAAAGTGATTCCACTAAAATCAGGAACAAGACAAGGTTGTCTGTTCTCCCCATATTTATTCAACACAGTACTTGAAGATCTAGCTAGAGCAATAGGACAACAAAAAGAGATCAAGGGGATACAAATTGGAAAGGAAGAAGTCAAAGTTTCATATTTGCAGATGATATGATAGTATACATAAGTGACCCCAAAAATTCAACCAAGGAACTCCTACAGTTGATAAACACCTTCAGTAATGTGACAGGATACAAGATTAACTAAAAAAAAAAAAAAAAAAAAAAAATCAGTAGCCCTCCTATATACAAATGACAAACAGGCTGAGAAGGAAATCAGAGATACATCACCCTTTACAATAGCCACAAATGATATAAAATACCTGAGGGTAACTCTAACTAAGCAAGTGAAGGACCTATATGACAAGAATTTTAAGTCTCTGAGGAAAGAAACTGAAGAAGATATCAGGAAATGGAAAAATCTTCCATGCTCATGGATAGGTAGGATTAATACAGTAAAAATGGCAATTTTACCAAAAGCAATCTAGATTCAATGCAATCCCCATCAAAATCCCAACACAATTCTTCACAGACCTGGAAAGATTAATACTCAATTTCATATGGAAAAACAAAAAAACCTAGGATAGCTAAAAGACTACTGTACAATTAAGCAACCTTTGGAGGCATCACGATCCTTGACTTCAAGCTCTATTATAGAGCTACAGTAATAAAAACAGCTTGGTACTCGCATAAAAACTGACATGTGGACCAATGGAATCGAATTGAAGACCCTGACATTAATCTGCACATGTATGAACAACTAATTTTTGACAAAGAAGCCAAAACTGTACTATGAAAAAAGAAAGCATCTTCAACAAATGGTGCTGGCATAACTGGATGTCAACATGCAGAAGATTAAAAATAGATCCATATCTGTCACCATGCACAAAACTTAAGTCCAAGTGGATCAAAGACCTCAACACAAATTCAGTTACTCTGAACCTGATAGAAGAGAAAATAGGATGTATTCTTGAACACATTGACACCAGAGATCACTTCCTAAATATAACACCAGTAGCACAGGCACTGAGAGAAACAATCAACCAATGGGACCTCTTGAAACTGAGAAGCTTTTGTAGGGCAAAGGACACAGTCAACAAGACAAAGCGACAGCCTACAGAATGGGAAAAGGTCTTCACTAACCCCACATCTGACAGAGGGCTGATCTCCAGAATATATAAAGAATTCAAGAAACTAGACATCAAAATACCTAACAGTCCAATTAAAAAATGGGCTATAGAGCTAAACAGAAAATTCTCAACAGAAGAAGCTCAAATTGCTGGAAGACATTTAAGGAATTGCTCAACATCCTTAGGCATCAGGGAAATGCAAATCAAAATGACTCTGAGATACCATCTTACATCCATCAGAATGGCTAAGATCAAAAACACTGAAGACAGCTTATGCTGGAGAGGATATGGAGCAAGGGGAACACTCCTACACTGTTGGTGGGAATGCAAACTTGTATAGCCACTTTGGAAATCATTATGGTAGTTTCTCAGAAAATTGGGAATCAATTCCCTCAAGACCCAGCTATACCACTCTTGGGCATATACCCAAGGAATGCTCAATCATACCAGAAGGACACATGTTCAACTATGTGCATAGCAGCATTATTTGTAATAGCCAGAACCTGGAAACAACCTAGACACTCCTCAACTGAAGAATGGATAAAGAAAATGTGGCACATATACACAATGGAGTACTACTCAGCAGAGAAAAACAATGACATCATGAGGTTCGCAGGCAAATGGATGGAATTAGAAAATATCATCTGAGTGATGTAACCCAGACTCAGAAAGACAAACCTGGTATGTACTCAGTGCATACTAGATGCGGAGCAAAGGTTGGCCAGACTGCAGCCCACAGCTCCAGGGAGGCTAGCTGGTAAGGAGGACCCTAGCAAAGACACAGGGATTGCCCAGTGATGGAGAAATGGATGAGATCTACAGGAACAAACTGGAGGTGAGGGGGCATAATGGAGGGCAAGAGTTTGGGAAGAGGAAGCTTAGGGCAGTGGGAGGTTCGAGCTGGACAGGAACAGAGTAGGAAAACAAGGAAAGAGATACTAGGATAAATGAAGACACCATGGGAATAGGGAGAAACAGAGTGCTAGGGAGGTCCCCAGGAATCCACAAAGACTACTGGCAATAGTCGAGAGGGTGCCTGAGTTGACCTACTCTGGTGATCGGAGAGATGAATATCTTAACTTTCATGATGAAACCCTCATCCAGTGACTGATGGAGGCTGATGCTGAGATCCACTGCCAGGTCCCAGGCAGAGCTCCATGAGTCCCATCAATGAGAAGAGGGATTCTATGGGCAAGAGATATCAAGACCATGAATGGAAAAAGTGGGGAGATAGCTAGCCAAACTGGTGGAAACGCATGAACTGTGGACCAGTAGCTGAGGAGCCCCTGTGGTACTGGATGGGTGGGACAGTTGATCAGCTTGAACTGTTTAGGGGGCCCCCCAGGCAGTGGGGTGGGGACCTGTCCCTAGTGCATGAGCCGGCTTTTTGGAGCCTGGTGCCTATGGTGGGACACTTTGTGCAGCCTTTGTACAGGGAGGAGGGGCTTGGACCTGCCTCAACTGAGTGTGCCAGGCTCTGCTGACTCCCCATGGGAGATCTTGCCTTGGAGGAGGTGGGAATGGGGAGTGGGTTGGGGGGAAGGACTGGGGATAGGGGCAGGAAGGACAGGGGAATCTGGGGTTGATATGTAGGATGAGTAGAAGATCTCTTAATAAATAAAAAAGGAAAAAAAAACCTATGGAAAACAATTGAATATTCATTTGTGTTAAGACTGTGATAGATTGCTTAGACCAGTTAATTTTTCTTAGAGAAATACATTTAGTTGTGCTGACTGGTCTTAGGTCAGCTTAACACAAGCTAGAGTTATCTGATAGGAGAGAATCTCAATTAAAAAAGGGCTTCCATAAGATCAAGCTATAGGGCATTTTCTTAATTAGTGATTGATAGGAGAGGGCCAAACCATTGTGGGTGGTGCCAGCCCTAGGCTGGTGGTTCTGGGTCATAGAACAAAGCAGGCTGAGCAAGCCATGAGGAGCAGTCCAGTAAGCATCACTCCTTCATGGTCTCTGCATCAATCCTGCCTTCAGGTTCCTGCCCTGCTTGAGTTCCTGTCCTGACTTCCTTTAATGATGAACGGTGATGTGGAAGCATAAGCTGAAGAAACCCTTTACTTTCCAAGTTACTTTGGTCACGGTGTATCATCACATCAATAGTAACCCTAACTAAGACATTAAAGTATTTCATATTCCTAGCATTTTTCTTTTCTATTGAATTACCTAGCATTTTAGTATCTTTCTCTCAGAAAAGAATATTTCTAACTAGTTACTGTAATTTCTTTGCATCACGAGAGCATTTGTATTTAAAAAATCCTATCTCCCCTTGGTACTTCTTGTATTTCTAAATTCTATGTTTTAATATGTTCCTTGTTCTAGTTTCTCTCACTTAAAAACAGTTTAGCCATGGTCTGAACTGCCACAATATTGATGCAACTTTCTTATTTGTTGTAATGTAGTTAAGTATTTGTCTTTGGTTGGGACTTATACATATTAATGATTTAATCAACTCAAGTTTTGGAAGTCTTTTGTCTGTGTCACATGGTATTTGATGTTTCCAAGAAATGTCCAGGTTTATGAAGCTGTTGTTGCTTACGGAGCATACTCAACATTGCCAAGAAACTTGGTTTATAGTCTCTATTATATAAGTGCCTTTGGGGATTTAGCTCAGTGGCGGAGTGCTTGCCTAGCAAGGGCAAGGCCCTGGGTTCGGTCCTCAGCTCCGGCAAAAAAAAAAAAAAAAAAAAAAAAAAAAAAATATATATATATATATATATATATATATATATATATATTATATATGCCTTTGAAGTGTTCTATCAGATTAGAAATATTTTTTAAGAATCTAGATAACAACCCCAACAAAATCATATTTTATGTTAAAAATAATACTCAGAAGAAATTTCAGACCAGAAAATGACTAATGGCCCATGGGTAATGAGGCGCACATCTTTAATTCCAGCACATGGGAGGCAGAGGCAGGCGGATCTCTGAGTTTGAGGACAGCCTGATCTACAAAGTTAAGTTCCAGGACAGCCAGAGCAGTGACAAAAAGAAACTCTGTCTCAAAAGGGGGAAAAAAAGCTTTCTTTTCACCTTCGCACTGAAGGCAGATAAAGAAATTGAAGCAGCTATAATAATATTTTTCATAGTACTTAGGTAATCTATTTCAATAAAAATATCAAAGAGTAGAATTATAACAAAATTATACATAACAATTAATTCTAACAGATGTAAGAATCCAAAATAGGATTTTCTGGGTAAAATTCACATACTTATAAAGTTAGCTTCTCAGTCTTCTGTTTGCATCACTGCTAAACAATGTCACCATGTTAGAGGAAAAGTTTTAGGGGTCACAACATCTCTGAGGCTCACAAAGAATGTGAGGAACCAGAGTACTTCCTTGTTACCTTAGCAGTGTTCTGTGGGAAATATTACTAAGAAATTACTAAGAAGTAAACTTGTAACACAACGTAACTAGCTGCACGTCTTTGGAATGACTCAGTGTAGACAAGGATTCTGTTCATGCCAGTCCCACTTAACCCTATGATTCAGGAATGGATCCAGACCAAGGGAGGATCACTAGCCTTTCTGTTGATTAACTTTATTAACCGATCTTTTTTGATGGTCAAATTATAAAAACTGTTAAACCCAGCCGGCTGTATCTCAGAAACAGCAACAGGAATCTTACTAACATGGTCCTCTTATGGTACAACAGTTCAAATTAAGTTAATTTCAGCCTAGCTTTATCATCACAGACAGATTTAAAACTTGACTTTATTTTCATCCTTTACTAAACTGTGATTTATTCCTTGCTAATACAGATGGGAAATAAAACTACCTAACACATTGCCAACTAATTACTGCATGAATTTGTCTATGAGCCAGTGCTGTGTGGGTTTTCTGCTCCAGCTCTCCTGCTGTAACACTGGGTACAATTCACAGGTAGCAAGGATTAATTTGTATAGTAACAAGTACATCTGAAGAAAAATCACACACTAAAATCGATTATGAGAAATGAGTTTTCTTTCAACAGCAACACAGGCAACCCTGCAGCTTCCTAAGTCTCCCACAGAGCCTATCAGCCTAGACTTCCAGTTCTGCTGTTCTCCCCGTCCACACTGTTTTTGTTGGAACTGTAGAAGCAATAATTCTTTTGTATAGAAAAATGGTAGTTCTAAAAATTCCCTTGCAAATTTCTGAACCAATCTTATGAATCCTATAGTAAAAAAAGGAATCCACCATTCCCTACTAAATACTCTTTTCTCATTATGACTAGACTTCAAATTTGTTCTTACTTTCATATTTTTATATTAGAGACTAAATCTCTATGTTATTATGAGAATTCTGGCATGAAGTGTGAGTTCGACTTATGATCCTTTACAGAACTTTAATTGAGAAAAAACAAGAACAAAAACAAACAAACAAAAAACAAAACAAAACAAAAAACCCCACAGCTATGAGGTAGAGGGTCACAAAGGATTTCCTAAATCAAGTAGGCGTGGAATCATGGAAGATTCCACAGCCCTTTATTCCTGTATCCTTCAGGACTCTAATGTCAAAAGCATGTGGCCGGATACCACCAAGTTTGTGTGTTTGCTTGGGATGGAACTTGGCTTCTCCCTGAATTATATTTGCATGTTTCCCTTGGTAGCTGCTTTTTAGGAGGCAACCCTTTCTTCCACAAATTGCAGGATAACCTGGTGGTGCCTTGTTATTTCATTTCAGGCATCTCTGTTCTCTCTCAGCATCTGCTCTGGCTCTAAAGTTAAATCTGACGCTGCTCTATTACTCTTCTAACTGTACATTTTGTATTTCCTTTTGCCCTGCTCACTCTCTTTTTATGTAGACCTCCATAAGAGTGATAACAAATAATCATACTACAGAGTTAACATTTGGTTGTCTTGAAATGTCCTGGACCAGAAAATCAATCTATTATTTTTCAGCTTAACCTCAGGCAAATTTTGGGGACAAGGACAGGAAGCAGCCACATTTTTGCTAAAATATCACAAGAATGGTCTCTAGCCCAGTTTCTAATATTGTTCCCCTCTGAAACCTTGAGCTGGGACTCCAAAGGTCCACACTGCTCTCTGCTCCTACTAGGATTAAGTCCCATTTATAGCATTCAATGGCTTTCCCAATCCAAAGTCCCCACATCTTCCTTATCCCTTCCAAAAGCATCATGATCAGACCTGTCTCTCTAATAGCCTACTCCCAGATTCCAGGTTCTGTCTTAGTTACTACTGATTGCTGTGATAAGACACCGAGACCAAGGCTACTTATAGAAAAGCACTTATGTGACTTAGTTTCAGCGAGTTATGCCCATCATGGCAGGGGCATCACGACAGCAGGCATGGTGTTAGAGCGGTAGCTAAGGGCTCACATTTCAGTCCACAAACATGAGGTAGAGAGAATTAACTGGGAACTGTGTCAGTTTTTGAAAGCTCAGAGCCCACCCACAGTGACACACCCCCTCCAGTTAGGCCACACCTCCCAACCCTTCAAGTATTTAAATATATGAGCCTGTGGGGACTCTCATTCAAACCACCACAAGTATGTTTTTGCTATAAAAATAAAGGGAAATATTTTCAGGAGAAATTTGTGCAATTCCATGAAATAATGAGGAATGTAAATCACATTGGAAAGGGAGGAGTTGTAAGGCTTGGTGACTGGATCTCACATCACTCCAATCTTTCCCACCAGATGGATGCTTATTCTGTGCCAGGAACTGCCACACACTTTGTTTATTCCTGTTACAGTTTCTTTTTTTTTCTTTCTTTTTTTTTTTTTTTGTTTGTTTTTTTTCGAGACAGGGTTTCTCTGTGTAGCTTTGCGCCTTTCCTGGAACTCACTTGGTAGACCAGGCTGGCCTCGAACTCACAATGATCCGCCTGGCTCTGCCTCCCTAGTGCTGGGATTAAAGGCGTGCGCCACCACCGCCTGGCTTCTGTTACAGTTTCTTTAATGTTAACCCAGATAAGACTCAGCTGTTCAATGAGTGATTAGATTCCAATTTATAAACAGGAGCCCCCAAACTTAAGAGAAGTAACTTGCCCAAGGTGAGAAGGAAGGTAAGCAGGGTAACACTGCTCCCCACACTGCGGTTGTCTGTGCTCCTCTTTCTGCTACATTCTCAAAGCAAAGCAGAATACATGGAGAGACTTTTACCCAGAGGGCCCACCTTGTACAGCAGTTCCTGGGGAAAAGCACATTAAGGACATTTTAGTAAGATTAGGTGCATTCTGCAGGAAAGCATGGCATGCATCACACTGTAAGCAGGCGGGGTCTTATAAACCATGCTGTAGATGTGGGAATCTAATGAAATCAGAGAAGAATACTCATGGATTCAGAGCAGGTAAGTCATGGGATTGATCAGGTGTATTTCTAAAGATTACTGTTGGGAGCCATTTTAATAACTCAGGTAAGAATGACAGGAGCCTGGAGGGGCAGTAAGTGAACAAGCTGAGGTGCTGCATAGTAGAACTGCCAACACTTGGTGAGAGAGACAGAGGGGGCTGGACATGTTAAGATGACACCTGAATCTGTAGTGTGGCTCTATTTCAGATTTTAAACATGGAAAAGGAGAGAAATTTAATGTTGGAAAGAAGAGCAAAACAACACTCAGATTATTCTAGTATTGGTTTAACTGCAAACTCACTGCACTACCTCCTTAGGGTTTGCTTAGTAAGTTACCAGAGTGAGTCACTTAGACCAACAATGTGCTCTCCCACACCTCTGGAGACTGCAAGTCTGAAGATGCTGTGTCAGCAGAGCTGTGTTCCTCCTGAAGGCTCTCTGCAGGATGCTCACTGAAGGTCCTCTGCGGGACTGCTCACTGAAGGTCCTCTGAGGGATGCTCACTGAAGGTCCTCTGAGGGATGCTCACTGAAGGCCCTCTGAGGTATGCTCACTGAAGGCTCTCTGAGGGATGCTCACTGAAGGCTCTCTGAGGGACTCTGCTCACAGAAGGTTCTCTGAGGGATGCTCAATGAAGGTCCTCTGAGGGATGCTCACGGAAGGTTCTCTGAGGGATGCTCAATGAAGGTCCTCTGAGGGATGCTCACTGGAGGTCCTCTGAGGGATGCTCACTGGAGGTCTCTGAGGGATGCTCACTGGAGGTCCTCTGAGGGATGCTCACTGAAGGTCCTCTGAGGGATGCTCACTGGAGGTCCTCTGAGGGATGCTCACTGAAGGTCCTCTGAGGGATGCTCACTGAAGGTCCTCTGAGGGATGCTCACTGAAGGTCCTCTGAGGGATGCTCACTGAAGGCTCTCTCTCTGAGGGATGCTCACTGAAGGTCCTCTGAGGGATGCTCACTGAAGGCTCTCTGAGGGATGCCCACTGAAGGCTCTCTGTGGGATGCTCACTGAAGGTCCTCTGAGGGATGCTCACTGAAGGTCCTCTGAGGGACTCTGCTCACTGAAGGCCCTCTGAGGGATGCTCACTGAAGGCTCTCTGAGGGATGCTCACTGAAGGTCCTCTGAGGGATGCTCACTGAAGGCTCTCTCTCTGAGGGATGCTCACTGAAGGTCCTCTGAGGGATGCTCACTGAAGGCTCTCTGCGGGATGCTCACTGAAGGTCCTCTGAGGGATGCTCACTGAAGGCTCTCTGAGGGACTGCTCACTGAAGGCTCTCTCTCTGCGGGATGCTCACTGAAGGCTCTGAGGGATGCTCACTGAAGGTCCTCTGAGGGATGCTCACTGGAGGTCCTCTGAGGGACTCTGCTCACTGAAGGTCCTCTGAGGGATGCTCACTGGAGGTCCTCTGAGGGACTCTGCTCACTGAAGGTCCTCTGAGGGACTCTGCTCACTGAAGGCTCTGAGGGATGCTCACTGAAGGTCCTCTGAGGGATGCTCACTGAAGGTCCTCTGAGGGATGCTCACTGAAGGCTCTCTCTCTGAGGGATGCTCACTGAAGGTCCTCTGAGGGATGCTCACTGAAGACTCTCTCTCTGAGGGATGCTCACTGAAGGCTCTCTGAGGGATGCTCACTGAAGGCTCTCTGAGGGATGCTCACTGAAGGCTCTCTGAGGGATGCTCACTGAAGGCTCTCTGAGGGATGCTCACTGAAGGCTCTCTGCGGGATGCTCACTGAAGGTCCTCTGAGGGATGCTCACTGAAGGCTCTGAGGGATGCTCACTGAAGGTCCTCTGAGGGATGCTCACTGAAGGTCCTCTGAGGGACTCTGCTCACTGTGTCTGCCTGGTTTACGTGACCCCAGGGATCTGTCACATTCTCTGACTTGCTCTGGTGTCACTCCAGTCTCCGCTTCTGACCCTAACTGTCCCCTCTGCGCATCTGTGCCTGTCCCCTTCTTATAATAAGAGTGGAGGGCACTGCATTTAGCGTTTATCTTAAGTATAGTGGTTGTCATCTTGAGACATCTATACATTAGTTAGTTACATCTGTAGTTAGGATCTATTTCCAAATAAGTCCCAGTGCTCATCAAGTTTGCGTGGAACATTGTTCAATTCATCACCCCGACTGCTATTTCTATGACATTTAGTTTTCAATTCTCTTGCTTACGATCTCTCCTCACTATTATTATTGTCACTCTCAATTATTACTTACTCGGCACAAGGCGCTGCCTAGTCTTGTGTTTCTGTTGGGAGTCCCAAGTGTTAGGGAACTGCAGATCACACCCAGGTTTGCAGGAGGAACCGCAGGACTTGGGATATCTGTTTATATCAAAGTGCACACAGCTAAATCAGCACAAAGAGATGCACAGGGTGCAGACCAACAGAACCGGGCACAAGCTTCCAAGCAGAGAGCTCAAGAGCACCCCAGATTCTTCCCATGTGGGGCTGTAACTATGGGGGAAGTGCTGCCCTGACTCTGAGAACTAGCACTCCGGTTTTTACTGAAGGCTAATCATGTGGGCACTTTGGACCTACCCCCTACCAAAATTCTTGTCTCTGAAGAAAGCTGATTGTTTAACATAAATCAAATTATACAAATACTCCAGGCCACGCCTATCAGTTACAGAACGGTGGAAAAACACCCTTAAACCCAAGTTCCCAGACACCAGCCAGGGACAATCATATGGGTAGGCAAATATTGTTATGGTAAGTTTCAGGTCTGCATGTTAGCAATTTCCTGCACTGATTATCTAGTTTAGTCATCATATTAAAGTTCAGAGGGCTTAGGTGTCTTCAAGATTACACAACCACAAGTTTAGTAGTAGAGAAGCTAGAATTCAAAATGAGGCAATTAGATTTCTACTCTTCACCACAGTGCTTAGCTGCTCATTTCTTTTTGTGGTGTTGTGGGTAGAACCCAGGGCCGTGTGCATGCCAAGCATGTTCTCCACCACTGAGCCAAACCCCTAGCTAAGACAGCTGCCTGCCTTTTGAAGGTTTACTAAAATGAAAAAAAAGTGACAATAACTTCAAGTTCTAGAGAACTGTTAAAGTTAAAGGGGCGCCTGTTACAAAGATTGTAAAATGAAAAAAATTATATAACAGAAACTCACAATAATTCAGAGGCTAGACTATTTTACAAATACTGAAATCCATTAATTATAGATATTAATGTTTTAGACAAAAAAACCATCAGAATATTAACAATTTAAATATTTTAACAAAATTAAGCAGGGCGGTGGTGGCGCACGCCTTTAATCCCAGCATTGGGAGGCAGAGCCAGGCGGATCTCTGTGAGTTCGAGGCCAGCCTGGGCTACCAAGTGAGCTCCAGGAAAGGTGCAAAGCTACACAGAGAAACCCTGTCTTGAAAAAACCAAACAAAAATAAAAAATAAAAAATAAAATAAAAAAATAAATATTTTAACAAAATTAAAGAAAGTCAAGCTTTAGCCAAATTGGTATAATTGAGGGAGTAAGAGAATTGTTTTCAGCCTCACTGTAAAGTAAGTATAAGGAGAGTACATGAACGTATGACAGCAGAGCCCAGTGTTGGGTTAACTTTGTCTGTTTCAATTTTTACCTAACGGAATGATGTCCTGAAGTGTAGTCCAGTTTTCCAAATTGTTGAGTCTGATAGCCATGCTTCTCCATCACATCCATCCATGTTGTGTAATTTGGATCGAGACCCTTAAAATTATTCCAAGATTCTGTTAAGTGAGTGAAGAGGCCACTCCACATTGCTGAAGGAAAAAGAGAAATAACAGAAACTGGTTAAGGTAAAGCTTAGCAACTTAACTATAAAAGCAATTACTCTGAGAGTGTGGCTGGCTGTTTTATTACAGTCTGTGATCTGGAATAAGAAACGCAGTTTCCAGACATTTCTCAACGCTACTCATTTTATTGGAGAGGAAGATTTACAAGGAGTTAGTATTTCTGTTCTTCAGAGGAGTCCACCAAGGCCTAGAGGTTAAGCTGATTAAGGGTTCACTGAGGTTTAGAGTCACTTTACCCTAGTTCAGGCTCCTTCTAGTCAACACAGGACAGAAGTCAGCAAACATGATTTTACATATGATGTATCTTTCATCGTTGAAATATCAATTAGGATAACATAGGTTTCCTTAACCACTGGTGACCAGATAGCTCTAGAAATATAGTGAAGGTGGTTATAACTGAAATCACAGAGACTATCATCTCAGCGGCTCATAAAGAAACCAAACTGTTTTTGGTTATTTACAGGTTCCATGGCAGATAACCAATGACCACACAAATAGAGGCAAAGGAGAGTGAGGGGTCCACAGAGACTCCATAGTGAGGCCTTATTCCATCTGGACTCAGGGTCAGAAAGTACGGGTTTGCTTTGTTCCACAAGGCTGCATAACAGGACATTTTGGCTGGGCGGTGGTGGTGCACACCTTTAATCCCAGCACTCGGGAGGCAGAGCCAGGCGGATCTCGGTGAGTTCAAGGCCAGCCTGGTCTACAGAGTGAGATCCAGGACAGGCACCAAAACTACACAGAGAAACCCTGTCTCAAAAAAACCAAAAAACAAAAAAACTAAGAACCAAAAAACAAAAAAAAAAGAAAAAAGAAAAAGAAATTTTGGCCAAAGGCATGATTACCAGATGAGATGTCTTATACTTCAAGTTCTAATTACAAGATGCTTAGCTGTAAGGCATGGTTACGAGGTCTTTAAAAATACACTTGCTTGTACTTTGTACCTTGACTTTGAAAGGGGAAGGAAGGTCTTTTGCCTCTCCCCTTGCTGGTGTATAAAAAGCCCATTAGGAATAAACTTGAGGCCACTGTGGTGTTGACCCAGGGCCCTCCTGAAGCTATCCTGTGTCTCTGTCTTTTTGTCTACATTTATATTTTTTTATCTCTATTATTTCTCAATCCACACTGCCCTATACCAAGGACTGTCTGAAGGTTGGGCTGGATCTGGCAGGAGAGTACCTTTCAGACAAGATTTTTAAAAACAAATTTTCATTTTCGAAACATATAGCTTATGATCACTGACATGTTTGCCATCAAAACTATGGCTATTTGTTAAATTATTACAATAAAGTGAGCCCTTAGATTTGTGATAGATGTAAATTGGGACAGAAGAAAAAGAGATGAAGCATATAGTCTGAGATAATTTGGAAAAACTTCAGATAAACATGAATAGGAGTTCTGCCTGGGAAGAATCTTCCAGAGAGCTGCTGACTCCTTCCTAAGCCTTCGCAGAAAGACTTCCTGGAAACAGCACTCTCTAAAGCATGAGTACCTGCTTTCACAGTCAAATGAAGAAATGAAACACAGGAACTACACAGCTTCTCAGGCAAGAAAAAGCCCTTCTTTAGAAAAACAAGAAATTCAAATTCAATTCTAAAACAAATTCTTCAGAAAAATTAGAAAATCAAATGACCCCAACATTCATACCTTAGAACACACAGCAATTTCACTGAGGCATTTTTATTAGGTACTAGATGTGACTTTATGATAGATTTTTGCATATGATATTTTAAATCTGGATGTCCTTTTAGGCACATTCATACCTGCACGAGATGGACAGCAGATGGGAGAGTTAGTGTAGGCGTTCAGGAAGGTGGTGCCATGCGCTTTCATGAAGTTGATAAAGGGAAGTTTTACCACCCGACTTCCTGGTTGAAATGTTAGTCTTCCATCCTGAAATGAAGAAATTCAGCCACTGCTGATCGCCATGTACACACAGAGGACAAGTTTCAGTGTCTATCCTCGGCCTTTCACTTTAGCTTTTACTGTGCAGATGGTAAACTCAGCCATCAGGCTTGTGCAGCATTCTGCTTTGTCCTGTGAGCCCCCCATTCCCAACCTAGCCTCTCTTCTTTCACAGGCTTGAACAATTAGAGGCGATGGCAGTAATATTCTTTTAATTTCTATCTCCAGATTGCATATGAGAGTGTGCTAGTTTATGATGCTGTTTCTCATACTTAAATCAATATTGGGTTTCAAAAACCAAAGGCAGGAAGCTAGAAAATTCAGGTTGCTAAATCAAGAACAAGATCATGGAATGCTAAAATTCAAGGTTGTATTTTAAGAAGAAGAAAAAAAAAACCCAACTCATTGAATAAAAACTATTAATTCTTATCATTGCCTCAGATAAGAATAGATCTGTTTGGGCCTGGAGAGATGGCTTAGCAGTTGGGAATATTGACTGCTCTTCTAGAGGACCTGGGTTCGGTTCCCAGTACCCACATGGTTCACACTTGTCTGTAACTCCAGTTCCATGACACCCTTGATTACATTACCAAAACATTTCCCCCTTTAATTTTAAACACAAAATTTACTACCCCAAAGAGTTTAATATGTTTGCATGAAATCTCAAAAAGAATAAAAAGCAGAGGTATGTTATAAAGATCCATTGCCCAAACAACATTTGAAAGAATGTTATGCTCAAATTCATTTGCATACATTAGGTTAAAGTGCTTCTTGGAAAGTTCATTTGGAGAATGAAGAAATAATTAAAAAATATTTTAATAAACCTTAAATACCTGTGTATTTATGTATCAGGCACCTTGCAAGGTCTGAGGATACAATGGTGAGATTAAAATAGAGTCCCATTCCCAGGAAACTCATAGCCCATTGGGAGAGGTAAAAAGAACATTAGCAAATTAACTTTGAATACTTGTATGAATTATATGTGTAAATCTGCACAAATATATACTTTTCCCTTTGAAACAGGGTCTCATGTATTCCAGGCAACCTCTGACTTGTTATCATGACCTTGAACTTCTGATTCCCAGTCTCCTGCCTCCTGACTGTTGGAATCAGAGGCATACATTACCTTGTCCTCGTTATGAGGTGCTGGTGACTGAACTAAGGGATCTGTGCATGCTAGACAAGTACTGTACCAAATTGAGCTACATCCCAGCTGTGGCTATGAATTCTAATAAATTCTAAATGCTGCTTCTGAACCATGGCATGGTATTTAGTTCCTAATCGTTCTGGACTAAGGAGGATCAAAAGAGACGTTTAGATTTCAAGCATTGTTCTAGTTTTATTCTGTTGCTGTAACAAACATAACCATGACCCAAAGCAATTTACAGGAAGAAAGATTTATTAGTTCCAAGTTACAGTCCATAACTGAGAAGGCAGGAATTCAAGCAGGATCTTGAGGAGCAGAAACCATGTGGGAACAGTTTGCTGACATGGTTTCTGGCTAGCTCATTCACAGTTTTATGCTTAGTTAGTGTTCTTTTTTCCAAGTTCTTTAGACACTGTTTCTCTGTGTAGTCCTAGCTGTCCAGGAACTCACAGAAATCCACCTGCCTCTGTCTCCCACTGCTTGGTCCTAGAGTTAGAGTTCTTATATAGCCCAGAACCACCTAGACAGGCCATGGGATGGTGGTGCCCTCAATGCTCTGGGCTCTCCTGTATCAATTAATAATCAAGACAATCTCCCTATCCCATTTTTTTTTTAACTTGACATAAGCTAGAGTTACCTGGGAAGAGGAACCTCATCTGAGAAAATGCCTTCATCAGATTGCCAATGAGCAAGTCTGGGGCGGGGTATTTGCTTGATTGATTGATGTGGGAGGGTCCATCTCACTGTGGACAGTGCCAGTTCTGGGCCAAGGGTCCTGGGTTGTATAAGCAAGCAGGCTGAGCAAGCCAAGAGGAGCAAAGCCAGCAAGCATTCTTCCTCCACAGCTTCTGCTTCAGTTCCTGCGGGACCGGACGGAGTACGAGACTTTCAAGATGAAACCAACCCTTTCTCCACCAAGTTTTGTTCAGTTCCAGTGTTTTATCACAGCAATAGAAATGCTAATTAACGTACTTATTATGTCCCACAGACACACTCATAGCTAGTGTGATCTAGGCAGTTCTTCAATTGACGCTTTCCCCTCAGATAATTTTAGGTTATGTCAAATTGACAAAGTTCACTAGGAAAAGTATCATCCTAACCCAAGAGTCAAACAATGACGGTCCATCGTTACGGCAAGGCTGTTTATTGCATGCCTTTTAGACTTATTGACCATGACAAGTGATATTCTTAAGAGTCTGCAATATACATTCCCGCGCTACTATTGACTTCTGAAACCTCATCAAAATGAAAACTACTTGTCTTAGTTAGGGCTTCTATTACTGTGAAGAGACACCATGACCACAACTCTTATAAAGGAAAACACTTAACTGAGGTGGCAGCTTACAGTGCCACTCCTTTGGGGGCCATTTTCTTACAAACTACCACATTCCGCTCTCTGGCCCCCAAAGTCTTGAAGCCAATTAACAAAGCAAAATGCATTCAGTCTAAGTTTAAAAGTCCCCATAGTCTATCAGTCTTAACAATGTTTAAAAGTCCAAAGTTCAAAGTCTCTTCTGAGATTCATGTAATCTCGTAACTGTAATCCCCTATAAAATCAAAATCAAAAACAGATGATATACTTCCAACATATAAAGCACAGGATATATATTACCCTTCCAAAACACAGGGAAGGACGCATAGTGAGGAAATCTGGAAAGCCAGACTGAAAACCAGCCAGGCAAACTCCAAACCCTGTATCTCCATGTCTGATGCCAAGACACTCTTCAGATCTCCAACTCTAAGTCAGCTTTGTTGACTGCAATATGCCTCTTTCTCTTGGGCTCGTTCCACTCCCTGTTGGTAGCTCTTCTCAGCAGGTATCCATGACTCTGGCATCTCCAACATCTTGGGATCTCCAAAGCAATCCAGGCTTCAGCTTCACACAATGGCCTCTCCAGGCCTCCATTCAGGGACACCCCTGACACATGCCTGGCCTCAGTGGCTTTCATTAGTCTTGGGGGCAAATTCCATAGCCCCTTTCTGCTATCCTTAACTCCAGAACCATGCAGCAGAAGCTGCCAAGTTCTGTTGCTTACTGGGGCTGGAACATGGCACTCCCATTCAATTCCATCTTCACCAGCTTTCTGTCCTTCACTGCCTAAACTCAGCTGTCCTAAAACTTGCTCCGTAGACCAGGCTGGCCTCAATCTCAGAGATCTGCCATCCTTTGCCTGCCAGTCTTTGCCTCCCGAGGGCTGGTATTAAAGGTGTGCACCACCACAGCTGGCTCTAAGCTTTTCTTTAATTCCTTTTCACAAGCTGGAAACTTAGCTGGATCTTGCCCTGAGGTTGCCACTCCCTTTATTCCATTTCTTAATCTGTTTATCTCCTTGAACACAGGATTTAACTCTATTCTACTTCCGGGTGTGCCTTTTTCTCCTCAAATTGTACATTTTGTATTTTTATCTGCTCAGTTTGCTCTTTTTCATTATAAATCTTCATTAGTTTTAACACTAATAACCACATGACAGAGTCTGTACTAGGCTGTTTGAGATTTCCTCTGCTAACAGAATTAATCCAAAGCTCTTCACTTTAGCCTCAGGCAGACTCTTCAGACAAGGGCAAAAAGCAGTCACATTCTTCATCAAAATAACACAAGAATAATCTCTAGGCCACATATTAATATTTTTCTCCTCTGTAACCTCTTGAGCCAGCCCTTGATAGTTCAAATCATTACCAGTACCACTGTCTTCCAAGCTCCTACAATTATGGCCCATTAAGCACTGCTTAAAGCATTCTACTGCTTTCCCAACCAATAGTACCAAAGTCCAAATTTCTCCAAATGCCAGTCCTTGGTACCAACTCCTGTGTTAGGGTTTCTATTACTGTGAAGTATTGTAGAGTATTATCTTAAGATGTATTACATTTGTTTATGCTGTGGAACACTTAATGATGCAAAGATGTGTTGCATTCTTTTATGTTGCATTTGTTTAACTCTGTGAAGCTGTGTTACTTTGCCTATCTAAAACACTTCATTGGTCTACTAAAGAACTGAACAGCCAATAGTGAGACAGGAGAAAGGATAGGCAGGGTTAGCAGGCAGAGAGAATAAATGAGAGGAGAAATCTGAGAGAAGCCAAAGGAAGAGCAAGAAAAGGAGGAGGAAACCAGGAGCCAGCCACCCAGCTACACAGTAAGCCATGAAGAAGTAAAGAAAGGTACACAGAAATACAGAAAGATAAAAGCTAGGAGGCAAAAGATAGATGGGATAATTTAAGAAAAGCTGGCTAGAAACAAGCCAAGCAAAGGCTGGGCATTCACAAGAAAGAATAAGCCTCCATGAACGATTTATTTGGGAGCTGGGTGGTGGGCCCCCAAAAGAGCCAGAAGAGTAAAAAACACATGACCCTGGCAACTTTTAAAAAGAAAAACATTTAATTGAGGTGGCAGCTTACAGTTTAGAGGTTCAGTCCATTATCATCATGGCAGGGAGCATGGCAGTTTTCAGGTACTCATGGTACTGGCTACATCTTGATCAGATGGCAACAGGAAGTGGACTGAGTGTCACACTGAGTGAAGCTTGAGCAAAAGAGACCTCAAATCCCACCCCCACAGTGACATACTTCCTCTAACAAGGTCATACTACTCCAACAAAGCCACACCTCCTAATAGTGTCACTGCCTTTGGGAACATTTTCTTTCAAACCACCACACCACCGTAGCTGCAACAGAGAGGAAGTGTAGTGTGTGTGGACTCAGACGTGCAGGAGGGTCCCTTGTTCTTAAAGGCCCGAGCAGAAGCACTTTTTAATCTTTTCTTAAAACAAAACTTTATCCAGATAGAATTTACATACAACCTACCTAAAGGGTGGAATTCAAAGGTTGTTTAGTATATTTAGAAAGTCATTCAGAATACTTTCATCATTCCCAATAGAACCCTTAGCCATCACCCTGCACTCATCCTAAACCGAGGCATCTACTAACATAATTCCTGTCTCTACACAGGTGCTTTCTCCAGACATTTCAGATACATAGATTCATATAATTTTTAGTCCATCGTCATTTCTTTTACTGAGAACACATATTTTTTAGGTTCAAACACTTTGTAACATGCATGACTTTTGGATTTCTTTTTTGGTTGCTGAATAATACTATGAAATTTCATTTATACATTTACCAGTGGATGGATATTTAGGTTGCTTTCACTTTTCATCTTCTAGCATAATATTGCTATGAATAGTCATGAAGAAGCTTTTGTGTGGATTATGTTTTTATTTCTCTTGGACACACACACACACACACACACACACACACACACACACACACACACGCACACACACTCCTAGGAATAGAACTGCTGGATTGCATAGTAACTCTATAGTTAATTACTGAAAAAACTGTCATATGCTTTCCCAAAGTGGCTTCACCACTTTACAAAGCATTATTAACAGCAGTGTATGAGGTTCCCAATGCCTCCATATTCTCACAAACTGTGGTTATTGTCTATCATGTGTGTGTGTGTGTGCGTGTGCGTGTGTGTAATTAGTACAGGGAAGAACTTATCATATATTAACTGTACAAAATAATGCACTTATTGCAAGTGTACTTTGATTATATTTACCTCCACATCACCTCCTCTGGCTCCTGTGGCTCTCTGTCTTCTCAAATACTCACCTCACACTTTTATGATTCTGGCTATCCTTATGGGGATGAACTGGTTTGATCTACATAATGTCTCACTATGGTTTGATCTACAATTCCCTAATGATTATCAATGCTAAGCAACGTCTTATGTGCTTATTGGCCACCTGTGTATATTCTATGGGGAAATATCTTTTCAAATCTTAGGCTCATTTTAAATTGTCTAATCCAAGATTATGAAAATTTACACTTCCATTTCCTTGAAGGAGTCTTTAACTCATAGACTCATTTTAAGTTAATTTTTACACATGGCAGAAGACAGGGTTCAATTTTGTTCTTTTACATGTGGATATTTAATTTCCCCAGCACTACTTGTTTATAAGAATTTATTTCTAGACTCTTAAATCTATTCTATTGATCTAAATATTTATCTTTCAGCCTGTAATATATTATTATAGCTTTATCATAAGCTTTGAAATTGAAATGTATTATGTCTGATCAATCATCTTTTTCAAGAAAGTGGATTATTATTATTATTATTATTATTATTGTTATTTGATTTTCTGAGACAAGGTTTCAGTCCTAGCTGTTCTGGAACTTGCCCTGTAGCCCAGGCTGGCCTGGAACTCACAGAGATCGCGCCCGCCCCCCACTCCCCCCACAGTGCTGGGATTAAAGGTGTGCACCACCACTGCTGGGCAAAAGTAGATTAAATTATAACAACTAACATTTAAACCAGCACGAACACAATTATTAAATGTCTAGATCAGCGTTTCTCAACTTTTCTAATGATGCAACCCTTTAATGACTCCCAACCCTAAAATTATTTTGTTGCTACTTCATAACTGTAATTTTGCTACTGTTATGAATCGCAATGTAAATATCTGATATTTCCGATGGTCTTCGGCAATCCCTGTGAAAAAGTCGTTTGACTCCCAGAAGATTGCTACCCATAGGTTGAGTACCACTGGTCTAGATAATTAAACGTCCTTCATTTCTCACCCAAACATCAATTTTTTCAAACGTAGGTGACTGGCACGTCATTTTGGAAAAAGAATAAGGTTTTATGGAAGTGCACAATGCATTTCCCTTCATAACTGAATTAAACCAGGATATAGGCTAAGCATTAATTAATAACCGCAAATGTTTTCGTGGACCTAGTCTGGCTTTAAAAAGTAAAAATCTGTGCCTGCGGCGCGCGAGTGTAGTCTCTAGAGAGTTTGAGGCACAAGGATCACCAGAGCCCAGAAGTTCGAGACTGCCTTCTTACTATTACTTTGCATACAGCACACACGTGTGCAGGTACTATTACTTTACATACAGGCACACACGTGTGCAGGTACTATTACTTTGCATACAGGCACACACGTGTGCAGGTACTATTACTTTGCATACAGGCACACACGTGTGCAGGTGTGCGCTGCAGGACTTCTCAACTCCAGTGTCCCGCTCTCCCTGTCGTCTCTCCACAGGCTGTGGGCGGCGTCCGCTCGCCATCCTCAGAGTACTTACGAAGGAGTCACTGGCAACAAGCACTACGTTGGGTGCCTGGGCCACTTGCAGCTTCTGCTCTCGTGTTCCGGGAGCCGGCGCCGCCAGCGCCGACGCTGCGACCACCGACACCCACAGCAGCAGCATCGCGGGCAGGGTTGTCCAGACGCGGACACTGGGCCCGTCTCTGGACTGCTGCCCAGTAATGAGCAGCAGTGGGACCCTGAACAAGGACTTCGGGTTCCATACACTGAAGTCATGTGGGAAGCACCGCGAAACTACAACTCCCATCAGGCTCAGAGCAGGCGCATGCGCAACGATGGAGTCGCGCTCCCACTCTTAACCCATGTAAAGACCATTTTAATCAAATTTCGAGTTAGTGATCGCTCAGCTACTTCCCCTCATGCTAGCGATGCCTGGGGAAATGCGCATGCGCCTTCCAGATTTGTACTTTGCGGCAGTTCTGCATGCTCCAGGTGGGTTCTGGTTGCTTTCGCTTTGAGCAGAAGTTAAAATCTAAGGCAGTTGAAATGGTAATTAGGGGGAGAAAGGATTGGGCCCGGGGGTGGGGCTGGGGTCGTCCTCCCTTTGCGCGGGATAGCGTGGCTGTGTTCGCAGACACCGTGAACTTGGCGGTGATGAGGTGGCAGTGCTTCTGTCACTGAAGAAGGATGGGGCTGTGCCCGGGGCCTGGGGCCGGGCCACCTCAGGTGTGGTCTGGTAGTGGTTTGGATCCCCTGCGGCTCCGCAGCCCGGGTCGCGCAGCCTGCCTCATCCGATTGCCTCTGTTGGCGGGCAGTAAGGATTGTGCTGGTATGGGGTGAGGAGCGGGGCATGCAGAGTGAGTTTTGGGGTCCAGATATGAAGAAGTTTGACTGTTCTTTGCCTTTAGAGTCGCAAAGGGGGCGGGGCGGGGGGGGGGACGGGAGAAAGAAAGGAACAGGTTCTAGAAGGAAGAAATGTGGGTTGTGTGAAGTGTGCTGTTAATTGACGTAGGCTCAGAGTACCATGGTTGGGTGCAGAATAATGTTATTCCTTTTTGATTGTTGGATTCCTTTGGAGAATTCCGGAAGAAGCAAGTTTCTGTCTCAAAGTCAAAGGTCTTCACAAATTATACCTTCAGCTATATATACTTGCACATTAAACCAATTGTTTTGATTTTCTGGTAGGAAAATGAGGAGTTGTTCTATTTATTTAAAAACTTTAATGTCTTGTAGCGTATGTGCTGAGTGGTCTGTTAAACCTCACTATGTATTTATTGTGTAACATGCTTTTTTGTTGGAATATATCTTGTAGCCTTCAGTTGGATTACTTTGCAGATGTAATATAGACGAGAGAGGTTAAATGGCTTTTCCAGGGTTTTTGCAGGGAAACTATTTGAAGAGGAAATTGATTAGTCTGTGCCCTAACTCATAAATACTTTGCCTCGATCTGCAAATTTTTGAGTCTACTGAGTTTCATCTCTATTAGTGAGGCAGAATTGTTAGTCGAGCATCACCCTTCAGATGTGTGTGGATATGCAAAAAACACACCCTTTGTCCCTGAGGAATTTACACCCTTGGGGAGAAAATACAGCATACATAAAGTATCCAAGTAGATTGCCTCCTAAACAGGGTACATTCCCCATGTTGTGTTGAGTTAATTTGGAATGTAGAAGATATTTTACAGAAGCAATAAAAACTGGTATTTAGATTTACAAAAATTATATTTAGCTTTCTTTTTGGCATGGCAATGGTTCTTTGAACACGAATATTTCTTGAAGGCTTTGTTCCTGCAGACCCTTGTTTTGATGAGAGGAGCACATCTTTTCCTCTTTCTGTCCTTGCTGTGTCTGAGAGCAGGTGCTGCTGTGGGTTGATGCAACATAGGTATTTTAGAGACCCAGAGACAAAGTGCTGCTAGAATCAAAGAGACTTCTAGTCCTACTTTCTATCTGACATTCAGTGGGAATGCTCCTATAATGCTCCTGCCTGATGGATTGTCCAAACTATACTTCTTCATCTTTCCTGACGGTAAACCTTCCTTTGAGTAACTCATCCTGCATTTGTGTAGGTTTAAGTATTACAGGTTCTGATTTTGAGCTGAAGTCATTCTACTTTCAGCCACTCATTTTTTTATTTCTCTTTGATTTTACATGGATAAAAGCCTGTCTTCCCACTTCCTCTCCATTAGTAGTCTTTTTCAGTCTTCCCCAGTTCCTCAGCTAGTTATCATTTTACTTCAGGTTTCTTCATTATTTTAATGACTGTCTTCTGAACATAGAATGTTTTTGTTAATCACTGAGTTACTCTGTGAGCAAAGGCACTTTTATGTGTGCATGTGTTTATGTAGTTAGGTAGCATTCAGGATAGGTAATCTGATTTAGTTTGTAACAAAATACTATAACAGAAATTTATTTTCTCATAATTCTGGAGTTTAGAAGTTCCAAATCAAAGAGTTGTCAAGTTGGTTTCTTCTGAGACCATTTTTATTGTCACCTTCTCAGTGTGTCTTCACCTGATCTGTCTTCGGTGCCTGTGCATCCTGGTATGTCTAAATTTCTATTAAGAGTGATAGGTTGGATCAGGGTCTTCCCACATAACCTCATTTAGCCTTCATTGCCTTTGTACTTTGCAAATACTGCTGTATTTTGAAGTACTCGGGGGCTGGTACTATGATGTCTGAATTTTGGGGTGTTGTATGCCTTCCTGTGGAAACATGAACAAACACATCTATTCAATCCAGATAAGGTATCGGTGAGAGATCAAAATAACTCTACCATAGTTCAACTTGCTGAACTAATGAGTTTTGGGGCTCACTTACAGAGCATGGGTGTAGGCTTAGAGGAACATGGATGACTCAAAGGTAGCTGCATGGCTGAAAAGCCCATTGCAGCATGGGTGGTGATTCATGAAGGCTGTGCTCTTGAAGCTCCCTGTACAATCTGTCACCACCTCAGCTACTTGGAGAGTGTCCTGCCCCACATTTGTCACTGCTTAGCTTACCTTGGGGGAGGAGCTTTGCTAATCTTGTATCAGGTGATTTCTGAGACTTGTGAGTTGTTTATTTCTTGAGCTTTGTAAACTTCATTTACTTTCCGAGTCTTAAGAAGCCTCCTTACAGGACAGAGTGTTTTAATTTGGAAGAAATTACTATATAACACAGGGGGGATACAACAGGCTCAGATCTGTCTGTCTATTTATCATGTTTACATCATCAGCTAATGATTTCCGTGTTAGGGACAGGTTACTTTATTAAAAATACTCTGCTCTTTAGGTTTTAGAGAGGTCATCAGTTGAACAGTTGGGATCTAGCTTAGGGTCCTCTGCAGGTCTTTAAACATCCAAAGTAACAACAGAATTTCCTAAAGAACTTCCAGTCAGTTTTGGGAAACACAGAGATATACATGCTTGTAATCTAATAAGACTAGAAAAGTATTAAAAAGTATGGATAATGCTTGAATTAAAAAAAAAAACACAAAAGCAGTAGTATTCCAAGTTATGTTTGAGAGCATGCTAGTGTTTTCAAAATGTCAGCTGGTTGCTGCAGTCAGCTGGGTTGGGATATTAGGATTTCCCAAACCATTAAGATAGCAGAATACTTTGAGGCTGAAGAATGAGATCTGTGTGGTAGACACAAATTTCCTGCACCATGGAGTAATGCCTTCAAGCATGTTCCTTGGAATATGCTTTTTAAAATGATGATGTAGGTCATAAATGTTACAGGATTGGACTAGTGTGAATTTGGTATGGGGCAGGTGGTATGCTTGACCTTGGCTTCCAGTTATGAGTGACATGAGAATAGGCAGAAGTAAGAGTAAGTAGATGAATGGTTAGGAGAAGCAATGATACACAGAAAACTGGAGGGCCACCCAAGAGTGATGTGAGTATAGAAACATGCCTTTTGGTGATCTAGACTTTGGAAGCTAGATCATCAGTGATGTGTTTTATATGTGCTACTACTCGACAAGATTGTGTCAGAGTTAGTGTTACTACCAAAGCAAATTGGGGAGGAAAGGGTTTATTTGGCTTATGCTTCCATATCACAGCTCATCATTAAAGGAAGTCAGGGCAGGAACTCAAACAGAGCAGGATGCTGGAGGCAAGAGCTGATGCAGAGGACATGGAGGGGTGCTGTCTACTGGCTTGCTCTTCATGGCCTGTTCAGTCTGCTTTCTTATAGAACCCAGAACCACCAGCCCAGATGTGGTCCCACCCACAACGGACTGGGTCCGCCCCCAACAGTCAATAATTAAGAAAATGCTCAACTGGCTTACCTGCAACCCAATCTTATGGAGGCATTTGAGGTTCCCTCCTCTCAGATGACTTTAGCTTGCGTCAAATTGACATAAATCTAGCCAACACAGATTGATTATATAAGGGGCTCCAAACAATAGGGTGTTGTCATTACCCAGGTCTTATTTAGGTAACCATATTGTTTTGAGTTCATGGGGGCAGCTTCTGTGTCATATATAGGCAACACATGTTTGCAGCAGGTGCCCTGGTCCTCTGATTCTTATTATTTAATGTCTTCTGGGTGAACCTTATGTGTAGGAGTTGTGCTGTAGATGTATCAGTTGGGGCTGAGCAACCACAGTCAGTTGTTTTCTGCATTTTGACCAGTGTGGCTCTCTGTAGTGATGTCCAGCTGTTGTAAGAGAAGCTTCTTTGATGAAGGGTGAGGGTTACATTGTCTGTGAGTGGAAAGATAAGTATTAGGAATGCAGTTAGAGGGGAGGGAAGGGCTGAACAGAAATGCAGCTAGAGATATACTGGTAGGGAAAGTGGTAGTAGCAGGTTTTTCTCTAGGTTCCTTGGCCTCACCAGGCATCGGTAGTTGGCTAGGTTTATAGTACAGGAATGAGTTCCCTCCTATTGAGCTGATCTTACCTCAAATTAGACAGCGGTTGGCTATCACTCAAACGTAAGTGCCACTGTTGCACCTATGGCGATCTGTACTCTGCTGGTCATTGTGGTTTGTAGGTATCACAGCTGAGGAGGACTATTGATTACCTTTTTCCCTTGTCAGCTTCCATGATACTGTCTAGTACCACGAAAGCTAGTCCTCAGGGAGGAGAATTTTGGGTCACATCCAGCCTGATTCCTCCAAATCCTCTGTCTGAAGTGTTTTGATCAATAGGGACTTACCCTTAATTCTGCTCTTACAGAAACATAATGGTTTATGGAAAACAAAGACTTTTAAATCTTTCCTATCATCATTTCTTAGCATTCCATGAATCATACTAATATATCTTAGTTGTCTTAGATTGTTTGATTTAAAAGATTGCTGTTTTAATTGTTGATTTGGGTTTCATAAAAGAAAATCATAAAGTGAATTTTGGTTTGGGATGAGAACAGGATTTCCAACAGTTTCTAATTGCTACTTCTGCCATTTTCTCCTGTCTGTGAATGGGAAACAGTGTTCTCAGCGTTGACAGTTCTAAAGTCAAAATAGTTACCAGTTCTCAAAGATTTTGAAGCTACTATATCTTGCAGTATGAAATATCCATCCAAGATTTAATTCTTTGTCTAGGAATAAACATTCATTTTACTAGTGTGCAAATTTTCTGTTATTTACTAAATTATGTGTATACCAAAGAGTTGTTTTAATGTAAACTTCTTTATGTTTTACTCTCAATAAGTACTTGATTTGTATTTCTTTGTTTATGTACCTGTATACTCGGGGTTGCATACAATTTTACAGGTGAAAAGGAGTCATGATTGAAAACAGCTTAAGAAGTCCAGGTTTAAACCAGTTCAGAAATTTGGAGATGCGGATTAGTGTTTTTCTGGGAAAGATGAAAGCCTAAAATCATATAGAATTATTTCTCATGTTTTAGCTTGTGATCATGGTGAATCTGATTTTAAAAAACTTTGGAAGGTTTTGAGTGTTTTATATTACATCTCATGGTTGTTTTTACTTAATTTAGATGAAAAAAAATGGGTAAGGAACAATTTGACATTCAGTTCAGGAAGAAGATGCAGGTGTGATAACAGGTAAGAGATGAGTGGCATGCTAAGTAACAAGCAGTGAGTCTGTCTTAATGATCCTTTCCAAGTCCTTCAATAGAAGGACTCATGATAGATTTATTTTTTGTATCATACTACAGGTCAAAGCAAATCTGTAGTAGTTTCAATGCAATTGGTCCCCATAATCTCATAGGATTGGCCCTATTAGGAGGTGTGACTTGGTTGGAGTGGGTATGGCCTTGTTGAAGGCAGTGTGTCACTGTGAGGGTGGGCTTTGAGGTCTCTTTTGCTCAAGCTTCCCTCAGTGTCACAGTCAGTTGACTTTCTGTTGCCTGTAAGATGTAGGACTCACAGCTGTTTCTCCAGCACCACATCTGCCCGCATGCTACCCTGCTTCCACCATGATAATGTACTGAGCCTCTGAAATTGTAAGCAAGCCACCCCAATTAGATGTTTTCTTTATAAGAGTTGCCCTGTTCATTTTGTCTCTTCACAGCAATAAGAACCCTGAGACAAAATACCTTTAGATTTTTGCTATTTAATTATTGTTAGTTTCCTCCTTTTTATAATTAACTTCCTATGCATGATCATTTCTGATTTTTAATTATTATTTTCATTTTGTGGAATCTTTGGATGCTCATCCTGATTATGCTTTTAAGTTCCTGTGGTTTCAGCTGGAGAGGTCATATCAATTAATTTATCCCTTGTTGATAACCTTAAGGGTTATCATTGTTTTTTGTTGTGACTTACTTTCTAACCATTTGAAAATATAGTTGTTGCTTCTTTTTAATCTTAATTTGAATAAACATCTTTTAAGTTCATAGTAGGAAAGTTTTCATTGCATAAAAGCATGAAAAAGTGAATGTATTTTCCCTTGATAACTGGTTATTGTATTCAGCATCTTTCCATAACTGTGTGAAGAATACTGCAGTGTAGTCCTGTTCTTGTCCCATCTTTCATTCAGCATTGTGTGCTAAATTTTAACTTGGGAGGAAGAAGAACACATGATGGGAGGAGAGGAATTAGAGAAGATATTAGTGGAGTTGTGGACTAGAATTGGAGCCTTTCTAAGGAGATAAAGTCTTGGAAATACTTAGAATTGAGGGAAATATCCAAAATAGAAGAGCATGGGGTACATGGAGTAATTTTGGATAATGGATTTTTTTTTTTTAATGAAAATGTTTGGATGCTAGTTAGTTGATGATTAGCTTTCTAAGGTTTAGTTTTTTTAAAAAAAAAAGGTTAATGGGCCTCTTCTCCTATTTTAAAAAAGTTATTTTCAGAGACAAATTACTTCGTGTTTGAAGCTGACAAGTATACACATATGTGCACTCGTATATACATATGTGTTTGATGAAGGGGGTACCCCAGAGCCTGCATACTATGCTAAATGAGGAAGGAATGGGAAGAGAATAGATGGTTACGTGGCAGAGTAAAGAATTCCATGTGCTGCACACAGCAGCTGTTCTCAAGAGCAAGTGTTTGTTATGGTGGGCTTCGTTCTCCTGCTGCTGCCCTTATGCCACAGGTGTCCACCTGACCCTCAAGGTCCGTGCTCTCGGGCAGCTGTACTTCAGTGTGACATTCTGTCTCTCTCGCTCTTCTTCCTGCTCTCCTCCTGTTTCCCCTCTCTCACTGGAGTCTTGTCCTTCTTCTCTCCATTGTTTCACCTGGTCTTCTCCTAGTCATTGACTGCTTTACCCAGCATACCTTCTCTGCATCCTACGGTACCTTTCCTTTTCATCAGCTGCGTTTGGTTCCCTCATGGTTCATATGCTGTCTTAGATGTTTCTCCTGACTCATATCGTATTCTGTAGAGCAGCAGGGCCTTTGTGTGTCTCGTCAGTGTCAGGGTTGATGAGCCCATGTGGAGACTGTCTGCTCTTTCTTCCTTGTGTATGCTCGCACCTAAGGTCTTCTTTTTCTTCTGTTTTTTAACTGGAAAGCTCTCTTTATTTGTCCAGGTCAGTCATCCTCACTGACCTCTTCCTTTTAGTCTACAGGTTATTTTGCAGAAGGAATGTGGCTTGAGAAAGTTAATGTGAAGTCAACACTGAACTTTGTTAACTGCTGCTATCAAGATTTGTAGACTAAAAACGTTCTTCACCAGTTCACCTCTAAATTAGTATCAGGATACTTTCAGGTAAGTTAATTGTTTCGAAGATGACAGAATGTGATGTGCTGTTTTAAGTAATTATTTCAACAAGATCTTAAATTTTATTTGGGAAATCTGAATGTATCACAGATAAATTGATTTTATAGTGTCTTAATTTTTGTATTATTCTGAATGCCAGCTTACTGTAAGTTAAAAAAAATCTTATCTTCAAATCTCTAACTTCATAGATTTCTTTTCTTATGCATTTCATTTTGGCTAGAATGTACTAGTAGTGTTATGTTAGTGTACTGTGTTAATATATTATATTAGTGTACCATGTTAGTGTACTACGTTAGTGTACCATGTTAGTGTACTGCATTAGTGTGCTGTAGCTAGAGAGTTTCTCTCCAGGTCCCGCCAAGCCCTGGCAGTCCCATAGCCCACTTATAAAATAAACATACGAACGTTTATATTATTTAAACTGCTTGGCCATTAGCTCAGGCCTACCACTGACTAGCTCTTACTCTTATACTCAGCTCATTTCTTTTAATCTATATGTCTCCACGTGTTCCGTGGCTTTATCTGCTGCCTTTACATGATGCTCCCTGGATGGCAGGCTGGCGTCCCCTCCAGACTTCTACCTCCCAGCCTCTCCTCTCTGTTTGTCCCGCCTAACCCATACTTCTTGCCTGGCTACTGGCCAATCACCATTTTATTTATTCACAACATATAGGACATCCCACAGCACTTCCCCTTTCTGTTTTTTTTTTTAAAGGTAGATTTTAACTTTAACATAGTAAAATTACATATAACAAAACAGTTATCTAGCAAGAATTACAGTTACAAGATCTAGTCTATTTGTATTTGGCAAAATTAAAGAAGATATCCTATCTTATATCAGTGAGTCTAAGATTTCATATCTAACTTATCTCTTATCATAACCAAGGAAATTATAACTATCTAGTCTTTAACTACATCAAAGACCTCAGAAGGATATAATATTACCTGAGAAATGGGAGAAGGACACAAATAACTTTCTGGGAGTCTTGAGAGAGTAGACAGAGACAGCTGGCAGCCTGGACAGTCATCCAAAGTTCTTCTGTAAAGTTGGGGCATCTGTCTTCAGCCCACAGGCTTAGAGTCTCCCAGTCATTTCTCTCTGTGTCCTGTAGAATGTCTGGCAGTTTCCACTGTGAAGCAGGAACCTGAAGGACCATTTTGCCAAGCAAAGTTCAGTGGTCACCTTCCTATGGGTCCTGCATGTCCAGTCGATCAAGCAGTCTAGGCAAGAATAGTTTCTTGCCCAAATGGCTATTTTTGCCAAGAAGATAAACTCCATATAGAGTGTCTTCGATGCCCATCCTCCTCTCTGAAGTAATTCGATGCTGCCAGGAGCAGACATGTCTCATTATACAGAAAGTCTAAATTTTTAAAACATTTTAAGTGCCATATTCTGTAAGTCTTTGAAGTGTTTGAAGATTACCTACCTAATTGAATTATATCTATGTATACCTAGAAAACTTAGCATGACTACAAGTTTGACTATCATAGAAGACTAATTATTAATCTGTATTTCTTAATTATCCATTACAATCTAAATGAGTTACATAAACATAATAGTGTGCTGCATTAGTGTGTTGTGTTAGTGTATTAGTGTACTGTGTTGGTGTATTGCATGAGTGAATTGTGTTAGTGTATTACATTAGTGTACTGTTTATGTAAAGTGTTAGTGTACAGTGTTAGTGTACTGTTAGTGTACAGTGTTAGTGTACTGTGTTAATATACTATGTTAGTGTGCCGTGTTAGTGTACTACATTAGTGTATTGCATGAGTGAATTGTGTTAGTGTATTGAGATAGTGTACAATAGTGTACCATGTGAGTGAATTGTGTTAGGGTACTGTATTAGTGTACTGTGTGTGTTTAAAGTGTTCATGTACTGTGTTCATGTTTTATGTCAGTAGATGTGTTCATGCACTGTGGTTGTGTAATGTGTTAGTGTGTTTACTGTGGTAAAATAGTTTCTGTGTTCCCTTACTGCATTTGAATTCTATGGCAGTGTACTGTGGCGGTCGCTTAGTTTGTTACTCTGAATATCTTGAGTTTGTAACTATTTAGTATCTACCTAACTTTGCTTTATCTTTATGATGAGATTAGAAATAGATTGAGTCAACAGAAAATACATGTATTTCTTTTTTTTTAACATTGTATTGTGATTGTATTTAGTTTGGGTAAGTCAGTAATTTGTAAAATATTAACATGGGCTTAAATTAATGTATTTTAATATTAAATGAAGTACTTTGCCTATAAAGTAAAATATCTTAAATTTTTATTTAAAATAAATAAATATTTATTTAAAATATTAGTATTAGTTTTCATGTAGGGAAGGTTGGCCTTGAACTTGCCATGTAGCAGAGGATGGCCTTGAACTGATTCTCCTGCCTTCACCTCCCTAGTGATGGGATTTCAGGAATATGCTGCCACACCTGGATGGCTGAGATTAGTGTATAATTTTTGCATAGTCACCATTCTTCTCTTCATGTGTAAACATTTATTTCTCATTAGAGAAAGTAATGTGGTAATCTTTAATGTGAAGGTGGTATCCTGGTTTACATCTCACAGAATTTAGTATTAAAATAACTTTATTAGACTTTAAAAAATTCTCTCATCTTAGTTACTAAAGCTATTTATGTTTTTCTCTGTTTTATTCTACTGGATCTTGCTTATAAAGTTGGATTGGAATTACTCTATATTGTAGGTCCTTGTTCACAAGATCATCTGTAATTTAGCTAAATGTGTGGAGAGTGAGTATAATTTTAACTCATTAAGCTCAATTTCAACATGCTTCTATTGGTCACCTACCATTTGTCAGATACTAATCCTAGAGATGGAAAACAGTAATAGACTAAACCCTATTTATAC